>NC_089529.1:2437380-2808005 GCF_963924715.1 Thunnus thynnus
TGCTCAAGCCTTATAGGAAATTTTGCAAGTGGCTTTGAAAAAAAAAAAAAAACAACACATAATTGACATGAACCATGTATATATTTTTTTTTCCCATCTAGGATCTTCAATGGCTTTGATGGCATGGAGATTGTGAATACTGGATCACTGTCCAAACTGACATTTTTTAATGTGTCTGACGGAGATTACGGCAACTACACCTGTGTCGCCATCAACAAACTCGGGAGCTCAAACACAAGCTTCCTTCTGTATGGTGAGTACAGGAATCTGTTACATTTATAGTAACATAGGATGCAATAGTCTATCTGCTAGTTATATGTTTTAATAAAAGTAACAATCTGCAACTTTGGAAATTAGTTACCTTCCAATATGTTTTATGTGATTGAATCTTTATTCATTTACTGAAAACTTTTACATTTAAACATGCTAGTATGCCCTACTTCTGACTCCAAATCTTGTAAAAGTGGTACTTACACTTTTTTTGTATGAGACACACAATATTATTATAAACAGTATTTTTGTATTTCTTCAAACATGTCTGGAGGGGATCTTCATGATTAGAATAGACTGGAAACAGGGGGAAACAGCTAGCCTGGCTCTGTCCAAAGGTAACAAAATCTTCAGACAGAGCCTGAGGCCTGTTTCCAGTCTTTATGCCAAGCTAAGCTAACCAGTTGCTGTAGCTTCATATTTACAGTACAGACATGAGTGACATCGATCGATCACCATTTTGGAGCAAAATATCCATTTTGCTCCAAAATGGTGCCTCATTAATTCGAATGAAAGTTGCTCAAAAAAGACTTTCAGGCTCTCTCAGGCTTCCATGCTTTTGGCCTGTAGAGAATGAGCATTAGAGTCTGACTTCCTGCTGACTTCCTGCTGGCTCCCTGCACATATAAATGGTATAAAAATAGTTTACTGATACAGCTCTTTGAGATTTTTAAATTTTCATTGGAGCTAATGACTGAAATTCTGCTAATATAAACAGTGAATTTAAGTGTTTGTGAAGCTCAGAAAAT
The DNA here is from genome assembly GCF_963924715.1 of Thunnus thynnus. Lineage (NCBI taxonomy): Eukaryota > Metazoa > Chordata > Actinopteri > Scombriformes > Scombridae > Thunnus > Thunnus thynnus. The sequence continues at coordinate 2,438,400 of NC_089529.1, forward strand.
GTATTCATTGATTTACAGTTGTTTCCTTTGCAGTGAGACCTGCAATGTATATACCGATGTAAATACCAAAGAAATGTCCACTTATCACCAAAGGTGTTCAATAATCAATAATCTTGCGGATTATCACTTTACCAGCACTGAGTGGTAGTCAGAATTCAAATACTGTATTGTTTCAGATTTGAACTGGACACCACTTATGTTTTGATGAATGGCTTTTGGCACTATGATTAGTTTGAACTCTCAGCTGTGTAACTGTGCAGCCACAATGCAAAAGTCCATTCAGCAACTTTTCATGCCCTTCACAAGTGTTGTCAATGTTGCTGTTCTGTTTCCGATTTGTTGCTCTGTTCCATTTGTTCCTCTGGTGTAGTGGTAATCGAGCCCACTAGCTCAACGCTATTGCAAGGTTAGTACTCTACACAGGCATGCACTTCAACTGTCATGGATGGAAAGTTTAACTGCATGCTGAGACATGACAAACATTGCCATTTTCACAAATTGTTATGTCACCGGAGCCATACAGAGTGTTTCTGCCGTATTTGACAAAAACCTCTTGGCACTTCAGGAAATTTCAATTTCTTTATGAATTGACATGTTTGAGCTGTTTTGTTGCAAGCAGCACCTGTGATGAAGAGGAATGGCAAAGCCAAGGGTCATCCAAATGTCATGTGAATCTTTGTGAAAATGGTCAATGCGTCCCGTTTTGCTAACCATGTTTCATCTTTCTCCTTTGCAAACTTAACCGCCTTTCTGTGTGACATGGCCTCATTTTGATTTTTGCATGCTCTCTTTCCAATGTAAGTATTCATCATCTTTCATATTCATCATTTGTGCTTGTGTGATTGTCTGTAGCTCTAGTTTTGCAGCATCCTACAAAATAGTGAAAGCAAACAGAACCCCACTGCAGGCTGGAATGTTTCTTCTGACTCTGCAAATAGTGATTGTAGATTGTAGATTTCTGTTGTAGATGATCCCTGTTAATGTTTTTAGATCTGGCTCTTATACAAGTGATAAACACCTCACCTATCTTGTCTTTTAATGTGTCCTTGTGACTGGTGGTTGCAGCATCTTGTAAGCAAACCCACTCCATTAACACAACAGAATTGGATTTGATTTTGACTATGAGTGAACGTCATTATTCTAATTAGCCATATGCAGGATTAGGGATAATCCACTGTGGCAGGGTAATTGGAGAGATGCCCCAAAGGAAACTATGGTGAACTCATAGAAATCCAAGGGAAATGAGTAGTCATTGTGTTACAGGCTTCAAAGTAAAAAGTTCAAATTTGTCCTCAATCCTCATACAATACGTCCATTTAGATGGAACTTGCCTCATCCCTTAAAAGACTATGATGAAAATATTATGCGTTTTAGTTGCATCATAAAACTGTATTTTATTTTAGTAGTCGTATCCTGGGGATTTCATACAGTGCTCCTGAAAACTGTGCAAACGCTTAGTAATTGAAGAATACCACAGGTGCATAACACAGTAAAAGATAAAGCTGACATTTGGATGTGAATTACTGAGACACTGGCTTGAATTAGAACTGGCTTAAGGGAAATAATTTGTGTCCCCTCTAGTGCATTTTAATGTACCAAGGTTATAGCTTGATGAATAAGAATCTGGTGAACCAGTTTTATTTGGAAAATGAAACTATAAAGATTGAGTTAACCACATAAGATACTCCGTGGCTCCTCATTAAGAACTTTCTTCTCACACTTAAAATGCTGAAAAATATACATCCAACTAGTGTGCTTTCACACTGTAGGTACTTTAAATATTACACTATGTGTATATTATTTTTAACATTAACAACCCTGGAAATCATCACAAAGCATCCTTTTGACACAATTCTGAAGGTTTTTAGGGCAGTTCTCAATACTAAGAATGCCCTTGTCAAAGACAGGTTGACCTTCTTTAAGCAATAGATGCTGAGCAACATTCAGTTTTAATCCTTTTAAACCTTAGTGCAGCATTTGATGCTGCAGACCATGCCATTTTGACCATCACACTCAAAAACAGGTTCTATCTGCAACATTAAATATAGTTCACCTCCTGCCTCACTAATGGATGCTTTCACAGTATATATCATGGTGAATTTATGTGCTGTTTAATTATACAGTAGTTTACAAAAAAGTTTGCTTCTGGCCTCTGGTTTCCTGATTCCATCTGCCATTATCAATTAAATAATACAGTCCTTCATTTTTTACACATCCATATTCAGCAATGTCTGCATGAAAAAATGATTCACAATATGATGCTTGTCAATTACTGACTTTATCACAAATGTCTTTACTTTACCAAGACTAAATCTTTGTAGTGATTCAGACTGTTACAAAACCATAGCCATGATTCATTTCTGACTGAAGATATAAACTATATTACAGATAAAGGCATTTTGGCCACACAGAACTGCAAGCTAATATTAGGGATATAACGATTGCAAACACAGCAATACTCAGGATAGAACCTTGAGTTACTCCATATAGCCCTAATGTAGTCTCTATCTGGCATCTGCATTGGTTTAATTAAAAATCAACCAACTTCACCCTGAAAAAATCAAAATTTTCTATCACTACATTGTTGCTGTGCAAGGTAGCTGAATGTTCTCATCCCAACTCCTACTACTAATTTGTTTTATCACATCCATTTTTTGGGAAATATAGTTGCTTGATGGATTATGTTGTACGCAGGCAGTTGGGAATGGATGATGGGCCCATAAAGTTCAGGACTTTGACACCAGAGACTGGAGTCCAGCTCTGGATTGCTTAAGTTGAAGCAGAAAAGGCACTTTGGTTGAGGTTAGGAAAAAACGGTCCATCTGGGCAACCGTACATTTCCCTCAAAATGTGTGTGCTGTATCAAATGGATAGTATATACATTGAATTTCTAGGAGACAGGGTTGCTTCATCCACATTCAGTAACAGCTTTCATAGGTCATAGTACTAGATGCCATGAAGGTGGACAAAATGAGCTCTGTGGTGACAGACAGTTTGGCATCACAGCAGCAGAGCAGGAAGGAAAGGAAGGAAAGCTGCTTAGATATTTTGTCATATAATCCAATCCAATGTGACTAATAAATCTATGTAATCCAAAACCTCCTAATCTCCTATAATTCTAAACAGTGAAGTGTTATCACTGTTTTAACTGTAATCACTAATTATGTACACTGGTTTGCATGTAGAAAGAGTAGAGTGAAGTAGTCACCCTGTGTTTTCATAAAAAAAACAAAAGCTTTGCACTGTACAAGTCAGTAATCACAAAGTCACACATTTAGGATCATGCTGGAAGGGTATTAAGCTACTGAATTGTTATCAGCAGATGGGAAGTTAATTTATTCCTGTAGTGCTAACAAAAAGGAAAGAGACATCTTCAGTGGGGAAACTTACCCAGGTGTTTTGTTGTTTCTTCCTTTATTTTTCCTCCTGTCAGGACCGAGAGCAGTTCAGGACGGCAGCGGTGGCGCGATGGGAGTGCACTCACACAACTGTCTCCTCTTCATAGTGTTTCTGCCATTTCTGCTCAGATTTTGAAGAGGAATGGATTTGAACAAGAGTATCGTGTGTGTGTGTGTGTGTGTGTGTATGTGTGTGTGTGTGTGTGCGCGTGCGTGTGTGTGTTTTTTTTTCAACTGGAAACATAAACTGATGCACAGCAAGTGCATGAAGTATCCTGCTATGTAATGATGTTGACCCACTTAATAAGTACGTAACAAAAGTTTCTGTTGGTTTTTTTTTTTTTTTTTAGATTTCAAGGATGTAACAAATGTTTCACATTTAATTGAATTTTGTCGGATAATTTTCTCTAAATTATATTATTCTGGATTGTCTCTTTTTATGTATGTTTCAGGAAAAATGATTTTTTAAATGTAGTGTCTATTATTCAAATGGGTTTGTCTTAATTTTTAACCACATTTCATATTCATGTCAACTCCAGGAAAAGGCAAATTTACAGCAAGTATGTGAGGTGAATGTTAAATACCTCAAAGTCAAACTGAGACAGTGAAGTGGAAGGAATTTAGGCTACCCTGAGGCTGAAAGCCTGGTATTATCATATTTTAATGTATAATAATTATCATTCAGTCTGGTTGTTGAAAGCAGAATTGTTTTTGACCTTCAAGTATTTTTGTTCTCAGCATTATAGTGATGTATACTTGCAGTTGTGTTATGCTAATCTTTTAATTTTATTTTTTCAACTCTGTTCAGTTTTAAATATTTTTAGAAGGGAAAATATGAAGTTGTAATTATTTAGGACAAATATCCTCATTTTATGTCTTTGTTGTGTTTTGTTTTGTTTTTTTTTTCTTTACCAACACACTTGTACACAAAAATGGTGTCAAGAATAATTATGCTATAATGAAGTAGTTTGAACTGGAGAGAGAGTTTCCTCCACTTGTGTGGAGTCAACATCTTACTTAAGTAATGCAAATTTATTAATGCTGTTGCTACTTGTTTGAATCATGCCATTTATACACAACACTTATTTGAGAAAATGTCCCTGTTCATGTTCCAAACCAGCACCGGAAGGGTTAGAGACCACTCATGTTAACAGAAAATAAACACTTTTTGCATGTATTTAGATACCAATAACCCAAAGAGTCACAAACAGCATACAAAGAGAGTAAACATGTTGTGTTTTAACATAGGTAGGGATAAACTGGGAGAAAAAAAAAACCTAAAATCATACTGTAGATACCTTTAAACCAAAATGTACACGTGTATGTGGGTCCTGACAGTGAAATGCTGATGTAAACATGACATTTTCAGCTCTGATGGAAAGAAAAGAATTGCAGGATTATTGTGCAGTATGAAAGCCAATTCCAAAAATCAAAATTGAACAGAGGTCTGAGCAAAAAGGCCTCAACTGCTGTTATCACACGACATATACTGTAGCTTGCATTATCACAAACGACAGGACATATGAGAAAACAAGATACTCATATCTCTGTGTGCTACGCTGGAGAAAGATCAGTGCAGACGGTACCACTGGCGTTTTGAGCAGCAGCAGCGTTCCCTGATTTTGTTGTGAGCGTGAGGGTTTTATGCAACAATCAGAAACCTCTTAGAACTCGGCAGCAAGAATTAAAGCCGGTCATTTATCTTTTTCATGTGTCTTTTGTTGGTGAGCAATTCACACCAACTGCCAGACCGCACTCAGGTTCCCCTCCAGTAGTGGAAAAGAGCTGAGTGACAATGACTAAAAGTAAGATTTGGTGTTTGGCTACTGGTTTTCTGATGCAGAAAGAATTTTATTGGAGGACATCGTGCATTTCTTGCGAAATGCATCAGTTTGTGTCTGTGGACGTACCTCAAACACAACCATATATATTGACTGTTGGTCTCTATGAGAGCTGCACTTGACATCAGTGGCTTGTGTGCAGCACAAAAGCATTTGTAAGATTCCATTAACAAGACATCAAACAGGAACAGAGAATTAAAACAAATTAATGCGTGTGTATGTTTTAGTGGTGGGGCAACGATGCACGTCTTGTGATTTCACTGCTCCGATTGAGTGTGTTTCACATATGATTATTTGTATATTAATGACAGCTCAGACAGAAAAGGAGAAGACTGAGACTGAACGAATGATCTCTGCTCTGTTCTCACCCACCTTTTCCTCTCCTAAAAGAAATTTTAGCTCTGTTTCCAGGCTTGCCTCGGCTCTGGTGAGGTCCTAGTCCATCATCCGTGCGCACCTCAATTTTTCTTTTGAACTCAGCCCCTTTGTGGCTCTTGGGGATAACAAGGTTTGTGCTCCTTGATGTGAAGAAAAAGAGCTAATATCCAAATTAAAAAGGCATGAAACAGATAGGCCATTATTGAAATTGATCAGGGTAATCATCAGCTGAATCTGACAGGCCAATCAAGGTTTGTTTTCACACAAGACAAAAGAGAGAGAGACAGACACTGAAGACTATTATTCATCTCCAGCACAGTGATGTTTGGAAATGACACGATAATTATTCCATCCTGGCTTGAAGGATGGCTCTACTGATCTCACGTCCACTTTGCACAGTCATTTTGCTACAAGATTAACCACATTTAAGATGAACTGAAGTCAGATCGCCTCCCGAGGAGGTCTGTACTGGGATCGCTTCAGAAGGGTTTGCGTGAAGTGGTTGCTGTCAATTTGCACAAACAATCACAGCCTAATCGCTTTGAGTTCACTTGAAAGGTTGAGATGGAGCTGGATGTGAAAACACCTCGCTTAACAGTTTGCCTGGAGATACTAATTAACAAAACCACACACTCTATCTCTTTTTCTCACACGCAAACACACACACCTGCCACATAGAGGGAAGAAGTTGAGTGTATATTTACATGCCTACGTTTCTTTTGTAGAACAGCCAAGCACACATTGTAAAAACTGGGTCCTTTATTTTATTTTATTTTATTTTTTTACTACCTCTGAGCAATTTGCCCAATTATTTAATGGCACAGCATTATTACCACCTTAAAGTAATATTTGATCTGATCATGAATGTGCAACCGAGGCTCATTCACAGAAAGCCTTGCTGTACCACACTGCTGCATTGTCATTATTTTTTTCTCCAGGAATATCACAGATTTTTTTACCGACAGCATAGACACCAGGGTTATTGCAGTTTATTGCTTAATAATTGTAATATTGTTTGTTTTGATGTCATATCAAATGCAATACAGTATAATTTTTCAAGCCAAGCACACTATTACTGAGTACAAACCCATGTTAGCACGTACCTTTACAGCAGATCTGCACCAATGAGCAGAACTGCTATCAAAATATAACATCTCTTGATGAAATGAAAACATGCTGGTTGTATAGCTGACAACCTAATAATCCACCTAATAATAGAAATGCCATATGGTCACTATGGCAGCGATTCAGAGTTCAGCCTGCACTGAGCATCTCAGACTTCAACTGTGCACATTAATATTCCGACTTTACATGAATCATTAAGAGGAACCCCGCTAATTGTCAAACAATTGCACTGTTTAATAACTCTGATGAGATCTGTGGTCATCAACATAATGTCGATAAAAACTGTGAAGCACCGAGTTGAAGACGCAGCATTGAGAGAAAGAGCAATCCAATCTGAGATCTGAAGAGTTATTCTGCCGTTTCAGTGAAGGTGGAAAACAGTCAGCGGCTGTCAGATCACTGCTGGAAATCCCACTAGATCACATTTCTTAAAGTTTCGGCCTTGGTCTGAGCCATGTGCGGCTTAAAGAAAAGAATCATTTTCATTTCCGTGTTTTCAAATCCCTGTTGTTTCAAACATGTGAAAAGAGAAGGCATGTGAAGAAAACCTGTACAGACTTCTTCTTTAAAGGCTTAATTTGGATTGTTTTCTGACCTGAGGCCTTTTGTATTACTCAGCACCAGTGTTATCGATGCATTATGAGCACTGGTAGCCTCAAGGTTAAACAAGCTGGCTTGCAGAGCAGTTAAATAAACACAATCACATTACATTTAGTATGATAGTGTGATGTTTTGTGTTGCACAGCACAGCTATTTGCCATGTTATGGCTCATTTAATTGAGAAAACTCTAATAAGTTCTCAGTTGGGCCTCATATTGTCCTGTTGTTAACTGGACCCATATCCTCCATTGTAAAAGAGGATGTAAGTCTCACACAGTGTGATGATTACAGCTTTTTGCTAAATACAGTAACAGCCTGTTTATGCAAGCAGTCTCATCAGGAGTTAAATAAAGTTAAAAAGTGAACATTGATTGTTTCTCCCCATGCTGTATATACTCCCCACAGCTGCATATAACATGCATCACCGTCAGGCAAACTGAACACAGCAGGTGATGACATACTATTTCAATGGGAAATAAGCCACTTCAGTAATTGAAAGTAATTCATCATCTCTCAGAGGAGCAGTAGGCCATTGTACTGCAGTTATTTTCTGCATGGCATTAACGAAGTCAGCCTCTGCGCTGTCATATTAGTGCAAATGCAAATGTTCCAAACTCCCACCAAGCATGACTTTTAAAAAGGATGTGCAAGACACACTGTAAGTCCCATTCAAGCCAAACTTATAATGATAAAACCTAGCAACCCAGGGAGAGGATCTTGGAAATACACTAGTAAAATATTTCTCATCCACCCCCAAAGTTCAGCTTGGAAACTGCACCGAGCAGGCCTGAATACAACTTTTCCTGGTTCTGTCTGACTTCAGTCAGCCAATTCTGAATCACAGCCCATGAAGGCTTATATTTTGGCAGTAGCGCTGCATATTTATGTTGATATGACCAATTCCATTGTCTGTTTGAAGACTGCAAAGTGATTGCAGGACTCATTCTATCTCTCAGCCCGAGCAAACACACAGCACATGTTGGAACATGGGCTGAGTTGGAAAAAAAAATAAAAAGAAGCTATGGGTATGTTTCTTTTCTTTGTCTCCATATGTGCAAGGCAAGAGAACAGTCTTTAAAGAAGATTTAAGACAAATGACTGAGCTTGTATTGCACCTACCAGGTAGTTCTATTCATTTTAGGTGTTTTGTGACATTTGTGTGATTTGCATTGGAGTCTGGAAGAGATCATTTTTTGAATGTGAACTTTGGTTAGACATGAAATATCAAACCTTTGTCTCGGCTGCCAGGAGATTATCATAGCAGACGCATGAAGTAGTCTCATGATCTACTGCGATTTATTTTGGATGATTCACATAAAATTCTGCCCTTTGCCTGGCTACAAGTTCACAGGGCTCTCTTCAGATTGGAAATGTTCCCAAGTGGAGGGGAACATCATGCTATTTTACTCCCTGCATTGTAAAGGATTGTTGGTTCATATGTATTTTCTTGATGAAAAGTGTGTGCTCATATTTAAGACTGACAATAATAAAATGTTGTATCTTAAAACTCTGTGTTTTGAATATATATTTGATGTTGTTTTCTTTCAGAAATGATTCAGATGATTAGGTTTAATATCTATAATATTTTGAAGACAAATCAAATTGTTTGCCATACTGTACTGCCAATAGACTCTTCCAAGGTGCACAAACAGCAGAGTTTCCTCCAGTGGCATCTATCCAGAAACAAGACAAACCTATTGATTTTTGTATCCCTCAGAAGTCCTGACCTTGGACTGAGCTCATTGTGGTCTGTCCGCTACATTACCAACAACTGCTAACTGCAGTTCTCTAAATGACACGAGTGTGTCTTCGAGTCTGAACACAGTGTATTTTAAGGGTTCTGCTACATCAATTATGTACAACCACAGCAGGAAGTCTGCCGTAACACTCTGAATCTGTTTCTCTCCTGCACTATGAATGTTAATTGCACACTGTAGCTGCATGCAAAAGTAATTTCCTATTCTCATTCATTTGCTGTATGGATGATACATGCCACAAGAAGGTGGTGTTTTCCGCTGTGGATTGTCACTGGCAGTGACGCTTGTGACCTGGAGCAATGCTTTCCTGTGCGATAAATAATGTAAAGCATGTCCATGATATGTATTTTAGCTTTTGTGCTTTTCATTGAATTTTTTTAAATGGTGACAGAAATGATACCCCACTGTTCTACTTCAGCCTCAACAAATATTTAATTCATGCAAACATCTGCTCTCTGCAGCTGAGAGTTGCACCATGCACCAGAGACTGAATACAGAGACGCTGTTAGACAGATAAAAGATTTTCTTTGCTTTATTTTAAAGGCTAGTGTCCCTAAAATCAAAGTTACACAGAAATGCACAATTTCAGGCTACATGATGAACTGCATTGTTGAGGCTGTATTGTTCTATTACACTTTGTTTCACTTAAGATCAATTAAACTGATGAAGCATTGAACAGAGACACTTGAGCGTAAAAACACTCAAAACTGCAGAGCCATCTGCTTAGAAATAGGGCTGGTGATGCAGCAAGACAGAATGTATTCACACCAAGAGTGTTTGGATCTGGATTATCTGGATGCTGAAACCTTAGTGTCAGATCACACCAGAAAGCACAGAGAAGTTTAGTCATACCTCACTGTTAAATAGGTGTTGCTGCAAGCTTGATGACTGCTTGCAGTGCGTGAAGGAGCTACTGTTGGTTAGACACAGTCAGGGTTACATAAATTGGATGGTGCAACACAGCTAATGTGATAGCTTCCTCCATTTTGTACTCTCTGCTCTGTCAAAGGTCAAACTGTCAGTGGGATTTGCAATTGGTCATCAGCTCAAAATTCATGTGTTGAAGTTCACCAAAATCGAGCTGAAAGCACTGTCAACATTTGCTTAGTTCTGCAAGCTTATCCACTAAATACCACTGAAATACATTGTTTGCAGTCCAAAATCTGTTGCGGCCAAGGCTTGACTCCATTTGTTCCCATCAGGTGAGAATGAGTGAACAAGAATGTCACCAGATAAGTGCACTAAGACACCTAAGACAGAGAGTTCAGTCCTCCTTCAAATGCAGTTTGTTAGGAGTGAAAATATACTTAGATAAACTAGAGGGAACAATGCCAGAAAAGGCTAATGCTCAGAATGACAGTGCTAGCAGGCATGTTTACCATTTTCATCACCTTAGTTTAGTGCATTAGTATGCTGATATTTGCTTATTAACACTAGACACAAAGTTATTCTAAGGCTAATGGGAATGTCATTCATTTTGCAGGTATTAAGTCATAAACTACAGCATAATAAAATTAGAATTTTACTGATCGTAAAGTAAAAGTGAGCAGACCAAGGTGATTAAAATTAATCTTAAAGGGAGACATGAATGTGTGCACTGAATTTCATGGCCCATCCAATATTTGTTGAGACTTTTCACTACAAGTGAATCTGGAGCAGACGAACATGCCTAGAGCCACGCAGCTAGCATGGCTAAAAACAGAGAGGTTTTATCTGTATACCAAGACCAGACTGAGAGAAAAGCAAATCACAGTCTGGATTGATGCCTATATTCAGCTATTTCTCTAAAAACAGAATGGCAAAGTGTACTGAAACATCCATAATGCTTGGGTAAAGTTACAAAAAATGGAGAGTGATTGGATTTTTCACTCTCTTGCCAAAACTCTCTGTCCAACAAGTAACTTCTTGTGAGATTTAAGTAAACTTTTAAAGCATAGTTCAGACCAAAGTCAACAAGGCGTAGATATCTAACCTTGTACTCTAATTCCATGAGCACCTTCCTCAGTTTTGACCACATAAATATTTTTATTCCATTTAAAAACTCCTCTGTGTACCTTGCTATCTGATTCTCAACCTCTGATCTCTGGATATATTGTGTGGATGTTGTAAAATCCAGGGTCAGCATGTGTGTGAGACAGCACTCCTCTAGCTCGTAAGGAAGGGTGTACAGTACTAGCCAGAGGTCGTCTTGGTTAGTTGGCTCTCTCAAGCTTAAGAACACTCTCTCTCTTCTATTCTGCTCATGTTTTTGTTCTGAAAGTTTTTCATGACTTCTTTGTTTTACTGTACTCATGATGCTTTCAGTTATAAATATTTCACATAGCCATAGGACTTTTGAATGTCTTGCTCTATTCTCCAGAGGCCAAACAGAAAACATATCTTTTTGCATGAGTCTTTTGGGAAAATAATAATAAGAAACAGAAAAATCAATACTTTGGTTGTGTTTCATTGGATGTTCATGAGTATGGGGAGCATGGGGATTTGTTTTTATCGCTCACAAATTTTTATGCTCAGTTAGTCATTGAGTCCAGTCAATTACTCAATCACTCTTATTGAACTTTATTGTTTCAGGAAGATTGATCTGATTGATTGCTCTCTGCAGTTTATGGTGGTCTGGACCAAAGCCTGAGGCTGAGGTGTTCTGTTGAGACATGGAGAAGAATCTCAGTCTCTACTATGATGAATATTTCTCTGTGTGGTTGCTTAACATTGCTGTTGATGTCAACATCATGATACCATCAGTGGTGTACATAGCTGAAATCTTCTCTGCTTTTAAAACCCAATGCATAGGAAAATAGCAGGACCTGAAAACACATCATTGAGATTTTAACCAATTATCAGTGGAAATGCAAAGAAAGTACTAACAGGAATCCAGAAAGGCAGAATACTGTATACTGTACGTCACCAATCAAATCAAAAAAGTCTATGGCTGTGTCAATTGGATAGTCCACCACGTTGGTCCAAGCTAAAATTTTGACAAATATTGGATGGATTGCCATGAAATTGGATCAAACATTCATGGTCCTGAGAAGAAAATTGTTATTATTTAGGTAGGGTCATAAATTACTCCTTGTCTTTTTTCAATACTTTGTACACTATGCTAATTCTTAGTTGTTGTTGTCTTTTTGGTTGTTCAAGGTTGTCAGGGAATGACATGCAACAAAGGTCCGCTGTTGGAATCAAACAGCAACAAATGTGGTATGCATCTTAACCAGTAGGCTTCCAGGGCGTGCCAACACTATACTAATTCTAAGGTCCTATGTTCAGATTTTATAGTGCAAAACAGTAGACTCCAATGTGACGGCTGATTTACAAAAGTCTAAAGTTGCACTATCAGCAGCTAAATGCCACAACAGTGATTACATCCAGCAGTACAACTACAGTGTTGGACAGTGTCTTTGTTATGAGCTTAAAATTACTTTTCTTGTTATTACATTCATTCTTAAGTATCTTAATACCAAAGAGTTTATGTTCATGGCAATCTGTCCTTATAGATTTTGATATTTCTTGTGTAAAAGAGGATGGTGGTGGTAGATGAAAGGTCATCAGGTCACCAAAATTAGTAGGAACCCTGCAGTGGAGACCATGAATAATCATAACTCATTTCATGGCAGTCTAACTGGTTGTTGTTGAGATAAACAGTAGAAATTATGTTCATATACAACTAACACATGTCCTGAATTGAAAAGCAATGCTGCCAGTAAATGCAGTCCAGACAGCAATTATGTTTATTCCAAAATGTATTTGGCAAAGCAAATATGAATGTATTTTGTTGGATATGGGCATGCTGACAGTCATTACCATGCTTAGGTATAGAACAACGAGGCTCATCCTGCCAGCAGATATACTGTAAATGCTAATTGTCAGACAGTACAGTGGGTTTTTGTGTTGCAGAGCGCCCACTTAGAGGCCCATGATAGACATATAAGCACTGGAGAAAAGTCTTGCTGTCTACCTTCTAAATCCCAGTTGGAGCCATCTCTTCCCTCATGCTCTCCCCACTATATTTCAACCTGATTAATGTCAAAATGGAGTAAAAATAATTAAGGATCTGTCTCCAAAAGTTGTTGATTTCTCTTTCCACTCTCCTCATTTCCTCTCTCATCGAGGCGAGCAGATGATCTTAATGGCTGGTAAACATCTTTTGATTGGCCTGATTGTCTCACAGGACTGCAAACGTACTGTAGCAGAGCAGAGAGGAGAAGAACTGAGGAGGAATAGCACGGTGCTTATCAAAACCAAAGAGAATAACATCTGTGCTGAAAAGAGCCAGGCTGCTGCTTCCTCCGCACAAATTCACATGAAATAGCATCTTCCAGATTCACAATTAGTTGTTATTACATTTCCACATTACACTCACTGAGACAACATTGCTTACTGTGTTGTCAAGCACTAATGATGATAAGGCATCTGCCATAGATTGAGCCGACAATCCTCTGCTAAAAGTGAAACAGACTGGATGGATCATGCTGACTAAGTCAAATAACAAAAATAAGACACTTAGGTGGAGCTGTTTACAAAACTCATTGGTTTTGTTTTGACTGTGGATCGGTTATTAACTGTATTCATTGCTATATCTGTTGTTAAAGAGCACGATTTCACACATCTATCTTTTTAATTAAAGGAGTATTTAGCCTGTGATAAGGTTTAACTGTGTTAACTGTATAAAGGTTCTTTATTTGTGAAATCATCTCTGTCTTTACATCTCTGAAAGTTTGATATTATCCTCATAATTAAACAACCACAGAGGTCGATTGTGCAGTGCACTCCAGAATGACTCATAGCAGCGTTTTCTAATATGCTGCCTCTATCGGTGCTTTCCAAAACTGTTACAAATCACTGTTAAAAAATAATGTTTTATGAAGTAACAACGCTGTGGTTAAGGTCTAGTTAGGTTTAGGCACAAAAACTACTCGGTTAGGGAAAGATCACAGTTTGGGTTAAAATGATCACTTGAAACATGATGTGGGTTAAAGTTACTACTTCTTTAAAGTTATGCAACCTCTGTTGTCATGGCAACAGTAAACACCATGACAATCATAGTTACAGTATTTAAAAAGTGTCCGAACTCACAGTTGGAAACAGGAGGTGAAAAGTGGTCTCCTGCAGCTGTCCACTTTTTGCCATCTATCTATCTAGCCATCCACCCAACCTGCCTTCTCCTAATATGGAAATTTGTCACCAAATATAGACGTCATCTGAACTGCATCACTTCTCCGAGTCATAATTACTACAGTCGCTAGATGGCGTCTGTCACTCAAATGTAACTATAGGTAATTTTTGAGTTTTCAATCAATACTGTCGTTTTTCTTTTTGAGAACAGGCTGCCGGTTTTCAAGAGGAACCATGGGTGTCTAATTTAGAAGGCATAATTAATGTCACTGATTAGGCTAAATGACACCTTCCACTGAAATTTAAATTACTACAAGCGAGAGTGGTAGCAGTCTGAAAGAAGTTTTATGTGGGAATTAGAACTCATAATGAGATAACTGCTGCTGGGCTTTTAGTAACTTTATGATTTACTAAAGGAAATTGCATTGCCACTGCTACAGGCTATGTGTATCTCATGTTGAGACATATACTCCATTATTATTGTCATTTCATATTTACAAATGGATGATTATTTGCTGTGTCATCACAGCATCGCTTTTTTGGTGTCAGGAAAGAGAAAAAGACACAGTGAGGAAGAATATATAAGCATAGCTACAGTATGTTCACACTGCAGACAAACAGCTTCTTACAATTTATCTTAATGCCTCTTGTATTATCCATACCTTGGTTTTGGCTCAACATTTATGTTTTCATTACAGTGTACCCTTATTGGAAGCCAACACCTTAATATATATGACAGGATGTGACATGAAATTAAAAAAAAAAAAAAACATGATTTAGTAAGTAAAAAATATTGTAAAAAATATACACTGACCTTTGCACTGGAATAATATTTATTTCTAAGACTATATCAAATTTTAAAATGAGTTTTTTGTTTATGTGAATGATGTTCTTGGATTATCATTTGCAACACACAATACTTGTTGCAAAGTGCGATGCAAGTGTCTTTGCTAGTTTAAGATTGATGTAGTTGTCATTTTCCTGTCCAGCAGCTACGTTGTTAAATGCTAAACATTGTTGTTTTAATGCACCCCAATGTGAGAGCCCATGGGCGTGTTGGTCTTAAAATGAGGCGTGGTCAGGCGCATTATTGGTGCATTGCTATCTTGAGGCGGCGGAAAGTGATTGCGCTTTGACCAACAAAAACCAGTCTGAAACAGTCACTGGATGTTGTAGAGAAAATAGGAAGAGGCCAGGTCACTCAGCGAGTGGCCTGGTGAGTGGATGACTTCATCTCATGATCTACATGACAAAACATTCGGATCATAGGTGTTCAAGAAGGTATGGAAACCAACCCTACAGAATTTGTTTTGAAATGTATACCAACACTGCTGGGAGAAGAAAACTTTGACAACAAACCTGTTAAGGTGGACAGTGCACACAGGGTCTGTATGCGGGCAGTTGCAACAGATGGTCCTCCTTGTCAGTTTATCGCACGGATCCATCATGACTCAGTAAAGGAACGTATACTGAGACTTTCCTCACAGAGGTTCCCTTTACAATATGAGGGAGCATGTATCTTTATTTTCCCAGACCTGGATCCAGCAGTGATGAAACACTGGCAGCAGTGGCAACATCAGGACCAGGGTTTATATTAGCTGGTATATGCCTGCTTTTGCTGGTATCACGTGTAGTTGTCTGGCAGATGAAAATATCAATGGTCAAAATATCTGTTGGGGAATATGCTGATTGCCAAATAAATATATTCATTAATAGCATATTAAATAGTCTAATATTGTGTGTGTAATGGGTTGGAAATGCCACATGTTAAATTTTTTATGTAAACAGACACCCCCTAATTTTTTGTTAATTATTTGAACTAATCTAACTCTGTTTATACAGTTTTGACATCAGGTCAATACTCAAAGATGTCAGTAGACGGCGCTCTAATGCTACTGTGGATCATGGATGTATAAAGAGAACTGGATACAGGAAGAGCGCCAGGCTTTGAAGCAAATTTGACATAGCAGCCAACCCGTGTACTTACAACGTCACGTGATGCACACTGGCCCAAAAAGAATTTTCCCCATACACTTACATCGTGAAAGAGACGTCTGTAAATCAGCGGATAAATTTTTCTGAGCGTCACAACCCCCGTGAAATGACTCACTATCAGAATTAAATCCGTTCGGTCCGATCACATTTCAAAAGCGGAAGATCCGGGTACTTTCATACCGGGAAGTCGATTTTTTTGCTTCATGCGCCACTGAGCCGTTCTCTTTATACATCCATGCACTAAGCAACTTTCATAGGGATGAATCCGACGCTGTATCCAGTTCTCTTTATACATCCATGCTGTGGATACCTGAGGGAGATCACTCGTACCTGCTCTGCTCAAGCACAGCTCAATATTAAATGAGCATCGGCTAGAGGATGACGCTATCTTTGGCTCTCTCCCTTATTAATCCACAGGTATGTTAAAACTTGCTTTTCTATGATTAGCTCTGTTTAATATCTAATGTAAATGCATTGCAAATCGTTCTGTGAGGTTGTGACATGTTTTTGAGAAGTATTTTTTTTGCTGTGTGTCTTCGTGGGCCATTGAGAATGTTTACCTCCGTGAATTTCGGTTTTCTACTGTTTGTCAGTGCAAGGTACAGACATTTGCATGTGGTAACAAGATTGTTTTAGAGTATAAGCCAGTCAGCCATGAGTCAATTATTCGGAGAGATGCTATATTTACATCGGTTTCACTTCCGGTTGCTCGTTAACAGGGCATAGTCGCGCCATTTTGTTAAGAGGTTAAGTGCAAGTCTATGAGAGTGTTATGCTGATGTTGCAGAAAGGTTCCGTGTACGTTGTATCAGTGTAGGATGAGGGTAAATGTGGTGTATGTGTTAAAATAGGAGTGATTGTAGTAGTTGTTGTAAATTGTTGTTGTAAATTATATTTTATATAGGGTAAACGTCCCTATTAAGCCCACCAAATCCGCTTTTCAGACATTTTTCATATATAATGCCCCAATTTAAGTGAGAACATTTTTGTTAAAATGAAAGTCTAATCTCTCATTTGAAGTGTCAACAATTCATTTATTCCAATTTCTAATGTTTTTAATGTTTAATTTGTCAAAATATGGCAAAAGTCCGGTATGGGCTTAATGGGTACCTAACGTACCCTTTAAGCCCATGGGTGTTCCAAATAAGCCCACTTCATGATTTGTTGATAAATAAATACATATATTAAAAAATCTTAAGAATACAAACTTGTTCTATTCAAATCTGTAAACTCTTAGCTCTCAATAGCTATTTTCATTTTGTCTCCACTTCATTCCTATGGCCTGTAAATGGCATTTGAAATGGGCGTGACCAGCCGTTTTGCTATGTTGTCAACACAGAAAAAGCTAAACTTACAACAAGTCCTCTTTGGAATGTAGCCAAAAAACTATTCATGAACAAAATTAAAACTATAGTGGAAATTATTCTCAAATACTTCATCTTTCAATATGTGTTGTCATTTTGTCTGTATCTCTATCCTATGGTGTGCTGTTGGCTTTTGAAATTGGCCAAAATTTCTGGTTCAGCCAGCTGGTTGAAAGTACAACGATGTTTTTATGAAGATTTCTGAACACCAACTGACTGGAAAAACAGCTTGCAGATTCAACACTAATGTTCTAGGGATGGTAATTTACAATTAAACAATAAATTTAACTGATTTTCGAATGTTAATCACATTTAGGCTAATAGTTTGAAAACCTTGTAAGAACACATTTTAAAACCATTCAGTTCATTGTGGAGTAACATTATAACATACAGTTCATTGTGAGGAGACATCGATCATAACATCTTGAAGCTCATTATCTCATCTTAAACTAAAACTTATCTGAAAAGTAAAGATTAGAAAAATATTGCTTATGTTAGGATAGAATATAGGGCTGTCCAGAATGAATTGACCTATTTAATAGCAGTGATATTTAAATATGGATATTAATTATCTAATTTATTGAGCTGATTCATGAGGTGAGGTTAAAATTAGGAGGGGAAATGGTTCAAAAGTCAAAAGGGACAAAATCCCCATTGAAACACAGTCAAGTGGGCTTAATAGGAGCAGGTGGGCTTAAAGGGAAAATCAGTGACTTTATGGTTAAAAGACAGAATATTTTTATTCTATGCACATGACATTAAAAAAAACTATATGAAATAAATCTATACATGGTGTGCTAACATAACATGAAGAGTATTAATTGATCATGCTGAGAAATAATTAGTTATACTCATTTATATCCACCCCAAACAGTGTGATTTTTTTTGGTAGCATACCCTTTAAGCCCATCAGATAAAAATGTTAATTAAAAAATAAATAAAGATAAACATACACATTTATTATCTATTTAACAGTATAATAATATGAACTGCATACAAAAATGTAAACTATACATACTTATCATGCTTTATGTCATTGCAACGAACCATACTATGCAGCTACTCTATTGATGCAGCATGTGGTCTGTTTGCTCACATGCTAAAACTCATATTTTGATTTCAAAAGAAACAATATTTCTGATTCAAGTAATATTCTAACATATGTCTTATTCAAATCACTAATCTCTTAAATTTTGATAACAATTGAGTATTTACCAAAAATAGGAGTAGAAATATGCAAAAAATGTTATTTTCTGAGGGTACCAAAATCACCAAAGTTTTCTTGCAACTTCTTTTGGGATCAGCAGGCACATGTCACACATGTGCTTCGATAACTCAATATTGACAAATCTGATTGACTTACAATAAAAAGTGTCATTTATGTAACAAGCAGCTTCATGGGAAGAAACATCAAACAGAAAAAAATTATGATGTGTTTTTTTTAAATTCGACTCAGAAGTTGCAAGTGGGCTTATATGGTACGTGGGCTTAATAGGGACGTTTACCCCATACTATATTGTATTTTAGTTAAGCCTAGTTTTATTTGTTTAGGAATATAAGTCTTATTTTATAATTGGCATGAAGTTATTTTTCTTTAGACAGAATATTTTATATTGTTTATTTTCAATTTGGTTTCAACATTTATTTTATTTCTGTAACATGTTTTGGTGTGAATGTGAAATATGAACTTTGAAGCAGCAGGTTTCAGAAAACTGATGTAACTGAGAAATATGTACAGTTTTATATTGTAGTGTTAAATATTAAATGAGCATCGGCTAGAGCAAGACGCTTACTTTGGCTCTCTCCTTTATTAATCCACAGACTATGTTTTTATCGGCTACACAGTGCATCCTTGCCTGTGTAACGTTTGCTGCTAGTCCAGAGTTCCCCTAGGTCTGGCAAGGGTAACATGTGACCTATAAGATATGTTACCAAGACAACTTAAATATAAACTTCTATTGTGCAAAAGTTTGGTTTTGCGTTTAGAGATTCACTGAGTGTTTGGTCATGTAAGCATGGCATGAGATTCAAAAGCCAGCACACACTCTAGCAACAGCCCTGCACTTTGGCTCGACAGCACTTAACACGACTCTGAAAAGTATCACCTTTTCCTCTTATGTAATGTTACATCCAGCATTGGCACAGTGAATTCTGGAATATTAACGGCCATATTGGTCATCAAAAATTTTAGCATGCTCTTATCAGGAGTGGATGCAGGGCTGCGGAGGTAAGATGTGGGTTCTGTCACACAGCGACATTCTTTGTGTCAGTCAGCACAGACTAGTACACGTTTAACAACCCAAAGAATGCTGAGAAGTTGCTGGATGACAAACAAAGATGCAGACGACATTCATGTTAGGCTAACATGAGCAAAACCAATTGCAGCCAATTGTTTCAATTTGCCCAGCTTGTTTACTTCTCATGTTCTGCAGGACAATTCCACTTCTTAAAAATAATCACCTTTAATCACCTTATTGTGACGTGCATTCAGTAATACTGCAAACACTGATTGGATTAGATTCTCTCTGTATCACATGTGAGGGGGAAAAATCTGATTTTAGACACCTTTCATTGCAGTGTTGTGGTCAAACTGCTGAGCAGCAGCGACACCAAGAGTCACCTATATCGTTTCAATCCATGAGAGCCCGGGAGAAAAATAATCTCAATCGATTTATTTAGATTGGTTCTCCATCCACACAATCTCAGGCAGTGCATTTGCTTTGTGGAAAGACATGCCAGAACAGTGAAGCATCTTCCAGGACTCTCCCCCTGAAAATATGATTAATGAGCTGACAGCCATCAACCTTCACAGTCCTCACTGCTTTCATCCAAGGCCAAGAAATGTGCTTTGAACAACAAAATATAAAGTCTTAGAAATGGTGACACTTCCCAATGTAAATATGAAAAGAAATTCCAACAGCTGTCTTTTGTGCTTATATGTATTTATATAATATCAAAGGGAACTACCCTCTGGGCCAGATATGCTGCAGTGACACAATTACAAAGCGAAACACATGTATACAGGAATACACAAATGTAAATAAAGCTTTTTGAGGGGTGGTTTAAATTTCATTGGTTGGGTGGGAGAAATAAAGATGACATAGGGGATAATAGCAAAGATTAACTATTTTAAACCATCTCTGAATGCATGGAGCTAAGCATGATCCAGAGCTGTTTCATAGGTGATATATTATTCAATGAGCTGTTAAAGAAAATTAGATGTTATTTGATCAAGCTGAGTCTTGATTTAACCATGACTCTCAGAGCTAGTCATCACAATACAAAATCAAAATACCCCACTGTCTCTTGTAACACCCGAGCCTCTTTGTCATTTCTCCTGTTCTCTAAATTTATTTCACTCTGTGTTAATTGATCATTTAGCCAAGACCATTACCGATACAAGGCCCACATCTTGTTCTCTTGATATCCTTCCCACCCACTTCCTTTAAGAAGTCCTGCAGTTAGTTTGTCCTTTTATTTCTATCATAATTGATTCCTCTCTCACATGTGACACTGTCCCTGATCATTTTAGTTCCGCAATAGTTCAACCATCTCCCAATATCCTGAACAACTTTCCCATTTCCAAACTTCCCTTCCTGGCCGAGGTTCTAGAAAAAATAGTTGCAGAGCAGGTCATTTCATTTATGACTGGAAATGGTCTCTTTTGAAAAAAATCAGTCAGGTTTTAGAGTGGGCCAAAGCACAGAGACTGCTCTCCTCAAAGTGCTCAATGATCTTCTTTTAGCAGCTGACTCTGGCAACTCATATATTTCAATCCTTTTGGATCTCACCACAGCCTTTGATTCCGTAGATCTTTCAATTTTAATTGAGCATCTCAAAAAGTGTTTCTCTAGTATCGCTGGCACTGCGTTAGACTGGTTTTGCTCATATCTCTGAAATAATACTTTTAATGTTGCTATTGGTGATTGTAGATCTTCCACAAAATCTTACCTCTAGGACAAATAATCTGCAGACATAGTATTAATTTCCACTTTTATGCAGATGACATACAGCTTTATTTCTCTTTTGACCCCACCAGTAGTTCAAACCTGGCTATTGAATAATTTCCTTTAACTGAATACAGATAAATCTGAGGTCATTATCACAGGCCCAGACACCACATGTAATCACATCTCACCATGCCTCGGTTCATGCTCCACCAGTTTCACCTCTAGTTGCAGAACTCTTTGTGTCACTTTTGATAATAACCTTAATTTTAATCAGCATGTTAAAATAATTGTCCAGTCTTGTTATACCCAGTTATGCAGAATCTCTAAGATCTGGTCCTTTTTGTCCCCAAGGAACATGACATTAACATTTTATTGGATTCTGCCCTTTATTTTGGTGTTGTGAAGCACTTGATAACTATGTTTCAAAAGGTGCTATACAAATAAAGTTTATTATTATTTTAAGTTTTAAGACAGGAACCTCAACGCTTTAATGTAAATCAAGTTCTTAAAATGGACTGGACCCTCATTAAATCACACAATAAGAAATGGTTAATTACTCAATAAGCACAACTAAGAATTAAAGGGCAGGTTCACAAATTTTCAAGTGTGTCTTAAAACAGCATTCAAGTGTCCATATGAACAGTAAAAGAGGTTTTCCTCGCTGTAATCATTCTTCCTGTTCATACTGACTATTAAAAGATCCCCTTCAAATGTGCTTTCAATGTAAATGATGGGGGACAAAATCCACAGTGTTTCCACACAAGTTGATGTGAAGCTTATATGAGGCTTCAGCAATCTGAGTTAGTCATATCAAGTGGATATCTGCCACATTTACAGTCTCTAGGCATCAAATTCCCTCTTTGTGTTTCTTTGCACAGTGTTTCCCTGTTGAGCTGTGGTGGAAGTATAGTAACAAAAAGAGAGACTTTGTTACTAAAAAGATTCACATTGAAAGATATCTACTTGATTTGACTCATTTTGGCCGAGCTGCATATTAGCGAATTGCTTTAGATAAACATTACATTACGTTACATTTTAAGTAACGTTTTGGCACAGAAGGAGGACTGTGGATTTTGTTTCCCATCACTTACAATGTAAGTGCAAGGGATCTTTGGCCAGTATGAACAGGAGAAATGCTTATGACAAGAAAAAACTATTTCAGTGTTCATTTGGGCTCCTGACTGTTGTTTGAAGATAGACTTGAATAATTGTGAATCTGTCCTTTAACTCCTAACATGGACTGGAATTCAACTAGAAGAACATCTTGTCTTAAACATGTAGATGAAGTTCACAGCAACAGTCTGTGTTTCTTGTCAGTCCATAATTTAACACTGCTCGCATAAAATGCAAGACTAGTCTTCTCTATAACCAGAGAGATGTTGCATATACCGTACCTAGTCATGTGTGTCATTGCTGATAGTGTACCTGGAATGTAAGTACACATACATACTGCGCCAGGCCTGCAGTGCATCTGTGATTCATATGTGAATTCATGAGTGCATACCCTCTCGTTCCTGTTGGCCAATATGACATCTAATCAATTTTGAGGAGGAGTGGAAAAGGAGGTGTTATCGTCACAGGAATGGAACGTTGGGAATACAACACCTCTGCAACGGGAGGAGTGTTAAGTTCAGCAAACACAGTGCAGATGTGTGAAAAATCGCAGTATGCATGCATCAAACCCCTGAGTCTGCCTCATCACATCCCTCTGCTCACACTTCAAATATTTTAGAAGCAAACAGAGTTTAAGATAATGATCACACTGAAGAAATACGGGTCCAATCAAGTGAATATTCATGAAAGTAAAGGTGAGAAATGAGAAAATGGGAGGAAACTATACTTTGTTTGTATGTAGCCATGCAGATGGTTTTGGTTTTATTTGTCCAGGTTTTGGGATATCTTAGATTTTTTACTCCAACTCAATACAATCCAATTCAGACTTTTTTAAAGACGCAGCTCATTTTTTTCTGAACTTACCCTTTAAATAAATGAAATAAATTCAGCTTTAACTCAATAAATTTTAACCTGATTTGACCAACCAGCTATGTTTAACACTTTAAAGCAGCTATAATCAATATTCATGACTTTACATAGCTTTAAAGTGAGTTTCAGCTCATTGTTTAGCTGTCTGCCTGCAACTTTACTGTTCTGGTTCACTCTCAGCGCTCTCATAGCATCATTTCAGCCGCAGCAGGCAGCTGTTTTCAGAGAAAAAGCTCTAAAAAGCTACTCTACACTACCTGCTCAGCATCAAACGGCAATCAGACACAGTTAGCTGTAGACTATCTGGTGAACATAGTGGAGCATTTAGCAGCTAAAGAGCCAGATATTTCCCTCAGGAGTTGGTAGAGAGCAAAAACAGAGCTAAAACAGAGTGAATATTGGACTTAACATTCACCAAGCGGACAGAAACACGACTCCAAATGAATGATAATGTTGCTCCGTAACTGCTAAATGTGGAAATAAGAAGAATCTCATGTAACATGGTTAATAACATTACTGAGTTACAGTAGGCCTTCAGTGTTTGTGAGCTGCATTGGAAAACCTTCAACCAATCACTGTCCCTCATCCCTAATGTTATCCTCCAATCGCATTCCTCTTGCTGAAGTATTTAATCTGCACCATGCCTGCCTTGTGTCAGTCAGCTACTTCTCTTATATGGCTTCTGCTCACCGTCCCTGTTTGACTGCTGTAAAGCCTCCAAGAGTGTCCCACCATCGATGTCTGCTGCCAGGACGAGTCCAGCTCCTCAGCAGATGCCTGCTCCAGAGAGTGTCCATTCCCCATAATCTCTCACACCAAGCCCGGATGTCAGCTACCAGTTTGGCTCTTCCCCCTGCCACACGCTCACACACTCACACACACACACTCCTCCCCTCCTCCAGCACCTCCTTTGCGGCACACATGAAGGCTCTCCTATGCCTTTCTGGCTTTCTCTCTCCTCCTCCTCTCTCTGTTCTTCACAGCCTGGTTATTCGAGCGGCTCCTTGGCAACACATTCACAGCTTCACAGCACTGTCTCCCCTGCCTTCTCTGTTGGACAAGCAGCCCATCCCTGCTGCCCACCTCTGCATGAGACAAGCACACAGACTCACCACCTTGCCAGCACCTCGCCTCGCCTTTTTGCCCTCTTCAATACCATTTCTCTACACCCTCTGCATCCCTGTTAAGAAATTGTGTACTTTTATGCACCTACAAACATTATATATACCCAAATAAAGCTTTAAATGTAGGTTTCTAGAGCTAGGTGATCGGCGTAGAAAAAAAACAGCTAATTCCTCGCTTTCATCTTGAAACCAAAGTGAGACATAGCTGTCAAAGCGAATATTCACAGTTTGCAGGATATGCAGTTCTCCTGACCTGTTACATCTATTTAACAGGAGTCGCCTGTTACAAATGGCTCAGTGGGCAAAAAAAAATCAGCATGAATATAAAATAATTAAGAAACCACCCAACACAGTCTGAGGTACAGTAAATTTAATCTACAGTCCTTGTACCAACATGATTGCCTCCGTAGGCAGGCATGAACATCTGGGCTGCCAAATGGCTTTGCTGCTTTTTAAAATTTATTACGGTGATAATCATCTGTCTTTAAAGAGCCATGCTCATGTTTTTGTAAGTGTTAGGTCTTTAACTACACATTATGTATAGCTGACATTTCTGTTGGCTATTTGTTCTTCACCGTATTCACCGTTCAGATCCACCAGCTTGGGTTTTTCAGTTATAGCTGTTCTGAAGTCCAGGTTATGATAATTGTGCTTTTGCTGTACTGGATCCTCTGTTCTGGTACAACCTTCCACTCAGCATCAGGTCAGCTAACACTGTCTCTGTATTTAAATATCATGGAATAGCCTATTTTTCAGACTGTTTTGTTATGATTGTACTTTTCTTCCGTACTATGTTGCATCAAAGCTTGTCAGGTTATTTCTCTCGTATCTGGTCTTTCTGCCTCTGGAAAACACTTCCTGCATATAGCAGTTTTTTTATAGGAGTTTTGAAAATCTTTATTTTCATTTTCAAATGCGTGCTATAGAGTTATATTTCTATATTTTTCCCACATTTCCCCATAGGGTGAAAGTCAAATGGCAGACTTGAAACTTACTTGAGTTGTGTAATTTTTCATGAGCCTGCATTGTTGTGTCTGAGCTACAGTATCATTGCAGGTTAATCCAGGGTTTTGTCAAAACAATCTGTGATTATGCTTTGAGTTCCATTTATTTAGTCTGCTAATAGGAATCATAAGGAAAAGAATAAAATGGCAGAAAAAATACATCCAAAAATCTAAAACACAACAGCATAATCTGTAAAATAGTTAGCTGTAATTTAAAGTAAGTGTGATTTGTAGTAGTAACGGTCTGAAACATGAAAAACCATGGCAACGGTCCTTTTAAAATGAAATCTGTACCTTACACATCACCAAGTGTGTTTACATGCACACGATTATCCTGGTTTTGAGTCATATTATGGATGTGCCATTCACATGGAAGATGAAAAACCCGGTTATTTATGTCCTTGTATACATGACTCCAGGTTTCTGAGCAGCTGTGTCCGGTTGTGTCTTGGTTCCTCAACATCACAGCCTCTCATACCTCTACCAACAAAGAATGTTCAGAAACCTGGGTAAGGTGTTTACATGCCACAGTATCCTGCTTTCTTCTGGAGCACAAAACCAGGGTAAGGCCATATCCAGGTTTCTGAAACCAGGATATAGTCAGGGTTATAATAACAACCATGACTATGACTATGTTGAAATTATGACTGTTAACCCAACCTTAATCTACACATTCAGATCCAGATGTATTCTCTGACCAGATATCTGCCTTTTATGTCTAGCCTTTACTATAGAATACTAGTATATCAGCAACCTGAACATGCTACATATGAAGCCCATATGTAGATTCTGATTTGACTTAAGTGAAATAGTTACTTACAGGAAATCCAGCATTCCTGTATTTTGTTCTGCTAACGCTGAAATCAAAACAGAAAGAATTTTTTTCGTCACAGATCTACAGTCCACATTTTTTTCCCAGAAATTAATTAAAAATGAAAGGCTCAAAGTGGTTCAGTCTGCAAGTATTTGGCTTCTCTGCAGTGTCACTCCTAATTGCATCCAAAATCTTTTGAATGTCCTTGAGATGGCTGACTCACATTCAAATGACTGAGCCTGAATTAGAAGGAAATATATACAGTCAGAGATAGGATTGTGGAGACACACAGACACACATCTGGGTGAGGCTGTAAAACAGAAGACTGACCCCAAGCCAAATTAAAACTGGAAGGCCTTCAGACAATAGTGTGTTTCTGAGAAGCCCTGGTCAAAGCCCAGACTTCCTATTGAGAATTTGTGGAATGACTTGAAGATAACTGCTCACAAATGCCCCCCCAGTCCAGCTCGATCGAGGTTGAAAGAATCTGTGAGGGAGAATGGGAGAAAATCCCAAATCAAGATGTGCTGTGCTGTAGCACATATTTCCAAGAGGCCTTGAAGCTGAACTAGCTGCCAAAAAATGCTTCCATAAAGTAATGAGTCAGGGGATTGGATTTTTTTTTAAATGAAATACTTCTGGATTTCAGTTTCAATAATTTAACAAAAACTGTCTAAATACAGGTTTCCACCTTTTGAATTTGTGTAGATTGCTGACAAATTCATCTAGAATGAATCCATCCAGAGGGTTAAAAACTTTCTGAGAGCACTGTAAATGAACACCGTGCAGGCTGTGGGTACCCACAACTCCCCAGGGGCAGAGCAACATAGATCTACCCCGATGCTCAAAGCACACAGGCATAAATCAATGATCAATCAAAAGCAGAGAATAGTATGACATTGTGACTTTAATAGTAGACTGACACTGGAGGAGATTCTGCTCATTTTTAATTCATTATACAGGAGAAATCTGGATTTACATGAACTCTAACATTGAATAGAACCATCATAGATGATTTATTCTGTCAAGTTGAATAGTGACTTACATAAATACATATAATATGTGATGTTAATATTTGGAAAGTTCCATATTATAATTGTGAAAGAGTGGATCAATTCTCTTTCATATGTGATGAAAACTGGTTTGATTTTCTTTTTTACCTTAAAAGATCATAAAACTGCTGAAACAAAATAATTATCAACAATTATCAATCAACATTATTTCTCTGTTCAAACCCGCCATAGTCATATTTCTCATTTGTAGAGCCTCACCTCAAATGACTGGGCTAGGACCTCTCAGATCCGCCTACTGTGTTTATCCTGTTTATGAAACTGCAGCGTCCGGTTAGATCACAGCAGACGGCGACCTCCCCTCTCGCAGCCTCGGAGGATGGAGGTGATCCCTCTTTCCCTGCAGGTATCAAGGGATACTCTGCTCAAAACCCAGAGAAATGAATGTGCCAGCAAGCTGCTGGCATTGACTGATATTGTTGTTCCACCTGAAGATGAGAGCACAGTCAAGGGCAGGGATCCGAGTGTATTTATATGACATCTCTGAGCAGGGAGGGTTTAAGGGGGCGCTGACCGAGAATGACATCTGTTCTTCACCAGACAGTAGAATGAGCCTCAAAGTGTCCGACACGCTCATTTAAACATTCAATCAGAAAAAAAGTATGATGTGATGTGACTGATGTCTATATTCAAAATGCCAAATTTGTTTTTTTTTAAGCTAACACAGGACTTTTATTTATGCATTGAGGCTGTTGAAAGTTTGTTCTATACATCTTTTTCTGATATTTTAATGCAAGAAAAACTTCAAAAGCTTCCAAGAAAAAAATTGAATGTTTTCCTCACAAATTATTTTTTGTTAGAGTGAAGAAGCCTCTAAGAATAAGTATTAAGACCCATATCAGACATGAAAACCCACTCAAAATAATTTCTTAGATTGGTTAGCACCTCCTTAAAAAATAACATTGATGTTACTTTCTTTTTTTTCATCCATCACCAATGAAGAACCAGAAGTATAATGTTTTTAAAAGCTTCTTAATAACAGTACGCACAGATAAACTTTTAACTTTGTAATCCATCACTTTAAATGAGACAACTATGGTGATTTTCCCTAACATGACTTCACCATGAGTCTAATCGAGGCATTTAATTTGAAATATTTTAATTTCTCTACACACTGTCCCATACTTGTGTTGGCAGTGTAGAGGAAAAATGAAATGGACAGACGGTGTAAGGTGTTTAGCTGGTGAAGCCAAAAAAATGTGGCGTGAATAAACTAAATTTTGATGGAGTTACCATGACAGTGTATAAAGTCACATTAGGAGAAACTCCCAGTTGTCTCATTCAGTGGATAATTTTTGTTAGCACTGTACTGTATCTCTTCAAGCTGTTTGAGTTTTTAAAAACAGTAGGAGCCTATGACTCCCAAGAGAACAGTTGGAGGAGAATCTCATGAGTGTGGATGTCTTCATGGTAATACAAGGCAGAAAAAACACTCATATTACTTTCTTTAAAGCAGGATGAGGCAGGTTTTACAGACTGACAACCTGAAGCTGGTCACATCTTCATATCAGAGACAGCAATGTCTGATTTTTTTATTGAAAAGCCAATGTTGGTGATCTGGGAAAACTGGGAGATGTTGGTGTGAGCAAAACAAGAGTAAAAGTACATCGTGGGGAGATCAATTGGACCTAATCTTTCTGTCCTCAGGCGTGGGTGAAGGACTTTCGGATGGAGCGGTCCGGTGCCCATTCTGGCCTGCATGACTTCACATAATGCCCTGCTCATGTGAGTGTAAGAAAATAGACAAAGACAATATCATGAGCTCATGTAGGTGATGGAACAGAATGTATATCACTGCAGCTATGTGTACACTTTCCCTGATATGGAGATGATTTAGTCTCCTACAGGCAGAGATTAGCCATACAGTTGACTGGGGACCTCAGCAGTTGTATGTGCCTCTGATCCATCCCCTCCTCTCCCCTCCCCTCCCCTCCAGCTCTGGCCTTGACCTGTCTTTGCATTTAGCCAGCTGCGCCCACACACACACACACTTGAAATTATGCCCATAAGTGCTTCATCACAAAGCCAAGAAACACATCATCATATTCTTGTTTTCTTCACAAATAAAGTCCTGCAATTCACTGGCTCATCTTCAAAGTGCAAACATGGTTTCATCTCATTTGAAAGCAGCCCTGTGAAACCAAATAACAAGTAACAAAAATGCATTCATTTGATTTGACAGGGTGAATGCATGTTTGTACGTTGAAATACAGGCAGATGAATGTGAAGTGCTTTATTTTGATGGTGACTATGGCTTATTAGAATAATAACTACCTTTATGTATGCAAGATGTCTTGTTGATCATATATGTTGGAGAATATTTGGTTACGAAAAATAGAAGAAAAATGCAAGGTTAGAAAATAATGAAAAAGCAGATAAACTTTTTTTTTAAGAGCAAGTTGTAAAGGAAGGCAGAGTGGCTGCCAAAAATATTTTTATACTACTTAAAAGTAGAGAAAAGTACAAGTGGGTAAGAACTCAGATACTCAGTTTTGTTTGAACAAAGAAAGACAAGAAGGACGGCTATGCTATTCACCAGCCTTCCTTTCACCTTTATTACAGACAGTGGCTGATTTCTTCATTTTACTGGTGGTGCTTTTTCTTGTTTGCAAAGTGTTTTGTTGTAATGATTTTCATAAATGAAAAAAACAACAACTGACTTTTAACATTAGGATATTTAGCATCAAATGTTCCTTCAGCACTGTGTGTGAAGTCTAATGCTGGGGTACCTTCAGCAGCCCTGTTGTCTTTGTAGCAATCAGTGATTGAACACTTGGCTTCTTTTGTCTAAATATGATGGGAAAAAAGATTGGTATATGGTGGTACTTTCTACTGATGATAACATGTTTTCATGGAATGGAATAGTCATGTGTAGAACCAGACTGTGAGTAACGTGATCATCATGCCTCTGAGTCATCAGGGAAAGTTACAGGAAGGCAGACTGCTGGTATGTTTTTTTTAATAGCTGTTAGCCCTAATCACTGCCATTTATAGCTTCTCTCCTCTCTTGAATTTTAATTTGAAGACCAAAAGGAATAAATGTCTCTTGACTGATGCGAGGAGAACATTTGTATCAATCACTGAGGTAATTTTGAAGTCGTTTTGTAATGTAAAGCATATTTATTCCTACAAGCAAGTACTTCACCTTATTTTAAACCAGTCTACACAAAACAGTCCTGATTGTATTTGTTTTATCTGAAAGATTCTTTTACCTGAGGTGTAATGTCATGTAACAAAGGTAAATGGAGATTGTGAGAGATGAAACAGCATTCTAATGCAGTTATTTCTTTTTTTTTTTTTTAAAAAAAAAGTATAAACAAAGTTAAATATTACTGCATGCTGCCAGAAAATACACTGATATCATCAACCCTCATGAGAACATTTTTACAAGACTTGGACTGAATATAAAGGCTACTCAAAAGGATGTTATTTTATTATATTGGACTGGTTATCTCCAAAAGCAAAATCACTTTTGTTCCTTCTTCCCTGCTGACTTTGGTCTGAGCTAAAGACAAAAAAAGAGACTTTGATTCCCTCTTCAGAGAAGCAATAGAGTTATCTCTTGTAATTGGAACACTGTTGGTGTTCATCATGCTGTGAGACCACTGGCAGGTTAGCACTTCAGGCTCATCATGCTGTCATAAAGTTTAAAAAGCTTTCCTGGCAAGAACATTCTCAGAAGACAAGTTGGTTTAACTTTGCCTGAACGGAAAGAATCGTCTTGAAACTCAGAATTTAGATTTCATTTCGCTGTTGCTCGTACTGTACAACGACCGGCTATGTTCCTCATTTCATTACGGTAATATAACAAAACATCCTTATTATGGTGGGAAGGCCCAGCAATGTCATCACATTAGTGGCTTATAATAAACAAAGCTGTAAGAAAGGTATTCTCACACTCGCAACCTTGAAGCATGAATTTGCATGAATATCTCACAGATCTGTCAGCAGAGTGCATCTCCTGTCATTCATCTAAAGACACAGAGAGGTAACAGGCAGCTTGACTGACACCACAGTTACCAAACTCGTGCTGCATTTTTGTAGCTTTGCTCTGATAACGAGGTTATACTGGAAGGAGCCCAGGATCTAACACAGGCAGATATTGATGTTATTGTGCTAAGACTGTATGAATCTCTATCAGTGCTGACAGCAGTGACACTGAATATCGCTATTTATTAAGAATAGGGGGAGTAGAGAGGTAACTCTGGTGCTACTGGTGTGCAGAGGTAGTGCAGAGAGGAATTCAGAGAATAGAAATAGTTGCCTTTTATGGCTAGACTTAATGTAGATCTACAAAGTTCATTTACTTTTACAGATAAATGCTCTAAAGGATTTAATTTGCATTATAATGGACTGGTTAAGACTAATGCACATTGTTACAGATTTGAACACAGCTCGTGTCTGTTAGCAAAATGTCTTTGTCTTTATATCATACCTGTCAATTATCAACACTTTCAAATAATCTTTTCTTTAAAATATCAGTTTGCTTTACTGCTCACACAACAACAGTGACATATTGTAGAGGTCCAAACTGGCTCCCTTTGTTATCTCTCCTTTGGAGGGAGGACGGGAGGACAAGCTGAGCTGAATCAGCCGAGGACACACGGAGCCATCATCAGGCTCAGTTGAGGACATTGCGCCATTGTCACAATAAAATAGACTAAGAATACCTTTCTGCTGGTCATACGCTTCTGATGATCAAGAGCTTGGTGTCATATTCTCTGACTCTTACTTTAGACCTCGGGAAAATTGATTAGTTTTATCTTAGGTTTCAACTAATCTTCTAGAAGTAAAATCATCACACATTGCCATTTTTCACCATCGTTACGTAGTCCATTCAACTTGCCATAATACCTTTCATTGCAATTTTCCAAATAAAACTACAACTCCTATAGTATAACATTAAGTTGTTAAGGCAAATGTGTATTTTTCATGGAGTAATCCAAGGTTCCATTTTTGGCCCAAATTTATTTGCTCTATATGGTCCCACAGGGATCTGTTTAGAGAATACAACATCCCTTATCTTTGCTATGCTGCTGACATGCCTCTGTAGATTCCCATGAATCTTGGTAAAGCACATGATCTTCAGTCTCTTTCAATTGTCTGGAGGATGTCAAATACTGGGTGGTCAAAATTTTCTCCAGCTTAATGAGAGTAAGGGAGAGATTGTCTTTATTTGCCCCACAAATTCTACTAGTGGTGTAGAAATTGTATTGGTCATCTATCTCCAAATATCCATTTGAAGATGTCACTTTTAATTCTGCTCCAAAATTTGACAAAGGAAGAAACTCAGTCTCTAGTAGTAGAATTTGTAGTAGAAAAAAATAATACTTCCTCTCTCTTTTGGAGATCAGGAGACTGTCTTACATGCTTTTATTTTGCCACATGTTGACAACTGTAAATCTCTTTATGTGGGGGTAAGTCATCCCAGTCTCACCTAGTGGTGAAGAGGTGAGAGCAGGTTTCCTTTGTACAGTCCTCCTTTCACTGGTTAACAGTCAAATATAGAATTGATTTTGGTATTCTTTTATTTTTCCTTTTAAATCACTATGTGGACTGGCACAAGTTTACCTACTTACTTAATTCTCCTTGTCTGTCTTAGTCCCTATTCTGTCCAGACCCCTCAGAAGTGCTGATTGATTACTCCTCACTGATTGTCTTTTCCACTGTGTTCTCCCAGACTGTGGAACAGTTTGCCATTACTGTCAGGTCTCCCCATCTATTACCTGAGATCCATTTTTATAACTGTGTTTGAGTCCCCTTAATTATTAGTTTGACTTAGCTGCTTTAATGTGTTCTGTTACAGTTATTTACCCCATCTTTCCTTGCAATTCATTGATTGTAAATGCACTTTTCTCAAAACCTGTTTTGTTGTCAGCAGTGGTATTGAAGAGTAAGAACCACACCAGCATTTATCGGGTCCAAACTGCAAACTGATGTCAGTGGTGCACTTTTCCTTGGTGAGTATTTGTTTGGTGGCTCATTCAACAAACTAAGATGCAGGACAAGATGTGTGTACATGTTTGTAAGTTAGATAAGAAGGAGATTTTAGCAGGAAAGCTAATGTAGGTTGTTGTTCATAGCCTGTGGCTCTTGTGTTGTGTTGCAGGATGTGATCAGGCTCAGTATGATCGTCTGATCTACTGATGATAGAATGCCACATTATTGCTTTATGCAAGGATTTGATTGATTGACAAGTTTTCAATCTACATAGACTGATACCTGACAGTATTCTGTCAAATTAATGCAAAACCAGGAGATGCCATCATGAAACTCTCCCTGTTGGTTTCTGATTTTTTTCTCAATGGAGAACACTGGACAACTAATTTACAGAGCAGATATGTATGTAGCAGTTGACAATCAAAGCCAATTTAATTTCAGGTGGACTTTAAATGTGCTCTATAAATAGATTGACTAAACAATTTACACATCAAGCAGACACAGAGCAATATTATCTTTCATTTTCGTTGTGTTTGTGTCCACCTGATGAAAGTCCAATAATCACCCTCTTTGTAGCTCAGTTTTGGTCTCCACCGACTCCAGTGCTCATCAGCTAGAGGCTAACTTTATCTGTCTGCTGTTTGGTGCTGGGCATGCCATGCAGTGGTTTCAATAAAACTTTGAAGTAAAAACAATTAACTCAAAGATACTAAAACTCTATAGAGCTGAGAGTCTGTGATAACTCATCCCCACAAGGTACACCTTTTGCATTTGACAAAGTCATCTGATCCAATGTTAATAGTAAAATATAGATCTTAAGGATGACAGTGATGTACGGTGTCATATTCAGAAGAAATGACTGGCAACTTGATTTCACATTTAACCAGTTTATGGACAATTTTGCAATCTCTCAATCAAATGATACGATGACTATATACCACAATAGTGACTACTGTATGCTTAACCTCCAGTAAGGTCAGAAAACATATCAAACAAGTCAACAATGCAGCCGTCAATGGGATCATACATAGTAAAATCAACAGTTCAAAAAAAAAAAAATTAAACATTGTAATTGACAAGTGAATTGTGAATACTGCAAACTTTAAAATGCCCAGAGAATGATGCCTTAAAGAGGATTATAGATCATGTGGAATACATATAACTAAAATCCTTAAATCATTAAAAAAAAGTAAAAAATAAAAATAATAAAAATAATACTCTACAACTTTTTGTTCATGGTGGCATATGCAAAAATACACCTTACTGTAAGTAAATTCTAGTACCAGTTCTCTTTTAATAGGGATTTGAAACAAATTAATTCAAGCTCATTGACATCAATATTTTTCATGTTCATCTATCTGGGATGAGAAGGGTGACAATAACCCTTAACTTTAGTTTGCAGGCATCTGAATTTCACCTGTCTGTATTTTTTGCAGCCCCCCTCCCCCCCAAAAAAGTGAAATCACATCCTGTGACATAGTCTGCAGCTCACTGGTTCACCATCGTCACAAGCACATTACTTAACATGTGAGTACAACAAAAGCATTCCCACGTACATCAATCTCATCCCCGTTGTTTTGTCGTCAACACGCTTCTTACTCATAGGTATGCACAGGAGTGTACTGGACAATAGCAGAACATCACATTATCAATCACTTGTGCTGTAAATATATTTTCCTTACTGGAAATTTCTGTCCAATGCAGACTAAAAAATTTCCCTTGAAAATGCATCCACCAACCACAGAACACAGCAAACACTCCTGTAGTCTTGAGAACAGTGTCTGCCGTTTATCTCAGGGGCAAACCAGGTTAAAAGCGTGCTTTCATAACACCTGAAAAAAGCTTCATAGCAGCTTCACAGAGCATTCATTCAAGTTGATTTGACTATCCTTTTATGAAATATTCTCGCTCGTGTCATCTGTGGCTTGCATGTGGACTGGAGCTGCGTGCCAGAATTTTCAGTAGAAAACATCAAAATGGGTGATCGAACACATTTTCTGGTTGACTGGTAGAGTATGTTTGAGTGTAAACCTTGATCCTAATATCAGTTTATTAATTGAATATGTGAAGAAGCTAATTGAAGGAACATGCCACTGTTTTTGCACATCTAAACCCATTACAACTCTAAAACAAACTTAAAATAAAGAAAGTAAGCCTTTACAATGAACATGCTGTTATTGTTGCTAGAGTTACGCTGTTGAAGCATGGTAGTGGTAGTGCAGTGTATACTTTTCATTTGCATTACCACACAAAGATTACTTAACTTTAACAACAATAAAGTTAATAGACAAAAACAAATCAATAAATATGAATGGAATTCAATAATTGCCTGTACAGTACTTACCACAAGTTTCTGGAATGATTCTAGTACATAAGATAAAATCTGTAAAAAAACAAAAAAAAACAAACAAAAAACACCAGCATGGTCCTTTAACTAGCTTTACCTATAGGCTATGCAAGTTCTCACTTATTGGTAGAGAATACTTAGTAGTGGCTTTAGGCATTTTCATAGATATTTTATATAAGCTTACCATTTATTATTAAGTACTGGAGCATCTATTTTACAATTGCAGATCAATAGAAAACAAACAAACAAACAAATATGATTTGTGATAAGCTGCAAGCTGTTTGTCTCTGTGAGTCCAGATATTGCATAAAGGTCCACTGCTGGACCAGGGGAAATTGAGGATCACGGTGGCTGCCTGAGAAACTAACATCAAATATGTTTACATTTTTGGGACTACTTGATAATTTACCATCAGCGTTATACTCCAAGCGAGTTATACTAGTTGCAACAGTGAAACAAGGCAAGCCCAAAATGCCATCAGATGTTTGTGGAAAATGTTTTACAAATTAAAATTTACTTTCCCCAATTAACAGCAGCACGTAGTAAGACGTCAGTCCAGCGTCATGTTGCTCATCAGACCACACACTAACCAATGCTTTAATGATTTCCAGATTCTCGGTATCCAGTATGAATATGCCATGAAGCTGCTATGACACTGTGATTAGGAGTTTCAAAAATGCCATTTGATAAGTGTATGCATTCTGAAAAACAACAGTGCAGGAATAGTCTGTACACATTTGTACATTTTCTACACACACTACGATGGAAATAAAAATTTGGATGCACTATGCTGTAGGACTTTGCCTGAGAAATCATGGTGTACTATTTATTATTCTGAACTGTTTCTCGTGAAGGATCTGTTATTCTGTTTTGCATACAACTGTAAAAATACAGTAAAATTCAACAATCACATTGCATTTTTTCCTTTTTTGTCATTTACTTAAAAAAGCGTAATGGTATTGTACAGATATTGAACAGGACGTGACACAATAATAATAATCTGAATGTACACTTCAATATTGGGCAATAAACAGTCAACTATCAACAGTTACATTTATTTTTTCTTTTTCCCTTTTCACATACAAAAAGGTTTGGGGAGACACAAACTCAGTAGTTCTACCATCATCAATTTAGTGCATGATTCAAATTTTTCCCTTTCTCGGATTGATGCCTCTTACTCTTGGCGAGCCAACAGAGAACAGACTCCAACGCAAAGCCAGAAAGAAAAAGAAAGAAAACGAAGGGTGAACCACTGGCGCTCTTGGATTTCCATTCTTCTCATAGACTAATAGTCTGTTCTTGCTGTTCAATGCTGAGAGAAGCTCGAAGGTTGTCACATTTCACATCAGAACTTCAGCAGGTAGAGTAAGGTGACCGTCAGCAGGAGGCATACAGAGCAACGAGGCAATACAGCTGCCCCATTGACATTGTGCATCGCACCAGGACCTGCAGGAGAACCGTGCAAAACACACTCCATCATCTGGTTAGCATGGGTTATGGTTGAAATCAATGCTGGAACCATTGCTGTAATTCAAAATGAACAGTGATTAGCTGGAATCCAAATGCTCATGTGGCTTATTTCATGAGCCAAACAGGAGCTTTACAGTGCTGCAATCGCCATGGAAACTAGCGACTGTTAGAAATGAAAAGGTTAATCAGTGAATATCATATAGTGGGTGACCTCCATGTCAGTATTGATTTTTTTTAATGTGTGTAGCTGCTAGCATGCAATGAACTAGCCACTAAAAATAGTGTATTTGGAAATAAATTACAATAATTTAAACATAATTATCACTTTAATTCTCATCAGTGTGAATTAAGCGCTTCAGTTCTTACCATAAAGGATTATGCTGGCATTAGTGATTCCCATGGTGTTCATGGCAACACACGTGTAGTTCCCATAGTCTTCTTCCGAGACGTTGAAAAAGACGAGCATTGACTGTTTACCTTGATTCTCTATCTTAACCCCATTTATTCCATTGAAGAGCCTGTAACAAAGAAGGGAGTAGCTTTCAATGCTTTTCCCAGTGAGCAGCGAGGAAAAGCAACTGTGCTTTTCTTGAATCCTTTGAGAGGCCATACGTCTGTTTGTTTAGACCTTTTATCAAATCTAGCACTCATTCTTAAAGTTTATATCTGCATGAAGTAAGAAATACATTTTATACCTGCAGGCTATAAAAATAAAAGCCAAAACACTCTAAATACAGCTTTGCGTTATTCAAATACATGTATTTGTGCACTGCATCCCTCAGCGCACAGCAACCTGAGAATGTAACACTCATCTGTTTCACTCATTGCATTCCATATTCCTCTGCCACTTTTTCATTGCCTTATTTCACATCTGTGGATGTTAGTCATTTATTTTATCAGCGTCCTCCATCTTTTTTGTTCTTGAGGACTGATTTTGTCTTTTGGGGACTGATGAGCAATGCTGCTGTCACCCTCAGGGACCATTTAACAGTGCAACATAGCCTATGTTTATATCAGCTTACCAGCTTTGGGGCTGCTTATAAACATCTTTCCATTCTGCAGCCTTCAGTTGGAAAGTACTGCATTATGCCATAATATCCTCTAAACCTCCAACACCCTGCACCCCACTGACATAAACCAATTACAGTGTAAAAATAATAATAGTTGCCTTTGGTGACCAGGCCTGCTTTGCAAATGATCTGAAAGACGTTTTTTTTTTTTTTTTCCCCTCCATAATGCTATTAAAACTGGATACTTTGCCCATGGAGAGAAGAAAAATGCAGGGGCTTGAAGAATTATCTCATTACATCAAAAGCACAACCTTACTTTAAACAAGGATATGTGTAAAAAGCCATTGCTTATTAACACAGATGATCCAGTCCGGCTTATTTCAAATAAAGTAAGTCCACACCCTACAGCAGAATGGATGTCTGTAATAGTGACTTCAAACAAACCCAGGCCTGTAAAATCACAGCACTCTGAGGAGAAACTTGCCTGCGGTCTTCTTTGTACCACTCAAAATCTGCCCTCGGGACAGCAGAGGCTTCGCATTGCAGGACTCCTTTTTGTCCAACTGCAGTACCCGTACTCCTCGCCTTAGAAATGAAGGGAGGATCTATAAAACACATGACAAAATGAAACATTTAGCATCATATTCCGACAGTATATGTGAAGTGACACAATATTGAGGTTAAGCTTCACATGGTCGGGGTTTATTTGAGGATATATCCAAGAAACGGCTATTGGCTTTTTTTATGTCCTCTATAAGTCTTGGTCATTATGCCCCCCCCCCCACATGGTTCAGCTGTGAATGTGATAGTATTGGCTCTTACAGTTGATGGTGACTTGCACTGTCCTGACATCAGGGGTTGAGATGTCATTAGAAGCAATGCACTCATACGATCCTGACTGCTCTTTGGTGACGGCTGTCAGCTCAAGATGCTCCCCCTCCGTCATAAATTTATGGGTGCCTGTGGAAAAAGAAAAGAGAGGAAGAAATGTACAAGTAAATAAGTCTGACCCGTACTGACCTAGATAAAACTCATCATCTCCCTAATGAGACTGAATTACAGCAAACTGTAATTGACATTGTTAACATAAAGTATGCTCAGCAGACCAGCCATCACTCTGAAGGAGTTTGTTTAGCCTGACTACTATGTGATATTCAGGTCAGTTAGTAGTTTTTCTATTTTTATACTAAAAATGATTGATTCTTCATTATGAAGGTCAATGTCCTTGACTTATTTCCTATAAAGAACATGAATCACAAGATATTTTCTCTGAATGGACATGATATACCACCTACAAATGTACAGCATGTCCTCACTCACAATCTCTCCTAATTCGTAAAGTAACACACCCACACACAAACACACACCAGTCAGGTGGTGTTGGACCTGATGTAGGGCCTCTGTGGCTACAACATCACCTGTAATTATTTCTTTTTAATATCATACGGCCTGAGACAAGACAATGGTGGGAACATCATTGTGGTGCTCCTAACGTTACACAGGGATGAAAGGATCAGAGACCAGGAACTTTGAACTGTATACATGTTAGTGATCCCCTGACTTTTCATCTTGCACAATCATTAGGTCAAATTTCACTTTGTCTAATATCAAGGTTTATAACTAAATACCTGCAAAAACTCATGGCATTCTCATCAGCATCAGTTGTACATTGTGTTCCATCCTACTAAGTAAACTTTGGTGTAAGAATTTGACGAGTGGTGGAGGAAGGACAAGTAGAGCCAGGAATAATCTTTACCTGATGTATGCTTACTTTTAGAAGACACCACATAAACAAAAGCAGTTCAAGCTGGTTTTGGTATGTGGTGGTGAAAAAAACTATAAAATCAAAACAAAACAAAACAAAAAAAACTTGTCAAAAAACATAAAGAGACTGATCAGTAAACCAAAAGAAAACCTAAGCTAGGCTCATGGCTAGGGGCAGCTAGCAAATGCTGCTTGCAGCAGGTCTGCACCAGAACTGAGCAAACTTAAAAAAAAAAAAAAAAACAACAACTTGTGGAGCTTCTATCCCTGCCTTTTATACAGGGAGCACTTCCTCTCCAGACAAAGCAAAGTTAGATGACAATCAAATAATCTCAATAACATTTCTAATTAAAAACTAAACAGACAATGTCTATCTGTTATTCAAAGTATCCTAACATAGGAAACATTGACTAACTTATTATTTGGGGTACATTAAAAAACTAATCTCCAAAACCATGAATACAGTATTTCCTCAAATAAAAGACGGTAGTCAGTTAAAAGGGGCGTGGTCGACGCAAACAAATAAGGGCTGGCCCCAAAAACAGGCCGGGGAAAAACAAGGGTGGATAAACTCCTCGTGCTTGTTATATAAGGTGCCTGCCAGTTCAGCATAAATAGTAGTTACCTGGATGCAACTTCAGCTCATACTTGCCAACATTTAGGTTTCAAAATATGGGAATTTTTTTTTTTTTTTGTGGGGCGGGGCTGGGGGTGAAGTGAAAGATAACGTCTTACTTGACAAATGTTGTTACTCTAAGTTCAACAAAACCATTGTGAGTAAAAAGCCAATAAGCACTTTATCAAACCACCTGTTCAACTATCATAAACATGTAGAAATGCGATATTTTCAACACTTTGCCCACAGTGTCTCATCCACAGCGTGCTGGTTAAGCTAATTAAACAAAAGCTGTCTGGATGTAGCCTAACTATCTGAGTTTGCCATGTATCTTGAAATTTGGCAAATACTTGTGACTTAGCTGCTGGCTACCAGCAGTACCTGCAGGCAGTGAATCACATCAGCAGCAGAGGGAGGAGGACAGAGGACAGGAGGAAAGACTGCCTGCGCAGAGAACAGCTGTGCACATGCCCCTTGAATCGGGTTGTGGTGACAGATGGGTTGAAATTGTATGTTCTGTGTGGATTGTGCGTGTAGATTGTGTTTAATAGTGGAACTGGCAACTTGGGTAATGTCAGACAAATCCACAAAACTTATGGATCTGTGTGTATGATGATTATTCATAATAAAGGTTGACAGCCATGCAAATTACGGGAGTTACCCGGGAGAAACAACAAAATGGGAGCACAGCAGAAGACGGGAGTGTTGGCAGGTCTGCTCCAGCTCTATGAGTACATGCGAAGCCTTCTAGCCAACCATCACAGAGAGGGGAGGGGGACAGAGGAGATGCGATATTGTTTAAATACGGGGAAAACAGTGCATTTTTAATAATAATGACTGCAGCGACGCTACATGAGCATGGGTAACCGAGGTAACTTGGCTAAGCTGGCTAGCACACATCCATGAGCACGCTACCTGCATGCTACAGCTAAGTGGTGAACTGCCAAATAATCTGGGTGGAACTCAGGCACTAGAAATATTGTTCTGCATGTCAGAGTAAGTAGATTACCAGTAATGCAGTAATAAAAATTTAACAGAGAAACCGGAATCTGATAAGGAAACAAGCAGGCTTCATACTAAAGTATGAGCAAATATACTTATCAAACAGAGGGTATTAGAAATAAAGGCCTCTCTCTAATGTAAGCCTGCTTCTAATAA
The DNA here is from genome assembly GCF_963924715.1 of Thunnus thynnus. Classification (NCBI taxonomy): domain Eukaryota; kingdom Metazoa; phylum Chordata; class Actinopteri; order Scombriformes; family Scombridae; genus Thunnus; species Thunnus thynnus. The sequence continues at coordinate 2,480,220 of NC_089529.1, forward strand.
AGGCCTGGTACCCTCTGCAGTTGAGGTAAATAAAGGCTAACATGCTACTGGACCCACACTCAGAGCTCCGCTGGCCGTGACCAAGTTGAGTCCTGCACTTAACTTGCTAATTAACAGGCTGAAAGAAAGCGAATAAGCTAGTGCAGTATTGAAACTTCATAACCATTCAACTTGATCAATGTTACTGAAATTAGTGTTGTCTCTGCCATTCCTAGAGAAGACCTTTCATATGGAACGCTGGTAATTGCCATTATTGAGGGCACAAAATGTAATGGAGTGAGATTTGGAGGGGAAAAAAGCTAGACAATAGACTGTAACTGATGAAAGTTGTGCCTGAGCTAAGCTATGAATGCAATGAAAGATATGAATAATGAAAGCTATGTGCAAGGAGGAAAAAAGTTGGACTTGAGGAATTCTAATTGACTTTATTAACATGCTTCTATAATAAGTATCATTTACTATATCACTTTATCACTCATCATGAACCCTTAAGTTTCTGACAGCAGCAAAAGAGAAGCATAAAGTGCCCCCTCCAAATGTTGATACTGATAACTGTGAGTTCAATAAATTTCACTTTAATTCATAACATATGCCATGCCCTCTAAAGATTCTTTGTTTTTTTGTCTTGTCAGTTCTGTCAACATCCACCTCCAGCAAGACAGCAACACCTGCCCATCATGAAGATGACATGTCACCCCCTACCTCATGCAGCAGTATCACCACCACTACAAAAGGTTTGACCACATTAGAAGACCCTACACAATGGCCAAGTGTCCTAGGCCATACTGAACAGTGTGCAATAACAAGAGGACCTATACAGGTCAAAGATATTGTTTCCCCCCAGAATTCAGAGAAAAATCCACATAGATTCACAAAGGAAAACTATGAAATGGTCATGAAAAATGAGGAAAAGATATAGCAGACATAGCTTTTGTATTCAGTTAACACAGACTCAGTCTTCAATTTTACACACAAACTTTTTGGAAAACTGGACAATGCACTTACCAAAGGGGGATTTAGAAATTGTAAGAACCTAGCTAGTTATTTAAGGGAACATGAATATTCAAAGACACACATTACCAATATGACAAGTTGGCATGAACTCCAGACAAGGCTCAAAACTAAGATAGCCATTGATCAGATCAACCAGAATTTGATGCACCTTGAGGTGCAGGACTGGAGAGGGGTAATACTATAATATGTCACCTAGCTGAAAGGAGCCATGCTTTGAGGGGGCATACAAATGTCCTATAAGCCCCACATAATCGCAATTTCCTATCACAGATGAACTGATGGCATCATTTGATCCAGCCATGAGGAGGATTCAAAACAAAGAAACAAAGGTGCACTACCTCAGCAGTAAAATTCAAAAATGAAACCATAGCACTAATTGGAGACAAAACAATTGAAGATGACAGTCAGAAAGGTGTAAAAAGCAAAGTACTTTTCCATCATAATGGACTGTACTCCCGCCATTAGCCACATATTAGAGTGATGAACTGCAAGCCATCAGTTGGTGCATCTATCTCTAAACATTTCATAGGATTTGTTGATATTCAAGACACCACTAGAAAAGTGTGACACACTTCTGGAGAAGTTGGACAAGCTCAACTTGAACATTGTAGACTGCCGTGGACAATCCTACGATAATGGGAGCAACATGATGGGACATAGACGAGTGGTTCAAGCAAGAATAAGGCCATGTGTATCCCATGCAGCACACTCACACTCTTAATCTGGTTGTAGCAGATGCAGCCAAATCTTCAGTAGTCTCCATCTCCTTTGGTGTTCTCCAGAGATTGTACAATCTTTTTAGCTCCTCTGTGCAACGCTGGGCAGTTTTACAAGAAAATGTTAAGCACTTAACAGTAAAATCTTTGTCAGTGACCAGATGGGAGGTCAGGATTGACAGGATTGAACTACCTGCCAAAGATCATACAATCATTGTCTGCTCTCCAAACCCTCTCAGTGCAAAAGAAGGACTCAGAGACAATGTCCACAGCAACTAGCATAAAGGGTGAACTCATGGCATGGAGTTTTGTACTGTGCACTGCAATCTGGTGCAACATATTGTATCAGATCATCGTGTCAGCAAGATCTCCAGAGCCCCAGTATTTCTCTTGAAACACTTACAAGAGAAAGAAGCCGAGTGACAGTATATCTGGACAATTTCAAAGAAAATGGATTTGTTGCTGCTCAGACTGATGTTAGAGAGATAGCAGGAAACCTAGAGATTGACAGGACATTTCTGAAAAAAAGACAGCAGGAAACAATCGGGCAGTTCCTGTATGAGGGCAGAGAAGAAACGCAATCCACTCCAGATGAGCACTTAAACAGAGTTTTTTCTGCCCCTAGTGGACACAGCCCTCAACAACTTGAATGACAGATTTTAAAAACTGGAAGATGTTTATGTGCTATATGCTATGCTATATGGTTTTCTGTTCTCAAAAGAAAATATGTGTCAGGCTATTCAGAGTGGCAAACTTCCATACAACTGAAAGAAACTGGAGAAAACACTACACAACGTAGATTCTGGATGTGGTTGTGGAGATCAAGGCTGCTGTCCATGCCTTTCCTGATCACGTATCTTCCTCCCCAAGAGAAATGCTTGATTACATTTACAAGGACCAGCTTCTGGATCTCTATGGGAACGTCAGCAATGCCCTTCATCTGCTATCAACTCTTTCAGCCACTGTTGTCTCTGGAGAGGGAAGCTTCTCAGCTTTAAACTCATCAAAACCTATCTCAGGTCAACCTCATCCCAGGAGACATTTTCATGAGTGCAATGTGTGATGGTATTTGGATGTGGAGGACATAGTGGCACCATTTACACTAGCCAAGACCCGTAAGTAGCATTTGTAGAATCAGTGCTTAAAAGGTGTTGATGAGCCCTGGCCTTATAATGTGGGTTTAGTTCCCTAAGAAAACTATACAATTTTAAGATATATATTTTGTACTATGTTTAAATTGCTTTTTATTTAAAGATATTTACAATATTTTATTGTTCTATATATTTATATTGTGCCGAGTTATTAAATTCTAGTAATGTGAACACTAGCTCTTTTACAATAGAGTGTAATTTTCAAAGGTCTTTTGATGTGAGGTCATAGTGGCAGCATTTGCACTAGCCAAGGCCCATAAGCAGCATTTATAGGGTTAGTGCTTTATGTGTTGATGAGCACTGCCCTTATTATGTAGGTTATTTACAATGTGACAACGTTGAAGTTATTTAGTTATTTATTTAGGTTTTTATTGTTCTGGTTTTGAAAATTACAAGGTTTTTCATATTCTTTATATTTGTATTTTCAAAATTCTACTAATGTGAACATTTGAAATTTTAAAAAAATTAAATAGATTTTGTACATTTTTCATTGGTGTCTGATTTTTTTATAACACTAGTACAGTGCCCATCCAAATTATGCCTGTTCGGAACAGGCCGATTGCTTATTATTTCTCAAGAACCGCGTATATATGTATCAATTGACAAACGTATCAATTAAAACAGGAATTATTTACAACTTTGCACTTGACACTGCACTTCCTTGGGTCCTTAGCAATACACCTGCCAAATGTGAATTTGATTGGATGAACTTTGTCGAGATAAGCAAAGGACATACATACATACAGATTCCTTCCTTTACAGTTAGATAATGGTGATGAATGCTGGTTGGAGGGGCCTCCTGGGAATTTCTGCCTAGGGCCCCAACAGATTTTAGAATCTCCTGTGTGTACTCCCAACACACCTGGTACTGTCTGGGTTCCCCCTACCATAAAGCCCTCTGGAGTCTCCCACTTCCTGTTTGGCAGTTGGGATATGAAGTGGAGCACATGGACAGCAAACATTTGTGTAACTGAACACACTTGAATGTAGCATAAAGACTTGACTACGGTGCCAATAAGAGCGGTGTGAAGGTAAGTTAGCCTAACTAAACACTTAAAGCAAACACCATAGTAAATGCTTGATGGCATAAACTAAAGAATTTGACAATGTTGTGTATGTTTGTTCAAAGTTCAACCTACTCTCTCAAGGGCATGGGCCTGCACTGTGACACTTAGCATGCTAACACACTAAACCAAGACAAACCAAGATTAGTACATTTAGTACTTGGAATGTAGGGAAGTAAAATACTGACCCTTCATCCTGTGCTGATATTGTATGGTACTTTTATATAGTTGTACTTTTATGTTTATGTTTATGTTAAGAAAGTTACTCAGTGTCTCTTTAAATAATAACAACACAAATCTAAAGCAGCAGAGTAGAAACTGGCAGATCAAATAACACAATCAGACATGAATACATTATTTGTTAATAATGAAAGCAAGTGATATTTCACAAACTAGTGAATGCAAAGATATCTTAATACGTGAACTGTTAGAAGCCTCTCCTTTTTATGTGATATGTGTAAACTTTACAATCTTGTGATTATCCTAGTCACAGATCTTAATTTAAAAAGAAGAAAAAAATCTAATCAACAGACCAAAGAAGCTGTCTGTCCCTGAATTTGGGAATTGCCATGTTTCCAACTGTCTGCAGAAGGAAGACAGCTCAGGGCATGCACTCATTACACAAAGAAAATAAACTAATTGCATTGAAACAAGCCCACTTGAGTAACACCACAAATTACCCCTGACACCAGCAATCTTAAAAGCATGTTCTGGTGACAGAGAGACCTTCAACTATTGCTGTATGGGTGGGGATATGGATAGGAGCACTAATCCCAATCAGTAGAAATGTCAATCCAGCAATATCTCTACATTAGCATAATATCATTATGTTTTCCAAATCCTCAGCTGCAGACACTGTTGCAGCTGGCTGGGGATTCACTGAAAATGTTGTGGGCTAGGGATAATCAGCTTGTTGCATATAACCAGGGGAACTGCTAGCACAGGTAATTGAACATTTTCATCATGGATAACTATATTAGGCAGACTGTGGGTGACAAAATGCTTTTGAATTACTAGCTGGTACTGTGTGACTGCTTTAAAGATGGCCAGGGGTGGAAAGAAGTTTACTGTCAAATTATAATCAAATTAACCATTACCTCATTGGCTTTATAGTTCACTGGATTATTACTTTCTAGCTTGTGTATATATTACATTATGCCTTGAAAACCCACAATTAAAAAGCTATTTCTGCTTGTTGTGTAAAATATAAGTTAATGGTATAATAAACTCCAACTTCTCAGTAATTTCTGGGCATATTTTTTCTTTGATGCTGAAGTGAACATAATTGACTTGATTAAGACTCAGCTTGGAAAGTTTATTTAAACATTCTCAAATAAAGTGATACAGTATTTTTGAATCCGTCCACCAACAGATGCTTCGATTAGAAATATGATACTACAACATTAAAATACTACTTTTTTCTCTTTCTTTTAAATCAAATTACTACTTTTTCTTAAAATTACAGCTGATAAGAAAAAAAAACAACTAATGTTGGTTTAAAATGTTTATCTTGGTTTCCTGATCCAAAGGCCTGTTTTTCTAATAAAACAATTGTCTCTTTTTTTGCTATTTCAAACTGTAAAATCAGAGTGTACTGGCAGCCTGAAACTCTGCTTCTTTTGTCACAACAAATGAAGGCAACTACTGGTGTGTGGGTTTTTATCAACTTTCTGCTGATTCCCACTCAACCCACTTCTCAGACTGTGTGTGTCTGTGTGTGTGCTCATTACAGCATTGTTAACAGTAATGTGTCAGCATCCAAAGAACAATTTGAGAACAGAGCAGAAGTGAATAAAAAAAATCAATACTATATAGATTCCTGGTGAGAAACTTGATCATTACACAGCCAGTACAGAATACACAGCGGATTTAACAAAATGTAGACATTTACACAAAGTGTAAGATAATAACCCGACATGGTTACAATCTATATATTATAATGTCAATCTAAATTACCCAAATGAGTGATTATAAAGAAGTCATAATCATCACAAATTACTCTAGATAAATGAAAAACAATCACTATCATCATCAACACCCGCCATCAGTGGTCTGAGGCGGTGGCCATAAATCCAGCACAGCATCAGTCAAAGTATAGCGTCACTGGAGGACTAATAAGAGAGCCATTAAAGTACCGGGTGGCAGCCGGCACAAATGACCGTCTAAAAGCACTCGGCGGAGCACCTCGGCTATATTAGCCATTAGCTTAAGGAGGTCTGATGCCTAGTAGGCACACTGTGCAGCTTTTGCAGAAAGATTACTGCTGTCCAATTACAAGCAGTACAATAGAAATGACCAAAGATTGCAGGAAACCACTTGACAGAAAGCAAGCAACAGGTTCTCTTTAGAACAGATTGTGAAAAAAAACCCATTAAAACCAAACAGGGCAATTTTTAGAAAGATAGAAAGTTGAGCTCACTCTGACAGAGGCTGACAGGCACCAATTTTAATTTCACAGTAGAAGTAAATTAATAGTGGTTATTGATAGGCTGTGCTAAAAAGTAGCCTTTGGTAGGGAAAATAATAAGTATCTGCTCCATGTTTGGCTTCTAAGTTAGTGCAAAGGAGCAGTGACTATTGAGATACTCATACTGAAATTGTACCTGTAATCAGAGATTACATTTATACAGTACAATATAGTAGTTTATACAGTAATTTATCTTGTCAAATATGTTGTGTGAGAAATGCAATTGCTGCATTATATTAATAGGCAAGGAGTGACAGAACTGTGCTAGTGTTTGTTTCTCAAAGGAGTCATAGGGAGGGGTGGGTTGTGACCATTCAAAGTGCAGAATTTGGGATTGACATTATGAATCCTGTGTGTGGTTAGATTTATGTGTAAAAACACTTTGGGCAAGGTTAGGGAGAAACTGGTTTTGGTTAAAGGTCAGTTCAGTAAACGTGTCATGTTCATGTTTCTGTCAACTTTTAACTATATTTAACTATACTTTTAAACTATAAAAAATGTCTATAAAAAATGTTTATAATCCTGTAGTCACAATGAGTGGATATTGTGTTGCCATTGTCGACATTTTGCTGATATGTTTTGCATCAACATTTTGTGAATTGATGCTGTAATACATCACATTTCTTCATTACACTGACAGGGTTGACTGTACAAACATGCCCCAACAAAGAAGAGAAGAGGATATTATACACATATAAAATTGTTTAGGTAAAGTGGTTAATGTTGTGTTACAGCAAAAAGATTTTGGTTAGAATCTACTGAACTAGCATATGTATGGATTTTTTCCTCCAGGTGATCCAGTTTGTTTAATAGGAGCAAATAGTTCTAAACTGCCCATCAGAGATGAGATAAGATGTCTGTCTGTATGTGTCAGCCCTATGATAGACTGGCAACCTGTCGAAGGTGTACCCACCTCTCACTGAAGGATAAGTGGATATATAGATAATGGATAATAGATGGATAAATGTGTCAATTTTTCTTTTTTTTCTCTGTTATCTAACATAGCTGAAGGCCAGATTTACTTACAGATGTACAGTGGAATTTGCCTGAAATCATCAAGCTCAGAAAATAAGTGATATTGCAGTAATCTTTTAAACATTTATTTTAAGTGCAACTGAGGAAATCATGAACGACAATAACATCTCTAGGTTTAATTCTATTGTTAGTGCAATAAGAGTAAAATTAACTTCATGGAAAGCAATAAGCAGACACGGCCAAAAATAAATATAAGCCACCGTAACCAGTGGAGAGAGCGAGAGGTGTCTAGCAGCTCTGAATGCAGCAGATTGTGTAGAGCAGGCAGAGGTGGAGATGGCGTTAATATGGCCGATTGCTCTTTAAAATACTGAGATACATGCAGCTTTCTTTCTTCTTTTTTCTTATCAAAAGAGAGTGCAGCCTGTGGTGATTTTCACCGTTTCACAGTAAAGTTCAAATTCAAGTTTAATGAGCACAAAACCACACGGTGTCCCCTGTCCCTGTGCTGTTACAAAATAACCAGATATTGTCTTCATTGATAATTATTGCTCTATTTCTACATTCTAGTGGGCATTTCTGCAGCATTTTTTCAGTCGTCTATCTCATGACAGAACAGATATGCTTCTATTATAAGTAATGCAGCTGTTTACACAGGGGTGACATTTTACTCATGCTTTACCCACATAACTGTGACCCAAAAGTGTATTTTTACACTTTACACACATAATACAGTGATGTTGTTTTGGACTCTGAGCATGCAGGTTTCACCGCACAGCCTGTGTAGACATTGTGTTAGAATGGATTTGTAGTTATATATAGGTCTGTATTTTTTTAAGCCATGCTTGCATAGCTCTATGGATGGCAATGTTGGTCTGTCATTCAGTCGGTCGACTTGGTCAGTCAGTCTACCACTTCAGTTCAGATTAAATATCTCAACAACTCTTGGATTGATTGCACTGGAATTGTATACAGACATTCGTGGTCCTCAGAGGATGAATTCTTTTTAATGAAATATCTTGACAATTATTGGATAGATTGCTCTTAAATTTCTTACAGAAGGTCCCTAGAGGATATTCTGCTGACTTTGGATGTTCTTTGACTTCGTTGATATGCATGCTGACAGGCTAAACTACATGGTGAGCATGGTAAACATTACTTGAATCCCACAACTCTTGTGTTTTAATTGACATGGACAGCTCACACTCATGTCTGCACCTCGCTGTGAGTAATTTTCCCCTGCAAAACTGACCGCCGTAAATCGAGTGGAATACATATTCATCCTGCTAACCTGTCTCCACCTATTATTTGCGCTGTCCTTCCTTAAATGCATATGCAATAAGTAGAGAGACACACCTCGCAAACACACTAAAATGACTGCAACTACAGGCTGATGCACTTGTTTGATAAATACACTGCATGTGTCTGGAGAAGAGTGCAACACATCTAAGAAACAGGCGCAAAAGCCTGACTAATTGTGACCCTGTATATTCTGCATATAGCATTGTGCTTCTGCAGGGAAATTCTGCTGGCACAAGCAGGAAAAAGGAAAAAAGCCAGCCTAGCACAGTGATGCTAGCTGTGATCTGGGAATGGTGGCACATGTTATTTTATATGTCTGTTCGCTTACTGATCAAACCCCATGAGCATGTTTATGTGTGTGGATGTGGATGCTTCTCTATTAGGAGGCTACTGGGTAAAGACAGAAACTCTGGAAAAAAAAAGAAAAACCTGTAATTACTCCTAACTTCTGTGTGATATTGCACTGGCCCCTATTTTCATGCTTGTTTGAGAATTGTTTTAGTGGGATGCATACTAAGGTGTGACTGCAATTGTCAATCTTCATATAAAGAATGAGATTAATTACTGTTTAAACCCAAGTCTCTTCTAACAGCAAGCAAGTCTTTTGTAGAACAAGCTATTTGTTCAGAAAGGTAACAAAATAATTGGTGTAATGAACCACTTCAAAATAAAGTATTCAGTCAGAGTCAGTATTCAGTTATGGACATACAGCATAAATATCTTCCACAGTTCAGATGTCATTTGGACTGTACTCAACAACAGATGTACAGTAAGAATGTGAGTGAGCCCCTGTAAATTCTCTACCATTCCCATTAAAGCTTTCATCCAATGCTCTGTTCTTCATGGAAAGGGAGGTAAAGCTTTGAAAAGCTATGGCTGGTGGGGAAAAAAAACAAACACTCAAACATACACTGCCTCTCCCTGTAGTCCATTAATTACACCATGTAATTGTCAGCATCAATATGTAGCAGCTGCTTCCTCAAACACAGAAACAGGCAGATAAATCTAAAGTGTCATTCCTGCATAAATAATTGTCCAACTATTTCAATACAAGAAACAAAGCTGAATACAGAATGTGTATGTGTCCTTGTCAGGGACCAGGCATGTGGGACAAAAAGTCACTTGCCTGGAAAAGACACTTGAGGACACTTGATGGGAAGCAGTATGGCTGTGCTGACAGCAACCAGCAGGTAATTCTAGAGTTTCATGGTTTCTAACCATTGTAGAGCCCTGTGGTCATTCTCTAAGCTGAATTCTGTACCCAGCAGACGGTACTTGAAACGGTCTATGGTCCATTTGATGGCTAGACATTCCAGCTGCCCCGCCGAGCACGGTGTCTCCCCCAGGACTAGTTTCCTGCTGACAGCGGCCACTGGCCTTTTCTCTTCTCCCTCACCTCGCCGTCACGTTCCACCAGTACCTCTGCCTGAGGCATCGGTCTGGGTGTTGAAGGGCACACTAAAGTTTAGTTGCATCTGTCATCGTCTTTATCTTTTTTTGATGACCTTCTTGGACCACCTTCACTCTCCTTTCACTGCTTCCCCTAGGAGTGAAAACACTGCTATGGAGGCCAGTGCGACCATATCCTCTGGCACGGTTTGGTCTCAGAGGAGGCGGCTGGGTACAGGCAATCCTCTTACAGCCCCTTCCTCCTGAACCAGCGCTGAAAGCACTTTGCCCAGATTACACAGTAGTTACGTTTTTTTTTTTTTCTTTCTCCGAGAGTGGCTGTGTCTAGCAAATTTCTCACACCATATATAGAGATATAGCATGAGAATGGTCATGGCAGTGTTAGGAGAAAAGGCTTTTCAGAGTTCTTCTATACTTACAAAGAAAGACACTCAGTCAGGTGCTTAAGACCTTCGGTCAGCAACAAAAAGTGTTCAAAAATAGTCTTTGAAAACAACTCAAAAATAACTTAAATGAAAATCTTTATCTCCAAGGAGATAAACACCCCTTTTCTTGTCCACTGACACAGCCCCATAATTGTCAACGCTGATGTGTTGACAACAGTAGCTTGTGCTGAGGCGGTGTATGTGAGGGGTCCAGGAGGTGGTGACTTAATTAAATGGCAAAACAGTGTAAACTGTACAGATGCTTTATTAAGTCTGTGCATTATGTAAAAGCCATTTACTGTTGTTACTGGGTGACTTCTCCTCTTTCGTACTCCTCTCCTCTGCATGTAGCACTTCAATGTTACTAATACAGTGCAAGGACTATAGGACTGGGAACTACATCCCCGCCCCATGTCCCACGAGACTCTAACAATTACCACATTGCTGCAGTGCCACTGTGATAGCACTGATCCCATGAGGTTGAGTGGATTACTGCTGTAGCCACAGTTTTCTACTTTTTAATTGTTTTATCCATTTGTCGCAGGTGAATATTTCTGCAAGCCGGCAGTCTTGTGCAAATTAAACTCTACATCAAACTCCAAAAAACAAAAGTAATGTTTCTCCCTGTTTTGCTGTCATGCTTTATTGGTTCTTTAACACCTGCCAACTTGAAATGTTTTGTGTAACTTCTGGACAGAATAGTGGAGAGAACTATGGTAAATGCCTGAATTTGTTCAGATCAAGAAGGGCTATACTGTCAGCTCAGCTCAGAATCCTCCGCATGTTCATACTGGATAATTTTTCACCTTGCCATTTATGTGCAATGCCAACGTTCAGTGCCAGTGCAGGAAGTAATGTGCCATTTATGTGCTCACAATGACAATGCTAACATGCTAATAATTAGTACACATTGTTTACAACGTTCATCATCTTAATTTAGTGTATCAGCATGCTTACATTGCTAAGCAGCACTTAACACAAAAGACAGCTGAGGCCAAGGACGTCACTACTTTTGCAGGCTTTTGGTAATAAACAAAAGGATTGGACAAATTAATTTTTTGACCTGATGATGGTGCTCAAGGATGAATTCAGAAATCACCAAAGTTATTACAATTTATCCTGAGAGGGACATGGAGGTATAGACTCAGATTTCATGGCAATTCATCCAATAGTTAATGAGACATTTCACTTAAAAGTTAAAGTTAAGTCAGGAGGTCACCAAAGTCATTAGGATACATCATCTGGGAACAATGAATGTCTGTAGCAAATTTCATGGCAATCCAACCAATAGTTGTCAGGACATTTTACTGAAAGCCAAAAGTGTCAACCTGCTGCTCGTGCTAGAGGTGAAGTCAGGGGATCATCAGAGTCAGTAGGATGCATCATCTGATGACCATGAATCTGTATATTTCATGGCAATCCATCCAATAGATGTTGAAATATTTCAGTCTGGATCCAAGTGGTGGACTGGCATCAACAGAACTATGCAGCTACCATGGCTAATAAAAACATTGTCACTGAACATAATCTGGTGTTTTACAGAATCATCCAGTATTGACATATGGCTATATAATTGGTCAGCTAAAGGTTTCTGAATTAAGAAAACAGAACAATATACAGCTGATGTCTGAGTCGTGTTTAAGAAGTAACACTTAACATGACTACTATTTGTAACAATCCCATAGTAGTATAGCATAGCATAGTTGTATTTTTAAGAGCAAGATTTGAAATACAGGATATGTATGTAACAATCATGGAATGTTTACCAAACTATCTTATTCTGTTTGGATTTTCAATTAATTTTACTTTTTATTATTTTATGTTAGACAGATTTGTTTATATGTTAAAGACTTGGAGTATGGAAGTTTCTTCATGGATTTGTTCAAATTTTGTATAGTATCAGGAATTGATATTTTGGGTAAACTAGTAGTGTCTGGGTCACTGGGTTATTCTAACTTTAAGTCCATCCATATTAAAAATAATATTTTTAATCAATTTAATTATGCAAAACACAAATCGTAATTGAGCCCAGTACAATTTAATTGTATTAAAATATGAAAAAAGTACATGTTGTGAGCAATGAGAAAGAGGACCATCACTGTGTATTCATAAAATAAAAAATATATATTTTTACAAAAGATGTGCTGTCAGAAGCACTTTTTCTGCCTTGTGCCCTGCTCTAATTTTTTGTTCTTATTACATCCAAGAGCCATTTGCAAACAAAAGCGCAGATATCTTTGGAGTAAAATGTCTCAACAGGAAGCGTAATTAAAATAAATAATGGTTACAAAAGCTGTCTAGTTGTCTTAGAAACCAATGGCAACCAACTGCAACAAAAGCTTACAGCTTCAACAGGAGAGATGCAATATAATAACAGCTGCCAAACCATCACCGCTAAATGCTCACTCCTATCACTCCTGCAGGTAGGGAATAAAAGGCAGGGTAGCACTGTTATTCAAATGGAGGAAAACTGTTGTGTGTATTAAGGGAAACATATAAAATTGCCTTTAATATGTGACCTGTGCAAACAACAACAACAAAATATATATATATATACATTTTTTTTTAAATCTCAAGATAAATACATGTTAGATAATTTAAAAATGTATTCCATTTTTTTTTTCTTTTGAAAAATCTTACATTCTGCTACAAGTGCTATATATATTTTTGTGTGTGAATTTGCTCATGCTTTGTGATACATTAGGAGATTGTGGAAACTTTCCTTTGCTCTAAATTGTACACAATGATTAGTATTTGTCCTTTACCAAGACTTCATGCTGCTTTTTTAGCAAACTCGTTTTTATGAATGGGTGTATTTAATTTGATAACAAAAGTGACTGTAAAGCTGTAGATATGCATAGATTCAGAATGCTCATTTGCATAAGCCATTGTAAGGGGCATTGACCACTGACAACAAGAAATTGACCTGATGCTATCAGGAAATCAATTCACCCATGAAACTGTATCAGCACTGCTTCCATAATCAAATAAAGGCAACACATTACAGTCAGGACTTGTTTGTTTGGGTTTGGGCTGAAGTCTTCAAGACGAAGAAATTCACACATGAATGTCTTTTGAGAAATATTACAGTATTTCAGTACAAAATACAATGTGGTACAGTTTGTCTACTGTATGCACCGTATGTATTGTTCCTCCTGAAAGACAAAACGGAGCAGTGAACTGTGTTTCTATCTTTGCTGCTCGACAGATATTTTCGATGATAAACGTGTCCTTGACTGAAAATCAAAAAAAAAAAAAAAAAAATCCTCTGATGCATGCAAAATGACACACAGTGCTTCCTAATCCACAAGGAGGAAAGCCAGTTTTTGTTCATACACACACATCTTATGTTCATTCATAAGTAGTTAACTGTCCTTTGGCACATTTACAGTATAGATACGTGTGAAACACAATCAAATGAAAAACAGAATATACATTAGCAGCATGCACATGTTCATTATAATAAAACAAATACCTGCATGAGAGTGATAAGATGAACCATTGGTTGCCATTTCTCCAAGGTAAAGACTCACATCACAATACATTTGGCACAGAAGGAGAACCCTGACAAATGTCATGTAAAACATGAAAACAGAACAGACACTATTTTTCACCACACTAGCAGGACAGCAGTTCATTGGGATAATTTTTCTGATTTTTTTTTTTTTGTCCACATAGTGATCTCATTGACGGAACCTCTTGTGGTATGAGCAGTAAGCGTGTGCAGAAGTTACATTTAAACTTTGTCTGAGTCCTGCAGTCTGACTGTACACAGCAGCTGTAGTGTTGTGAGTTCAGCGAAAGTGGGGCATCGAATAAAGTAGAACAAAATTTAGGTTTCCTCTTATATCTTACATAACATATCTACATACTGATACCAACCAATCGCAGTGAAGCCATTTGATCCAAATCACATTTGTGCAAAGTAATCATCAGAGAGGTTTTTGATGTTAAGGCATATACTGTATATATATACTTTTACTGTTACGTCAATTTATCTTGTGTATGCATGCTTTGTGTAAATGAAAGGCAAACTAGGTTCATGTTTTCGTGCATTTGTGAGGGTAAATGATGGTCTCTATCAGTACATTCTGTTTTAATTAATGTACATGACTTTGATCATTATTTAATCTGGATTTTCACATACAGTGTGTGTGAGGATGCACAATAATAAAGGGATATACATTGAAATACACATAAGTAACAGAACAGTTAATGAAATGCTAAGAATGTACATTTACTGACAGTATATCTGGAGATACTATTCCTGTTAACTGACCTAGGAACTGACTCTAGGATGCCGTGACATCACCAGAGTGTGGTTGCAGGTGCAACAAAGCAAACTTCTAACCACACCCAACCACATCCATCATTGATCCTGGCTGTGGTCAGAAGTGAAACAGACACTGCATCCATTTTCACTCTACATGTCACAGTCCCAAAACTAGGATTTATATCAATGCATATATTTTTTTAAATTCTGTAGTAACATAATATATTGAGAAAGAATTGAACTAAAGACAAATGTAGCTCAATACATACTTTTTGTTAATGGAGAATGGTTCTCTTCAACCTGAGTCTTATTCTTACAATTCTAACTTCAGGTAATAATAACTTTGCATTCACCACCTCAGTTATAAAGATTTGGGGAAATGTGACCTCGGCAAAACAACGTATTTTGGGGAAAGCAGCACATGCCTCCTATAGCTCTTCAAATAAACTTTAATTTTACATAAATCATTTCAAATGCTTGTCTCTGAGTCCAAACAAAATTATTCCTCAGGGTTATCTATGGTAGCTAACTGCATATGGATTTACTTCCAGAGCAACTTGCCTGCTAACACTGGTTTGTTTACATATATGAGACTCAGGGTTACTGTCGTTTTAGGGTGTGAACACGCTAGAGAGGAAAGAGCAAATGACAGAAGATTTATATTATTGTCTCCTAAGGAGATTCAAGAAAACTGAATGTTATCCAGTGGACTATTATGATAACAGTCGTAGATCATTTCGCCTGGATGGACAACCGTATTTCTTCAAAACAGAGTGCACAGATGAGCTATGAGTAGATGGATGAAACTGATCCCAATGCAGTTATTATAAATAGCTAACCCTGGAGGCTATTTTCTGTGTTTACTTTTGTGATTTATTTATAATTGAAGGTTATTTGAAAAGCTTTAGCGGGCTCACACTGCTTGCCCCAAAACATGTTATTTTGCCTGAATCTCTACAATCAAGGTGGCAAGTGCAAAGTTAATAGAACCCATTAGTCAAAATGGCCACAATTATGAGAATAAGACCCAGGTTGACAAATTTAACTAACATGGTCCACAAAGTTAATATTGCTTGGAGTGCTCCTCAAAACATCAGACTGAGGGTTTGTTTTGTCTATTTGATCCTTCTCTGAGCCACAGATTGAATCTTTGGCTCACTTTGCTCTCTAATCTTCTGCTCTGTCATATCCTGAACTCTTTATACTATTACATTACAGAGTTATCTTATTTTCATAGTGAGCAGCAGCTGGCTTCAGAATATTTATATCAGCGAGCATATGTCACATTTAGCAGGGAGCGGCATAAAGTGTGCAGCTCTTTTATAAGCAATACATGAGCATGTCATTTTAAAATTATGCAATCTCCTTTGACATCCATCATAATTACTGGATTGAAATGTGTAACTGCAGGCATTAACTACACTCTGAACCAGCTTGAGAACCTCCCACTGGGCAAACTAATAGTCAGCAAAGTTGTCACCTTTCCACCAGAACAATGTGCATTGTAATATATTATGCAAAGGCTGTTTTGTCAGCTTAAAAGGTGAAGAAGATATTGGCCTTCTGTTCCCGCCAGCCATTTAATTCCTGTATGACTTGTGCCATATGCCCTTTAAAGCTCCACTGGTCGTTTAGCATGCACCCTAAATATTAACCATCACAGCTTCACTCAATTACCATCTGTCTATGTGGAGAGGGACTGGCTCAGTTTCACCTGACTTTGGAAACAAAAAGTTATGTGATAGATAGTTGGGACTGTTATTCAAACACCTTTCACTGTCAACAGAGGAACATTAATTTCAGTTAGTCATGATATGTAGTTAACTGTATTTCACACTGTTTTTCTTTTAATAAAGATGATTCTTATGTAGATAAATAATAAAGGAAAATACATACAGAGAGAAACACTAATAAACAATTAAAACACTGAATTCAATTACTGAAACCTAGTTATTGATACTATTACTAAAAATGAATAGTAATAACAATGTGCCTTTCTTCTGCAAGTATAAGTCATTTAATTTACTTTTTCATCAGTCTTGTTTGTTATTTGCTGGTTGGATTACTTATTCATGTTCTGTGAGAAAACTGGATTGATTGAGAGGATAAAAACTAATTTAATTTTCATGTCTATGCCAAGTGGTGATTTATTATCAAAAGGCATCAGCAATAACATGCTAATGGACATGTTGACTCTGCTGTTTTGGAACGGTCCAGGCAAAACTGCAGAAAACAATAAAGCTGAGGGGTGTATGTAAGATCTGCTCAGTTTTGCTACTTTTGCCACAACATCATATGACACTTGAACCTCTTCTCTCAGTGTTTAGATGGGTTTCTATACTGCTGACCCCATCTGGTGTTTGGTTTTAGTTTCAGAAAGTGCCGGTGTGTCCTCACCTGGCCCTGACTGCACTCAGTGAGTAAACCGGTGGTGAACGTGGCTACAAATCTGTGGCACTTGACCACAGGGTGCACTGTCACACACTCAGCTCCTCAGTCAGTGTGTTTCACTTTCTTTCTCTCCTGTGTCTTCAACCACTGTGTTCTGTTATTGCAGCGTAAGCTCGGCAAAGTAAACAGACCACAGACTACTGCTGTTCTACTGTCTCTTTTTATCCATTTTTGTCTTGTTTTTTTTTTTTTTTTGCTTTGTAGTCATATTTCCTAGTTGCCCCACCTGTGTGGAATCTACACAGCAAAAGATCAACCCTGTTTCCTAGAAATTACATTAATATATCACCAATTTGCAGCAGCAAATATGTTTTAGGTGTAATGTTGCCCAAAATATGTTTTTTGACACATTTTTAATTAACATCACTGCAAAGTTGCTAAACGTTGCTACTGAATATATCTGGAAAACATTAAGTGACAGTGTATTTCATTTGTTTTCCTCCAATGATCACTCTAACAGCACAATATCTGCATGATAAGGCTAGATTCATGTTTTCATGGTTCGGTTCAGGTACTCACAGAATTAGCTAAAGGTCATGGTCTTGGTTAAATGCTGAAAAAGTCAACAGCATGAGACAGGGGACATGAGTCCCTGTTTCTGGTGTCAAAGTGCTTTTTGTATTATAGGCAACGTCTCCCTCCAGTGTATACAACGGACTATCATTTCAGTCTTATGTCGAATGCCTGCTGTCATTAGCAAAGTGAAGCATTTGCTGCGCTCAGAGATTTGATATTTGAGCTGTTGCGAAAGGAACTCAGGTAACATAAACATGAGTTGTGAACAGGTAGCAAAACACTCACTCACCACCTCAGAGACTGGGATATAAACCTCCTTGCAGCTGTAACTCCTGCTTTGTCATGCATTCTAGCAATGTGTGTTTTTGGGTGGGAAGCCAGTGAGGGATCATGTCCTTCTGACTGCAATAGTGACTCCTACTTGTCGGGAAGGGAACTGGCACGGACAGATTGGGATCTGGAGGGAACAATGTGAACCTCTGTTACCTCTGAGCCTCTGTCTGATTGAATAATGATAAATTAGCTTGGCTCTATTGTGCTACTGTCCTCTTTACAATACTAACTGAAATTTGTGTCGTCTTCATTCACCTTGAGGTAACTTTTTCCATATTTTCTATCAGATTGTGAGTGCAATCTGTGATTTAAATAATTCTGAAGCTAAACTGCAGGGTGAGTCAGGCCTTTATTTGAAACATTTTCATCATATTTTGGTAAAGAGCTTCCTGTTTTCTGATCTGCTTCTGTTTTAATTTGCTGTAGATGCTGTTAGGTGTCAATGCAACTTCAAAATGTCCTACCTGTTTGTCTTTAAAAGGAAGTGTTGAGTTTCACAGAATAACTTAAGAGTGCTCAAAAAACAGCACAGTAGAAGCACTTAGAATTAATTAGTGATTGAAAACAATATTTCCATCAAGCAGCAGAGAGTTGAGTATGACATGATTGTCATTGTATCGATGGAATCAGTACTTGACATGCTGGCAACCTGCTCAAATGAAAGCAGCTATTCAAATAGCCTAATCTACAGTGCAGAAAGCATTCTCTAATTCTCAGATGATTGTTAGTTTGAAGGTTTAAGCGTATTTCTCAAAAAAATCTTCTACATTTTTAGTCCATAAAAATGCAGCCATCATGACCTGAATACAATTTTACTTTTCATGTACATAATATGGAACGAAAGCTCTAGCTGTCAAATCATCCCACTCTCCCCTAGAGTCTGTAAAATAATCACCTTAAGTTTATCTTCCAGTTTCACATCAATAAAACTGTAATAATGAGGGAAGTGTTGTATCTCCTGTGTGGATTGCATTCGTGCAATTCATCACAAAAAAACAAAACATGAAAGATTTCCAGGACTGTTTTGTAATCTGAGGTCATATCTGTGCTCAATGTCACATTCTGCCTTCATCACTGTCCTCTGCTCCTGTTCTAAGCTGCTGCGTTTGTTCAGTTTTTGTTGTTCAGGATTTTGTCTGCTTCCTCTACCTCACACAGCCCTGCAGTTTATTGTTAATGAATGCTGACATGCTACAGGGTAACATTCAAGCAATTATTAGATTCCCTGGTGCAAATGATTTCATAATAAACCACTGACCATCATTGTTGGCAACACCTCTAATTGCGATATGAAATCATGCCTGGATGAGATGCCCAGAATAGGCTTTCCTAAGACAAGTGTGACTCCTCTGTAAGCAGACTAATTAAGAGACTGCTGACATTTGATAAGAAACTATAGTGAAAATAATGGGGAGTGCATGAGGGATGCTTACTGTCCTTCAGAGCTGCAGAGGAACTAAACATCATCATTGCTGAATAGAAACAACATCCAAATATAGTTTTATACCTTATTCAACATACTTATCAAGATATGAATTGTTTGCAGTCAGAATGTTTAATATAGTGTTTAATTAAAATACTTCACTTTAATCAAACTATTTAATGCAGAAATAATTAATAAGGGTTAATACTCAAAAATACATAATTTTGTTGTAGCAATTTGAAATTCCAGATGGTCTTTGCGTTCAGAAGGTTGAAATAAATAAACAGAATATGTCATACTAAACTTTTAGGCAATAACTAATAGTGGAATATAATTTTCACTGGTAATACAAAGACATTTGCATCAAAATAATACAGTTTCTGAGAAAATTATTATTTGTTACGAAATGTGAGGGATGACCAGATCTTTTTCCAAAATAATTATTAGACATTTTGGATTGAGGGCCTTATGTTAGTTATGCATTACTCCATCATGAAGGTTCATGCAGTGCATTCAAACAACTAGGTGGTCTCATTATTTTCACAGTATGCTGCTGTAAATCTAATGAGATCATTTATTTTGTGAGGGGGGCATGTAGTGTAAAGATGATGTTTCTATGTTTTGTTTTTTTTTTCAATAGACAAAAACAAAATTAAGATAAAAACAATACACACATATTTTGTACATATATTCGACTGTAATAATGTTGCTAAGTGAATCAATTAAAAGAAGGTCATTATACTGAACAATTCTAGACATGATTGTGTGTGTAAAAACTCCAACACACATGACAAGACTCCCCACTTTCCCTACAAAAAGAAGAGCTTGTACATCGTTATTTGAAAACATTAGAGCATTAGCAACCTAGCACCAGGAGCACTACACATCAAATGCAACATAAAAGAGCAGTTTCCCAATTGATTTTCTTAACAACCAGGGGGCAAGATTCATTACAAGTACCATCAGTAACACCTCTAAAGAGTACTGACTTTATTTTGCTCATTCAAGCCAACAATACAGCCCCAACAGCCTTTATACTTTAATCAGGGGATATGGCTGTGTGCAGGCCAAATGCAAACACAGATTCTGTATAATCCCACGGCACATTTGAGGCAGTCACATACAGTATATCCCTCTAATCAGTGTGTGAGCTCAGGGCTGTGACTCACCATCAGCTGCCTAAAGAAAATAGCACCATTAGATTACTTGACCTGCTTAGATAGCATTAGCAATTGAGCCAATGGTAAGCATTGCTTACAGCAAATGGCATGCTTTCATAGGAAGACCACTCACAATGTGATTTATTATGCAGTATGTCATTAAATGTCACCATCTCAGAAGCATCATTGTAAGACTGAACACTGGGGTATTAACACTGCATACAAAAAACTTAGCAGCATATTAATACATCTACACATCCACTGAACAAATAGATACTAATCTTTTCAATATTTATCAAACTGGGAACACATAAGCATTTGAATCACTCAGTTTGCCAATTATTAACCAAATAATAAAGCAGTTTCTGTGTGGGATGAACACATTGTGAAGTGGGTGATGTGTGTTGTCAAGGATTGCCTGAAATTCAGACATTGCCATCCTCTTCCACAATACATTTAAATGATTCCATATCAGTTGAACCAGCTTATTTTACCAGCATTTTCCCTCTGATGTTGCTGTGTTTTCACTGGTTTAATTTCTAACAAATAAGGGGAAATACTTACCAGCAAAATAAGATAACAAATCAAAAGCCTGACAAAGCTTGTCTCAGACATTAAAAGCACATTATTAAAATACCATCTGCACTGCAAACATTCTCTCATTATTTTTTAAATTATAAACAAATGAACCTGACTGTTCGTGGTTGGTTTTTTCACATTTTTCACTGTATTTTTCTCTTCACTTTCTATTAATGGAAGTATATTTTGCAACCTGAATTTTGAATTGTGTTCATGTACACTAACTGCTTTGTTTAATGTGTTATGGAGAAAACATTATTGTTATGAGTTGTGTGTTTTATGATTAAGATAAGGTACCTGAAGCATTTGCTTGAGGTTAGGGGAAAGATCGAGGTCTTAGTGAAATATTGAAAAAGCCAATTCCAACCTGAAACTTGAGACAGGTAAACCCCTGTCTCCTGTATAAAAGCTTTTAGTACACCTGACCATTTACTCATACGTCTTATATATGGCTCTACCCTAAAATGTGGCAGTCTCACCTTTTATCCAAAGTGCTTTACAATTTGCCCCTCTTTTGTCCATGCACACACCCTAACTAGCTCACCATCCAGGGATTATTTGGGGTTCAGTGTCTTGCTCAAGGACACTATGACATCTGGAAAGGAGGATCGAATTACCAACCCTTCCATTACATTACATTAGACAACTACTGCCCCTGAGCCAGTGAATATAATCATGACTGTTTCCTCAAAAATATATCAGCCAGATAAATTAGATGTATCTGAATAATTTGCAAAAGACAGGTAGATGTACATGTGTCAGCAAGAGGACTGAGGTCCTCAGCAGAAAACAAACCAAACAAAGATGTTGAAAGATGACAAAAATGATCTAATCTAACATTATCTGGGTATTCTTCTGTGAAAAACTAATTAATTTGCCCTTTTTCACTTAGTTCAAGTGAATTTGATATACCCAATAGCTCCTCCAAATCCCTAAATTTTCTCCCAGCTCACTGTAGGTGTTTTAAAATTCAACATCTTATCAACACTGGTTTAAGAGAAAATGTTGGGGTTTGGCAGCATATTAGCAACACAACAAACATCAGTGAACCTTTTTTTTTTTTTACAAAGTTACATTTTCACTTAATTTTGTTCATCTCCCAGCATCTACTAGACTTAATGTGAACAAAATGCATTTTGACAAGACAGTGACAGTCTTGTATAGCTGAGTTATTGGACTAAGTGAAAGGTCTATCTCCCAATTTAGCTCTTGAAGCCCATGGTGCAATGGAAACTGTGGCATGGTACAAACAGTCTGTCACTGTAACTGACATATAACAACCTGCAGAGGATGTGAATACAGGTCACATCTGCGTAAAGTATTCAACTGCAAACATGTATTATTCCACTGAGTGACAGAATCAGGAAAAACTCTGGAAAGGGGCCCCTGTCATGAAAATCACAAAGCTTGTTTGAGTGCAGAGACAATTTTGAGCTGACCTACTATATTTAAGGTAGTGTGGTGTTGCTTTGTCACATGCTACAGTCTTGGAGCATCATTCTGTCAGAAATCTGCCTGCCCTTATCAACTGCTAGCACAGAGTGCTAAAATCTCAAGAAATTCAGCGTGGCGGTGGGGTGTGAAATTCCCAGGCCTGTGTTGCATCAGCCTGATAATTCTACCTGATGATAATTAATAATGATCCACCAGTGAGGCATTCATGCACACCATCTCAGTTGCACCCCTGTGGCATTTGACAAAGCCAGTGCGGAGACAGTGGTTACACTTGTGAGATGAAAGGAAACCTGACGTGAGCTGGGAATACGCGTTGCATTCAAGCTTCATCAGGTGTGCGACTGGCTCCATAATATGTAAAAAAAGACTGACTGCGCGCAAAATGCAGCAGAGGGTGGCTCGGTAATGATCTGATATAGGAGCTTTAGTTGAAAAGGTTTTAGGGAGCTCTCAGGAGAGATCACAAGCCATTAGCCGTTGCTTTAGGGACCAAAAAGCCTGAGTTTATTGAACAGTTCATTAATATTTTTGCACCTTTGAAACCTACAGGAAGAGTAGCGGAAATATGCCCAGGGGCATTACTGTGCAGGTGAGTTGAATTAGAACAAAGGCCATTTAGGCAAAAATCGAGCAAGACAAGTGAGAGGGCTGCAGGATGGAAAGCACACATCCATTACTTTAGATATCTATGTATTTATGCAAACCGCTGCAGATCTGATGATGAATTGCTCTCAGGACGCAACACCACTATGTTCATTTTGAACCAAAGATTAACCTCTTTGTCAAGGCACTGATGTCACACAGCTTTAACCCGTTTAATCCCAAATTTTTCCTTGAGTGCATGCATTTCACTCCTTAGACCTCCCTAACCTCCCTAACTTTAACTTTCCCAAACTTTATGTCCTTTTTGTTGTTTTTTTATGTTGGTTAAGTTGGTGAAATATTAGGTTTTCACAATAGTGACCGGTGGGAAACAGCATAGTCATAACTCATACAAATTCTTCAATTAGACCCATTTAAACATTTAAAATCTTAACAGTAATATAAGATAAAAACATATAAGAATGAGATCTGATAAGAATTTACTTCATATAACTTTATTACTATTGTTCATGTAACACAATGTGTGAACTTACAATAATAAAAACACTGCTGTTGGCAAACTCATCTGAGGTAGGCTCATTCATTTATGAAAAACAGAAGCCAGGAAATGGAACAATACACCATGTAGAATCCAACACTTTAAATTAACATTAAGTAAAATAAAATATAATATCATCTCTGAACATTCTATAACAAGAAGACAATCATTTTGTATTATCAATAATGTTACATTTTATCAGTATAAAAGGGAAACATTTTTCTTTTAATCCATCTGGTGGATAATTCGTAGCTTCTAAAATATCACAACGTTTCAGAGCAAACAGAGTCATTTTGTCTGCCTCCCCCCTACATTCCATTGTATTGTCAATAGGTTAACATTTAACAATGTTTTCCTTTTAATATAGCTAAAAAGTGGCTAGTCATTTACAAAATCATCAACTTGTAGAAGTAACTGAGTCAGACTGACCCAATAGTGACTAACATCATTGCCAGAAGTCAAGTATATCATCCAGCAAGTTCAAGCAAAACAAATAAACAACCCCCCCCCAAGAAAACACATTTTCATTTCAAAAACATACAGCATGTCAGAGCAGGCAGACATAAACTTGCCTTAAAACATTGTGAAAAATGTATTAATGCAGTGCATAGGGTACTATCACTGACAACAATGTACTTATTTCACAAAACAATTACTAAACAGATGACCACAACTCATCGGTTAGACTTAACTCTTCATGAAGATGCTTGAAGCTCTCAGTGTAGAGATGTGCATTGTACTTCTCACATGCATATACAGTGCGCTTGTTACATCATCTGCATCTGTGGAAATGGTTCCCTGTGTTCACAGGCCAGTGAGATTTTCCTCTTTTTACACCTCTCGCAGAATCCTGAGTGACAGTTGTTGCAATCAAAGATCTTCTGCCATGGCCAATAAGTAGTTTCCCATATCTTTTTGGGAGACCCAGGGACACAGATTGCTGAAAGGCCAGGAGGTCATATTCACTACCAACAACATCTCTGAAGCTATTCACCAACGCACTGTGAAGGGACCAAGAAAAGACCCCCCCCCCCATGTTTTGGTGGTATGTGAGGATCTACACAGGCTTTGGAACTTTGCCATCAGCTTTTTCCTCTTTGTTCCACCTGTTTACAGGCACCTCAGTATACTTCTCAGAAGCACTGGTTGCCATAGTTACGACACTGTTATCCTTGCACCATACCAGTACCTTTTACCCCTGTGTAAGGACCTCAAAGATTCTGTGATCCATTTTTTGAAAATTCTTCACATCTGTGAAAGGGATATCATGCAGGTGGCACTATCTCAGAGTACCAAGACATCCATAACGTTGTTTTGTCATTTCATCAAGGAGGCTAAGGGAGGTGAAAAGGTTGTCATGTACAAAGTTATATCCTGGAGGAACTTTCACTTTGTCAGCTAGACCAAGGACCACACTTGGGCCCTGTCCTAGGCCAGTTTCAGGGAGATGTGTGTGCACTCCGCAATAGGGCTCCATATGATACATGTACCCTGTAGATGATGCAAGGCTCCATAATTTATACCTAAACTGGATTGGTTTGCCCCTGATGAATTGCTTGCAACCATGCCTGTCATAATAAGGTATCATGCTTTCGTCAACCAATAACCATTTTGGGTATGGCATCATTTTGTAAAGCTCATTCAGTGCACTGCAGATGGGTTGTACTTTGTAGAAAGTGTCATTTGTGGCCTTATCAACCAGATGGATTGAGGCCATTATCTCATCAAAGCAATGCCTTCTCATTGCATTTGGGATGGCTTCCTAGTAGACATCAGGGTCAAAACGTGTCTCCGCAGCACAGAACTGTAGCCAGATGTGAGAAGAACCCCATAGAAAGTCAGCAACTCACCCAAGTTCAGATCAAAATATTCCCTTTGGTTTGCATTGACAGTGAGCTCCTATAGAGTAGGAGCGTACATCAACAGGAACAAATCGACTGGATCAGGTTTAGTTTGCTTTATGCACTCGGACGCGGCCTGTCCGCTGGCCTGTGAGATATTTTCTGTTTTTTGTGGCATCGTGGGGTCTTGTTTTGCTCAGGGTATCTCCTTTTTTAGCTGGTCACTGTAGGAGATTTGGCAAGATATGGCATTTTTGGTGAGTTTGCTTCAATACTGACTGCTGCAGGAGTGGGAGGTGGGGAGGTGGGACACACCAATAGGTTCTCATGAACATCTGCCTCATCCTCCAGATAGGTAACTTCTGCATCGCCATTCAGTAGTCTGCCTGGCAAAATGGCCCCCTTTTCACCCTGGTACTCCGTGTCCGAGCCATTACTATCAGAGTCACTTTCAATTGCCTTTTTTTCAAGTGTAGGAATGACGGTGATGCTTTACACAGCACTTGGGTTGTAACATATGTCTAGGAGGTCCAACACATCTGATAGTTTTAAACTGTGTAAAAAAAATAAATGATAACTAGGATTAACAGCCAAAACCCATTATACTATCGGTCACAACTGTGACCATGAACAAATTTACACCTCTTATGAGCAAAATATACATATATGCAGAAGAATAATTCTCAAAATATATCAGTAGTAGACCCTTTTAAAGAAAATATGTACAAAATATGATAATTCTATCTGTTAATTAAGGTCTTTCACTTATTTTTGTAGAAGTTTGAGGAAGACATCTTCTTCCAGAGGTGTAAGCAGGAAGTAAAGTGATCTGGTCATATGACCTTTCACACTAGTCACATGACATTGATAAATTGATAAAATTCAAGACAATCTATTTTTCATTTAAAAGTTGAATTTCTTACCCAAAGCCAACAACACCACTTTTAGAGCTACCAGAAATAAAAAAAACAAAAAAACAACATGCGGTCACATGATAGGCAATTCTTGGCTTCACTCGCTACAATTCCAGTTATGTTTACTTGGACATAGACTGATTCCTCTGTAATAACCCTTATGGCTTAATTGAACCTAGCTTAATTAAACAAAATCATTGGGATAACATCGCCCATGATGCCAATAGGCAGCAGGATTCCTCTCCAAAGGCCTGTAGAGGGACAGTAATACTTAATCACAACTTACCTTCTCAGCTGAGCTCCTGACAGCCATGTCCACCTACGTGGATAAGTACCTGTCATCTGTTCTCTTGCAACCCAACGCGTGACAGCCACTTAGCATGTAGCATTTCTCACCTCTCTACAGATGCCCTGTCATCCCTGTAGGGTTATAACAGCAATACCTGTCAGAAGGTCTGTCATAAAAGCTTCAGCTTTACAGTGGCAGAAATCCTGTGTTAAAACACAGAATTAGCCACTTGATCAAGAAATGGGAACCCACTGTCGGAGTGCTGGCATTTAATTGAGTTAAAAAAGCAAAAGCTTCTCTGTGGAAATTTGCTAATGGCTCTTAAGACACATTTTATGCTTCAAATCATCCAATATATATCCGTACAAGAGCGTTTTCACATTCAAAAAGAGTCATGGGCTCACATATTTATCCATTCCCTCACAGCTGACCTCTAAGCAGCTGATGCAATGTCAATGAAATGTTAGCTTCATGTCAGTGACGAGTTTGCTCTGTGAGCTATATTTTTGATTGTGATATGTGGAACCATATCTCCTCGAAATTACATATATATACTGTACATAGGATGTCCTACATTTTTATACTGCATGTAAGTCGTAAGGGGGTGGTCTGGGTGGATGGTGAGCCTACAAAGTGCAGGATTTTGGCACTGGAAACCAGGGCTTCATGCCCTCTTTCTCTTCCTCCCACATCCTAGCCACCTTGTCCACTTTAAAAACACATCTGCCCAACACTTCTTTTAATTTCTTTGTATTGATAATTTGTAAGTACTGGCAACAATTATTTAACCACTTCATTCTCTCTTTGTTTTTCCATTTTAATATATTTTTATTGTACATTCATACTTTCCTCTCTTTAAAAGGAAATCTGCATCAGCCTCATAGGCGCACACACACACACACACACACACACACACATCTGTGCCCCTAAAAAATCACACACATCCCAAATAGCAAAATTGCTGTGGCCCAGATCCGGCCCCACACCCGACACTTACGGCACTTTTATCCGGCCCACATACCATGTGGAATGATAGCACTTGGTCAGTCTGCTCCTGTTTCCCAGATCTGGGCCACAAGCAAGCCATAGCAATGCCGAATGCCAACCAAGAATAAACCTGATAAACCAGAACTGGCCCACATCCAGAACAGAGAGCACCACATCTTTACCAAAAAAGGCCCAGATTTGATTTGGGATATTTGGGCCACATTTCTTATTTTACATGTGGACCATTTTAGGCTCATATCCGTTTTGTCCAGGCCAGAAGGAGGCCAGCAGTGCTGCATCATTGCCTGAAGTGGCCCAGTTCCGTATGCTATCTGGGATACACCACATCCATACATTTATTTCAGTAGCATATCAACACCCATTTTACACTTCTGCTTACTTTGTAATGTAAAGCTTGTCTCACTGTATGTATGTCACTTTTTTTAAAAAATCTACATTATATCACCTTTAATGTTTGGTCTTGCTAGCCACCAAACCTAACCTAACCTATATTGTACATTGTATTGCAAGAGCAATTTATGTTGATAAAAAAACTTAGTTCAAGTGGCATTACATTCCCTTCAAAATGCATTTGCTGTTTCATTAGTGATATATAAATGTAATTTCCAGTAGACAGGGTACTATTTGTTAAATAAATAACCAAGTCAGACCCCCTCACCCCACTGCCCCCCCCCCCCCCCCCCCCCCCCCCCCCCCCCAGAGAAAAATGGTGGTGCAACATGGAAGACGACTTGCTCCCTAAGTAGATATAAAGGGCTCATTCTAAGGTAATGAAAACACAATGATTCTTATCTTACTTATGAATACTGTATTCCATTTCTGCCAATATTTCTCCCAAAGATCCCCCTAAATCTTACAGAATGGTCCTTTTAAGGTAACTGGAATTTAATCCTTACTATGACCAACAATAGATGTGTGAGGCATGCCTTTCTGTTTCTCTATGATTTCATCGTCTGTACTTTGAAAATAAAGCCACCAGATACTTCTTTCGACTTTCCCTCCTAGTTTTCATCATGTAAGAGAAGATTAATCAACATCATCACAGTAACAGCATGGCATTGATCACTATCACATGTCGGACATGGTTCTGACATAAAGACTTCCCTCTACTCCTCAAGCAGACAGCAGTGTTGAGGGTGTATTAAGTTTATTCAGTCCTGAGACACAGCTTCAGATCAGCATACATGGATTTACTTTACAACAGATAAGCCTAACAAAGTCATGTACTCATTACAATTCCCATATGCCTCATTAAACACGTCCTATACTTCCCACATTCAACAGTCTGTGTAAAATAATCATTTATTTCTGGAACGTGTATTGGAGAAGGATGACCTTACTCTACTGTACATGTGTTTAAAGAATAGCAAGGCAGCCATTTTGACTGGAAATGCTTAATTGCATATATGCAGGTATCAGTCACCAGAAACCCAAAATACAAATCCACTGGCATCATGTATTGAAAATGCCCAAGCCTAGAGCAAATGAGAGATATTAATCATATCAGTTCATTCCAACGCCTTTGATTTAAAGTCATGTGGATGGGCTCTCACTTGCTTGTGACCCACATTCTGCCTAAGCAAAAAAAAAAAAGAAAGAGAAAAATCCATTCACAGCCAAGAAACTACTTCCACTTTCTTGGCTCTGTTTCTCACGTCTTGACAGAATGGGGACAGTCTAATTTGATATATGGCGATAAAAATTTTGCTTTCTCAGCAGAGCATAACAAATTATATATTGAAAAATGGTTACACTTTATTTCACAATGTCTTAATTATGGAAAGATAACGGCTTAATTATGGAAAAAGTGGCTTTGCTTTGCCAGTATGCAGGTTGTTTAAATGTGTGACAAATAATGAAGAGAGAGACAAAAGTTGTGGACACAACAGACAAGACACCCAGAGTGCCCCACAAATACACTTGCAAACTTGCGAACTTGTGAATCAGCTTTGTGTTTATTTTTGTGTGTAATATTCTACCATATTATTGAACATACAGGAAAAATGTTTTGCATATGACTCAGCATCCACTAAACTCCTCAGGTTTTCATGACTAAAATAGACAAAAATGAAATTCCAACTGTCTCAGCCTTGGGTCTCATTGAGATTATGTATGTAATAAATGTGTGACTGCTCAGGATATGTGGTAATATTAAAAATCTCTGCACTCGTTGGGTCCTCGTTAACATATAGCAAAGACGGATTTAGACTTACAGGCCACATGGTTCATCCTGCTGGAATGATTTACCTGTAAATCAATATCTGACTGACATGAGGCAGCCTAATGAGTGCAATCATTACCATATTTATGAGTGACCACGGTGCATCTTGATATAATAGAAAACGCTGTATTTCAAAAGAGCAACCTTGCATTAAGTGTCTCACTGCCTCCCCCATTTCTCATTTGAACAAAAGGTTGCCATAACTACCATTGGTCTGCAACAAGATAATATCCCTTCATAGTTACAGTATCCACTCTTCCCATGTTTGACTTTTCTGACACATCCAATAAGTTGCTTGAAAAATTAGTCCTTCTGCTGTTGTGAGCGTGAGCATGCTCTACACAAATTGTAAAAAGCAGTCAAGCCCCAGTGCGCCTCTCTGTGTACTTTTACGTGCAGGCTTTTGTTTGTTCTATGTGCTCCGTGTGTGTGTGTTTGTTTGTCTATTTTCTCTATCTGTGCTATTAGGGGAGGTATAACAGCAGCCTGGAGTCATGATGCCCTCCCTTTCTCCCTCCATTCCACGCCGGCTTCTCTGACAGCAGAATCATTTTTCCTTTTCTTCCACGTGCCTTTTGATGATAGGTCACGTTAACTCCCCCAAACGCACTGTTTTTTCCACTTGAAGCCTCCGCAGCCCCACCTCCCGCTGCACATCATAATTTAATTGCTGAGCATTCTCCCACCCCCCTCACCTTTCCATTTGCCCCATTCATTTCAAATGCATGACCTTTCCTGAGAACAATGATCAATCAATAGGTGTTTTCCCTCATCAGGCCCTTTCAAATTAAAACCGCTGAGTGAATGGAAAGCCTTTCGGAGCTGAAGTTATGAAGTGCAAGTGCTGTAACGCAGGCTGGGAAAAAGGCCAATCACCACCTGCCTTTATAGTAGATGAGAAGAGAGAAGATTTTTGCACTGAAGATTCAAACAAGCCACAAAGAATTCATTAGCACTGATTGCACGTTCTAGGTCGTAGGTCAGCTGCTGTATGCACTACACACAACCACCAGCCTTACACTGTTGTAGAGGATTTCAAAAGAAACCACATTGCAACAAAAGTTGATCAGCATGTTGAGTTTGTCTCCATCATTTTTCCCAAACTTACATTTACCAGCAGACACTAAAAGACACCCTCCAGCTGGGCTGGGAGAGGATCCTCCAAGGAACTGCTGCATTATTGATTAGATCTGATAAAACACCTGCTTCTGCATCTGGGAACAGTTAAAGTTCCTGTAAGGTATGGCTAAAGTCTACTAACTGTTCAACCTTGCCTTCTGCAACCAGGTAGGCAATCTGCAGTCCATCAACAGAACAGTATGTGCAAGCATGTGTCCTGCCAAATTATCCAGTTTCAGAACTTTGAAACTCAACTTTACTTTCTGACTGTAAGCCACATTTTCCTTGTCCTACATTACTTATAGGTTCTCCACTTCTTGTTGTGCAGGGTTCCATTGTTGTGGAAAGTGTGACAATATAAGGTTATTAAGACATTTACATTGTCACCTGAGGTTTTAGATAGTCTTTTCAAGACAGTAATGAGTTAGGAAATTAAGCAATACCACCAACACTAATACAATGTCTCATCATGTACATTAAAGGGATGCTCAGGTATATAATATTGGTAGATTAACTCTTTAACCAACAATGCAAGAAAAATGAGTGATACAGGCCTCATGACATCAGTTTATATCACTATGATTTGTTTGTTTTTAAAAGGAGATGGGTTGTTTTGATCACTTCACACTCTCCACCAATCCCTTGTCTCCTCTGATGATGAGGAAATGTCTGCCATCCAACATAAATGAATGACTAAAAAGTCAATTACGGCAAAGATTTTGTGATCAAGGCTGAATGTCAATGATGTTAGATGATGAATGGATAATGGCATTCTTTTCAGTTCCTTGCAAAATGAGCTTCTATTCTCTTGTCAGTGCGGTAGGTTTGCATGGGAATATTTCATGTTTTAGTTGAAGTACAAGCCTGGTGTCATGAAGACAGAGCAGCATTAGCAGATCTCTCTGAGGATCAAGGACCAAACTTTTTTCTGACAAAAACTTAAGGAAAGTGCAACACATTGAGTAAGCTGAGAATCACTGATGCATTTTGTGGAGAAATATCCACTTTGATTTGTCATGCTTCGCCAGAGGAAGACAAAGCATTAGTGAAGTGAAACAAGCTGTTGTATGGGGAGAAAGCAGGGCACAAACGGCAGGGTATCCTCTGAATTCTAAAGTAGTGGAGAATCCTAAGAGTATGTGGGGCAACAACGCTTGATTAAAAACACACCTCAGGCACTGTAGAAGGTTTAGGTTTCATAGAGAATCTTGTGTCCTTCATGCCTAAATTACTTGTTGTCTCTACCCGGTTTTTGTTATTTCTCATATGCCTTCAGTTCAGTAAGCATGAGGGGACAACCTCTAGTGATTCTGGTTGCTCAATGGTGGGAAGATTCCCAGTGAAGGGTTAAACTATTATCTGGAGTCATATCCTTAGCAACCTCATGGTGAGCCAAGGCTAGCAGTCTTCTTCACATTCAAGTTAAAAATCATTTCTTGTTAAAAAAAACATATTATGTAGTTCTACTCGTTTAAAAAAAATGGTTTGGTTTAGAGCAAAATTTGGCATATCATCACTATTGGTGTCTCTCTTTCTTTTTTGACCTCCTTGAGAGTCTGTTTGCAGCTGTATGTGAGAGTTGGAGAATGTATTGCATTCGATTGATAAAAATACAGGAGCCTTAAAAAGCACATTGAAAAGCTGCTACTGCCAAGCTTCTTACTGAAATGCTCTTCAAACAACCAAGCATCTCATTTACATGAATTAAACCAGAGTCCCCCTCCCTCTGGATAAAAGCCCTCTACGATATAGGTATTTTAACAACTCATTATGTTGATATATAGCAATTAATTAGAAAACATTATTCCTCCTAACCTTCAGTGACAAGATAAGACGGTGCAACCAACCCCTCCCCTCTGCTGCTCTAGAAAAGGGAAACAGGTGTGATCGCAAATGTCCACCTACTATGTGTTATTAATGATTTAGTTTCAAGGGGAAATTACTCGCATTGGTTTTGTGATTAATGACTGAAGACGGGAGAGCAGGAGCCAGTCACTCAGAACAGTCTGCACCTGTCGGAAGCTTTCTGATGGCTTTTACCTGCAAAATGCTTTGGACTAGACATCTCTAAGAGCAAATTGGGAGTTCTCGGTGCACTAATCTTTCCTTTAGCCCCCTCTGACCCTGTTACACCTCAGTGTCCCCCGCCCCCCCCCCCCCAATCTCTGTGTCACTCACAGACTCGGTGCACTCAGACCCTCCCCCTTTTACTAACCCTCATCTGTACTTTTCTGAATGCTTTGCACTTCTTTCTCACAGTCTGTTGTGCTTTGTGTGGGTGGTGGGGTGAAACAGAAAGTTTGAGTGAGCCCTCCAGGTCTCCTGCAAAGCACACATGCACACACCTACATCTGCACGCCGCACACACATAACCGCATACTACTTTGCCTCCTCTAACAGCCAAACAACACCCCACACTCCCACGCCATGATTTTAGAAGTGCATTTGGCCAATAAATTTGTAAAGAAAGCTTGCTTGGAGACTTCCCAAGAGTACACAGGCCACAGAACAGGTTATTGCGAAGTGCTTCTTTTAATGTTATATGCTTTATTTTCACTGGCCTGCGATATGTTTTGACCTGGCTGGCCAACAATCAGCATCTCTAGACATATTCCCAAAGCTGGGCCCTGTCTTATTTATGGTAATTGGCTTAAATATACAATACCAAAGTGAGCCTTCGACAGACATGGCACCCTTCTATATACTAACTCTATGCTACTGTGGGTTTAACTGTGGAGATTGAAAATGACTAATAATCCTTTTTTTTATGTTATTGCCAATTGTTCTAAAATAAGTTTCAAGGGGAGATTCAGACACAAGGCGGGAGCTTGTTTTTCACTCCTCTTGGCCTCTAGGACATGCTGTATACATATTAATGCTCAGGATGCTGTCTGCCACAGAGCCACTGCTGTCTAAACTAAAGGCAGAATTTAAAAAGAAAGAAAAAAACATCCTCAGCACTCAAAATGGGTCACAAACTGTATTGTATTTCACCTTGTTTTTGAACATTTAATCCCTGGTGCCAAGGTATAGTAACACACACTGTTTCTATATATATAAACACATTCCACTCTGGTCACAAACTTTCTCTTGGAATTAAAATGTCCATCAAATGTGTTGTACAATATGCATTTGTCTTCTTGTGTGTATTTTTGGGGGTGGTGTTAAGATGAGAAGAAGGACCTTTCTTCAAACAGGGAACCTGATTCTAGCAGTCATGTTGGCCAGTGATCTGAATCCGTATACCGACTCCACAGAGACTGTGCTTTTCTGCTGATGATGACCCTACAATGTGACCTCAGTGAGGAGATGGCAGGCAAATGAGAATATCTTATTGTTAGTAACAGGAGTATAATTCAGGGACATGTTAACACATTTAAATTGACTAAAGCTCACAGCAATCATAGCTATTACTGTCATGGAGATTCCCTGGAGGTTTTGTGTCTGCATTGAAGGTTTGCATTTGATGTTACATTGTAGGGTAGTTGGGTGATTTCTCCTGCTGTGTCCCAGTTCCAATTGTGCACAGTATAAATTATACACAATTTTTTACAGGTATACATTTATTTCCAGTTAGTATACAAGGACATACATACTATATACTATATACATTCTTTTATACTAGCAGGACATGATGCAATACGTGCAATGTGATAAGGCAATCAAACTGCGACTTCAGAATGCCACTGCCAGTTAAACCCTAACAAACAGACAGCAAAATAGTTCTTTTTTGGTGCTCCTGGAACTGTTTCACTATCATCCATCATCCATCCATCATTTTACTTTGGCATCTTGGCATGACTGGTGGCCGCCTCCCTGGGACTGCAGATGGAAATGAGCTTTTAGCTATATCTGGTAAAATAAATGCATTGTGCATTGTCCCTGTTAAATAAACAATAACATCAGTCCACTACTATTTTTGATTTTGTAAAGCTCTTATTTATTTTTATTTATATATGTATATGTATGTATATATATATATATATGTATGTATATGTATGTATGTATGTGTGTATATATATATATATATATATATATATATATATCTCAATTTCCTCTGTGCATTGCATTGTGGGAGAACCAACAGCACACAGCACATTCAAAAATCTAGGCCTTATCAGTCTGTATAGACACTGTTTTGAGTATACTTTGGCACTTTTTCAGTGTGAACACACTACAAACCTGCCTAGTATTAGTGTGTGGGAAGGATTTGTGATGCAGTTTGATTCTTCCTCCACACTCTGTTGTGTCTGATTCCACAGCATGATATTCGGTCGCATATCATTAAACTAGTTTTCTTCCAAAAATATTGACATTTTGAAGTGTTTAGTAGTATGATATTTTAGTGTCCGCTTTTCCCTATCGCTGGTGTAACATGGCAGACGGAGTGTTTTGACTGCCCTTGAAGGCACCACTACAGACAATGAGGAAACGTAGTTTGTAGTCTAAGGCAAATCTAATTTGTAGTCTGCCAGGTGATGCAAAACACATCACCTGGCAGACTTTTGCATCTGGATGAAGAGTGATATTTTATTACAGAGAAAACAGCAGAAAGCTTAATGTCATTCCTATATACAGTATGTACTTCCCACATTAGAAACACAGGAATCACCTTGAAAATTGGTGAAGCCGTCCTTTATTATTTGGTGTAAAGGGTTAGGCATTCTTTATTAAGATTAGTGAGAGATCACTGTCATGGTAAAATTACTGAAACATCATGATCATAGTTAAAAGAAGCCAGTGTTGACAGTTTGTAGAGAACAGGATGTGAACTGTTGTCTCTCATGTGTAAGACATTCATCAACTGTGACCTTTTATAACGCCAGTCCTCCCATTCATTTGAATGAGGGTAGTGCGTTCCAGTTGTGGGCGTTGTGGCCGCAGCGGTGCGGCACCGGCCTGTGGCCAGAAAGTTGAGCCAAGAGGTTTCTCGCCACTGTAACTGTCACGCTACTTCCACTTTTGCCTCTCAGAGACATCAGTCATTCTTCAAACATTATAATTTCAATAAATTACTAATGCTGTTGTTTTTCCGGTCTGGACACTCTGCTGCAAACTCTAATAAAGGCTTTAGTCAAAAGTTATTTTATCCTGAACTACAGAGAAAATATTTTAGGTATGCTATCAATAATTCATTTCACTTCTAGTAATATTTTCTCTTGAGATTTATTATTAGGTTAAAGACATATTAATACTTAAAGAGAAGTATGATTTGGGATGTGTCTCCTTGATTGGCAGGTAGCCACTCACATTGTGCCCTGTTGCCACTTTCTGGCAACCTCAGGCCCAACCACTTTGACCAGTTTGGATTAAGTAACTGTAAAGTAAAAGTAACTGTCAGATGCAGTGAGCAGTGAACCCAGAGAAGCTATGAAATGTGTGCTGGTGACATCACAGAAGCTATGTTTACAACATGTTTTTCTACATTTTTCATTATGTAGATGAATCACAGTGCATTCTATCTGTGACATTTGATGTCTTTTTTTCACAAAAATTATCCATATCTGTATGTCTCCATATTATAGTATGTTGACCAGATGTCTCCAGTTTGCTGCTCAGCTTGCACTTTAAGTGGAAATGTTCCTGGATTTCCCTCCTTTCCAGATAGCATTAGGGTTTATCATAGAACTAAAAGACGTGTATTCCACATTAGCAGAGGTCTGATAACTGCAGCAGTATTAATGACTGTTTTTCAGTGAACTTCCCAGTAAGTGAGTCTGTTGGATTGATGTGTGTATTCATAAGTTGAAAATAATATTTTGCATGATAGACATATTCCCATTTACCAGTATGCAAGCACAATGACATGCGGTTCCACTATAACTGTATTTCAAAGCAAACAAAAGCAATGTTTTGTGTACACTAAAGAAATGCAGAAAAAAGCATTTTGTATTCTACTGCTGCTGCTCTAATTTACATTTACATTCATCTATACAGCTTCTCTTATCGTGAATTTCAAATACATCACTTGCACAAACTGCATCTTTTATTCTATTCTGAAACAGCTCTGCAGTACAATTTCCTTAGTTTAAACGTTATCACATCTTCTTATTACACCAATTAAATGCATTTGAATTAATCAAATTTTGAGGGTACTATAAGCCCTCTGCACTTCATTTCCCTGTTACTATACTATGTGTGCTTTAGGATTACCTTAAGAATTAATTATTAACGGTGAAACACTTAACATGCAACTTTGAATTCCAGCAAACATTTTTTCACAATGTTTCTCTCATGCCTGTTTAGTAGCAAGTTAAATGCTGTCTTAATTAAGTCACAACATGCCCGGCAAACTAGCAAAGCAAGTGCTTTTTCCCCAGTATTATTGTTGAAATTACTCTTAACATAAATAGTGCAAGTAGGTCTGAGACACTGAGGACTAAGCAATTACTGTAAAATAGGTCGACTCAGATTTGACATACAGTAAATATAAGCAGCCCCAGTAATTAGTCCAGCTCTCACAGTATAGGCCATTCAAATGAATAATCAATATTACAGACTCAAGACCAATAACTGTCTTTATTAGTAGTATTTTTTAACTTAAAGATCTATGCTACTGGTTAAAATACTACCACTAAAAGGGGGGTAATATTATTCTAACATAATGAAGGTTTAATGATATTGAGAAGTGGTTCTGAACGCCTAATGCAATGACTGCAGCTAATGTCATAGAACATGAGGTGATGATTTATTGTGTTTATGAAAGGTCAGTCTTCAACAGTGAGTCAGCACAGTCAGATGATGACCTTTCATCACTTGATATCCTTTGTAGTATTCTATGTTTTTACTGTTTTGCGACTGTTTCAGTGTTAATCAGACTTCCTGCTCAGATATCAGTGACTTGACAGTTCAGATTTTTTTCTACTGTTAAAGGACAAAAAAAGAGGATTATCAGAGGACTGGCAAAAAAGAAAAAGAAAAAAAAGAACATATTTACCTTACTGCCTGGAGGGATTTGACTTTAGGATCACACATTTAGAACACCACAGACATGGCCTCCTACCACTAAAAGAGCTTCTCAAGGGCTTCTCAAGGTCAGTCTATTTCTCTCACAGGACAACAGTGAAAAACTTATCCATGTCTTGGTTTACAATGACTTGACTCAAGAGTACAAATTACCCCTAAATATAATCTCTTCACTGGCTGCCTGAGAGCTCTACAATTGATTTTAAAGTCACACTCCTCTCAAAGTTGATCTTATTTGAGTACAGTTGTAGTTTTGTCTTTCATAGAAATCAGAATCCACCTCTCCACTCTCCACTCAAATGCTCTCCCTGTTCCACTCATATTTTCACCAAAAATAAAGCAAAAGAAAACTCAATCCTCTTGCACAACCATGCCAGCTTATCAGTGGGCTTGTGCCATTGTTTGCACATATTAGAACACTTGACTCTGGCTTTCGTCTTGAGTCTGGGGTTTTATTCAAGAAGTCACTCAATGATGTGCTCAATGATTGGCCACGTTACTGTGTACATGCATTCAATAGTTCTGTCACATTTTTATACTATATTACAACCTGGTCTCAGACAAATGTTTCATCAATGCAACCACTTCAGAGTCTGTATAAGCAAGCACTGAAAATCATGGATAAAAAACCTGTATCTCATCATTATTGCAAGATAATTAAAAAGTATAATCTTATGACATTTGAAAATTTTCTGTTAATGGCAAATGTTGGTTTATTATATAAGATCATTCACAATCTAGCATCACCACCTCTTGAACAGTTTGTTACAATATGTAGTGCCAGCTCAAGGTTAACAAGAGCTTCCACTAGAGGGGACTGTTATGTAAAATTTTGGTCTACAACATTTGAGCAAAACTGCTTCTCAGTTAAAGCAGCTGGGATGTGGAATTCTTTACCTCTGAGTATCAGAGAGTGCAATACCTTTAAACTTTTTAAACTTAGTTTGAAAACATGATTAAAAGACACTCAGGTCTGTAGACATTGAGCTAAGAGACATTGGCCAGCATTGGTACTCAGAGTCTGGTTAGATCTTTCTTGTATTGATGAACTGTCTGTCTTTAATGGTATTGGGATTGCTGATAGTGTGCTTCCTAGTGGGAATCTAGTATTGTTTTTCCTTTGGTTGTTTTGGGGTAGTTGTTATTTTTTGTTTGGTTCTTAGTTTTTGTGAGGTGTTTTTTTTTTTTTTTTACAAAGTGTAAGTTTATGATTTATTATAATTGATCTTGGATCTTTGTAACCTGCAAATCACTGGTGGCCTCTGAAAATGAGCTTTTAACTCTGGTGCAATATATGTATTGTGTATTGTCCCTGCTAAATAAACAATAAACAATCAGCATACTACAACAAGAATTCAAACCAGTGAATTCTGAGTTCTTATTTCTTATCTGTTTCCTTGTTTCCTGCACAGTGGTAACATTAGAATTTCCCCTCTGGGGATCAATGAAGTCTTATCTTGAATAATTTACAACTAACATGTAACTATATTTTGGTAGGAAAAAAAAGAGCATCCAAATAGACTGCAAAGAAGTGGATTATACTGCAGAGGAGTGTTGAAAAAAAAAAAAAAAAAAAAAAAAAAAATATATATATATATATATATATATATATATATATATATATATATATATATATATATATATATAATTTATTTATTTATTTATTTATTTTTCTAGTAATCCAGTGTAACTGACATGAATCCATGCTGACCACAGCTGCTGTGCTCCACGAATGACACATCACCTAACTCTGTACAGCCACCTCTCAAGCCTGCAGGTAAGTGCTTGATATGACAAAAAAAAAGACGCCAGTTTTGGCGATGTAGGCCTTTAGGATGCTTGTCACAGCTTCTCCTGTGAGAAGGTCACTGCATTCTGGTGACTCTCGTATGCTAATTCTAACAGGACTAGAGCCTATATTGATGCTATATTTAACCCTTTCAGGTCAAAAACTGTATTTAAGTCCTATTTCCATTTATCAGCATCCATTTATCCAGAGTCTCTTATCAGCTTTGGATATACTGCATATTTTCCTTTTCACAGTAAAAAGAGATATTTGAATATTAACAATTATTTTATGTGAACAATTGCATTCAAGATTTGTTACAAAATGCATTTTGTAGTGTCAGATTACAACCGTAATGCAACTAATAGGTGAAATTTGAGAGGGTTTTGGTGAAACTGACAGCAAGTATGGACTTATAACAGCCTCATAAAAGAACATAAGTGAAAATTGATAATATGCAACAGAAAACATTAACTCAAAACCTTTACTCAAGTGAAACCATGTGACCATGTGGTGGTCAAGGGCCAACACCAACAATATGAATAATTTACAAAAGCCTCATGACAAATAAATAACAGAGGACAATATTTAGAGGGGATTTGGGGGAAAATGGCACACCACCAAACTTTCAAGCACACACGTTGTTTGGATCTATATCAACACACAAGAAAGGGTTATGGCCAATTATGATAGCTCATTTTTGCTGTTTGTAATGTTTAGATTTTAGAATCTATGTATTTAAATTAGACACACCATACTGCAACCATACATATCAAAAATGCCGTAAGATTAAATTTGAGTTATTACTTTTAGGATGCTCTTAAATATCACCTTGTTATAAGCATTAAAGCATTAAAAGTAAAATGCTACAGAGGTCTCTCCAAGTCCTCCCTTTAAAGTAAAATGTCATGAATATGCAAGAGGCAGAGAAAAATTTTAATCATTACAAGATTGATGTAGCTCTGTTGTGTGAAGCAGTCTCTGTGCCAGTGAATTCTTTATTGTGTGGCAATCAGGCGCCAATTAGTTTGACCCAGTTTCAAATGAGAGAAGCAAGAGTAGCTGCATTCTGTTATTTTATTTTACTTCCATTTTTGAACTAAATAAATGCATTATTCTACACAGATGAATACATTTAAAGAGGGACACTGTTTGCATCTGACTGTCATGCTGTCTTGATCTTTGGGTCTAACACATTTGTCTTTCAGTAATGGCTATGTTAAACTCAGTTCTCTGACACTGGCAGACATTGTGATGATAAATATCATAGTTTTGATTGCAAGAAATGAATAATTCTGCCAAAAGGCTTGAACACATAAACTGACTCAACCTAAGAGTTCTTGCTAGCATTCATGATACCTGTAAAAATATGCAATCGCATTTCATTACAGCTATTTAGCTGGGGGATGCCAACCTGCGAAATTATTTAAGAAAATGTGTTTTAATCCTTTGAGAGTGCCTTTACAGCAGCAGGGTGCATAATAATGGATAGAATGAACTTGTAAGAAGAGCTTATTCTTTAATGTCATACCAGGCACTTTCAATTAATATTTTGTATGGTCAGTTCAGAAATGTCAACCCAAGGCTGTCGATAACTTATAGTGAAAACAAATATTTCTATGCAGGCATTCATGTTTAAAATGCCTAATTCTTGGAACCTTAAGGTAAAAATGTAGAAAATCAAAAGTATGTGTGCAAGGCTGCAAAAAATAAAAACATAACACACTCTCGAGCAGTCACTGAAGTCATTAAGGTCACCAAACAAAGATATTTAAATCACAAATGATCCGATTCTCTTTGCCAAGGACTGTACGTGTTCCAGTGTAATATCACCTTCGACCAGGTTTTATTATTCTGGTACATTCACGTCTCATGTCTGGTTGACTCTGTCCTCCCACCTTGTAATGAAATAAAGTGGTGTATATGTATTTTTTTTATCTTTTGTTCATTCCACTTTCATTTCTCAACACTCACTAACGAATGAAAACAAGCTGTAGAGTTTCTGAACACCTCCACAGAGGCTTTTGTTATGAATTTGGTGAAGTAAGCCATCATGAGATTTAAAGAATTTGCTCCACAGGGAACAAACACATGAGGGTTTTCCTCCAGCACTCTGGCTGCCTTTATTTTTGCCTTTCATCTTTGTTCTCTTATTTTATGATTGTCCTGAAAGGGTACGTCAAGCCTCCCCCACCTCTTATGGATAATGGTTGGCACCTTGAACCCTATTGACTCGGGGAGTACTACAGCCCAGAAACTGCTCCCTGTGATTCGGGAGTTTGTCCTTGGTGACATTTCATATGATAGCTGGCATTTGATCTTGATAGCTGCTGACATCTTGTTTGCTGCTCAAAAGCACAGCAAAATACCTGTCTCTATTTTGTATGGAATTGCTTTATAGTTTTCTTTTAAAGTTTTTTTGAAATTACATTTAGTTGAAGGTGAAAATCATCTTCAGTACTGTTTCATGTGTACCGTAGCTCTATTCTGCCTTGATAACAACAGCTTTCCCCTGCACAGTGTCATGACTGGAGGATGAGTGGTAAATCCTTTTAATTCAGTTTTTTTCCCCCACTGTTAGTAAAACATATCTGGCATTAACACTGACCAGGATCAACATTGCCTAAATGCTTAGGCTGGAAACAATGGACAAACTAACAGAATAGGCACTGCTGGCTTTGCACCTTGGATCACAAAATTGGACATAGCCC
Source organism: Thunnus thynnus (assembly GCF_963924715.1). NCBI lineage: Eukaryota > Metazoa > Chordata > Actinopteri > Scombriformes > Scombridae > Thunnus > Thunnus thynnus. The sequence continues at coordinate 2,522,930 of NC_089529.1, forward strand.
ATTTATATACCATATGCCCCCGAGGAAAGCTGATGGGAAACCTTCATGATTATGGTAGATAATGAAACAATATGTAGCAACAATTGTAAAATTTAGAAATAGAAAATAGTCTAACACAAATAAGCTGTTGCACACCAAAATGTATCCAAATCCTTCCCAATATTCCAAAAGTTAACTCAGTATGAACCTCATCCTCCCTATGTTTTCTGCAGTGGTATGAGAGCTTCAGTTTTTCACTGACAATCATTATTTGCATGATTTCAAGAAGTCACTTGCCAGGATCATAAACATATGTAGGTTGTTTTAGGTGTCTTAACAACCAATCAATGTCTCGAAATTCAATATATGCCGTTATCATGTGATCACCACTTCTGACCACAGTGGCCACTGTTTAGCAAAAGCTACATAGGCTCCTTTAAATGTTGTATTGTGTTAATACATGAATGTACCATCAATGCTGTCTAGTTCCATGGCTATGATACATAGTGTGGTGGTTCCTATTTATGCAGTCTACATGATAGTACTTTAAATAATGATCAAGTCATAAGCTGCTTGTCCATAATGGTAACACACTGACCTCTTTATGACAACCTAGTTCCCCAAACATTGAACATTATAATAAGACCAAGAGTCTAAAGCCATGCTGACATGCTTATAATTACAATACTAACACATTGATGTTTAGCACTTAGCACTTAACACAAAGTACATCTGAGCCTGTCATAAATTTTGCAAGTATGTAGCCATGAACAAAAGTTAAGCAATCACCAAAGTGATTACAATTCATCTTGTATGGCTGCACCACATTTCTTGGCAATCTATCCAACAGTGAGACATCTCACTTAAAACCAAAAAGAATTCAACTACATGATGGTGATTGAAAAGTCAGGGGATCACCAAAGTACCTAGGATTCATCTCTTCATCTCTAGGCACCCTAGATATCTCTACAAAATTACATGTGGAATCCATTTGATAGTGGAACCATAAGTATTTCTACAATATTTCATGTGGAATCCATCTACTTGTCGAGATACTGAAATATTTCAGTCATGACCAAAGTGGTGGACCGACACTGCCCAACAGACTGACATTGCCATTCCTAGAGTCAAGCCACTAGCATGGCTAAAAAGCTTTATGTAGAAACTGCCCATATACACTTATATAAAAAAGCAAAAAATACAAAATAAAAAAAGTTTTTAATTTGAGTGCTGGATGTTCAACTCATACATGTGATTAGAATCTTTTGTATCCTCTGGGCTTTCTCAAATGTCATAAATTGTTGAGTGTATGTTCTATATAGCAGCAATTTGTTCAATTTCAAAGTAAAGAGAGAAACTAAATCCTGTTCTGTATGTTTTGGATGAAGGCTCTGGCAAATTACAACATCTGGCTTCTTGAAAAATATGGTTTTACTATCATGGATCTAAATAAATTAGATTTTAACCAATTATCTGATAATTATGGACAGTACGCCTGTAATGAAGTGCTTGCAGAATCAATTCTTTTCCCATACATGTATGAAATGTATAATTTATTGTTCTTTTCCACACAGGCTTTACCATTTAACAAGGCTGTACTGGCTTTGCCACTCACTGTAATTTGAATGCACATACTCAACCAATTAGGATGAGACTATTCAATTCTATGGCCTTCCACCCATGTTCTCACAAGTTGACAATCTTCTTGTTGGGGTGGTGGCTGATGAAGGGCATCGAATAGAGAACAGTGGGTGGGGAGGTGAGGGCATGACTTAATTTCAATATCACAGTCTGTCTTTGCTTCAGAATTAATTACTTGTCCTCACCTTCTGTACAGTGAGAGTGGTGAATGGAATTAAATATCTAATCACATCCAATACATGCGAATCTAAATTATGTTTTCAATTTTGAGTTTAATTTTCTGGACTGTGCATGCAAATATTTTTTTCTAATACAGTACTAATGTTAGGTCATATTAGTAGATTAACATTAAACAAAGGCAAAAGAAAAAAAAAAGGCATTTTCTGGAATTCAGCAGTCTGCCCCATACTAGTAACAGTTATCTATCGCTACAGTGTATTGATTGTTAGAGATGCACCAATCTGACTTTTTCTCACCCGATATCGCCCAATATTATACATACCAAAGATTCCTATATTTAAACCTCAGGGTACCTGCAGATACTAAATACCGATCCAAAACATTGCCATCTTTTCCGAAATTTAAAATCTGTATAAGATAAACAAAACAATATTATGCATCTAGGATAGCTCTGGCACTAAAAAAATTGAGCCTGTTAGGACGGGATTAAGGTGACTTTTATGAGAATAAGTGAATTTTATCACAATATTGAAAAGGACAGTGTATATAATGTGGACCTGGAAAGTCTCGTTGATACCATGTAATACATGTAATAAGGTCAGTTGGGATGATACCCATCTGGCATATTGGATCGATGCATCCTAACTGATTACCAGGTAAAGATGTCACTTGCTTCATTTGTCTGCTTTATCGCCATGTTACTACGGTGTTGTTGCGGGGGTAAACATAGGGGCTACACTTGAATTGTGTAGACCTAGGTGGCAGTAGAGTGCTTGCATCCTGTTGACATGATTTTCAAATAATCCCCCCTGTGACCACAATGTAGTTACAATGGCAGAGTGGTGTTGTCCGTATTTCTGCATGTTGACTCCCCTGGAAGTGAAGCAACTGCAGAACCAACTGACTGACTGCAGTGAGCTATCTTGCTTGTAGCTTAGCACCACACATGCTGTAGTTGTGGGTGGCACTTTATGTTTGTCATGTCTTCATTCAAGGCTCCCTTGTCATGTAGTTTATTTGGAAATTCTCCTGTTACATCTTAAAAGTTATTATGGGTTAAGGGTATCGGTAAAGACCGTTTTGTGTACATGTCTAGTAATTGTTTTAACTCTGCTAGCTTTGCCATTTTTCTATGGGATTTCCCATTGTATCATGTTGTTTGCATCATGCTAAGCGAGGAGTGTCCAGTCAGCCAGTCCACCTGGAAACCTATTTGCAAATAGTAGTACATTTATTAAAGCTCTAAGCAGCAGACCAAATAAGTTTGGAGACAAATGTATTTTTCTTTAATTTGTACATGAATAATAACAGCGCACATGACTTTGTAGTTTTATTTGTTTGAGAAAGCTGCAAGCCACAGACAGCTGTTTCTACTCACCTCCCTTTTCTGATTTTGAGAGATTTTTTGTGATTTTTCTGATTAATAAATGTATTCTTTAATGAAACAGTAGCTTTATGCTGTTGTTATTTAGCCTCTCTGAGGCTACTGCATGTTAAATCAATGAATTTTATTTTCAGATAAAAAATTGCCCCTTTGCAATTTTTAACAGAAAAAAGTCATAATATGTGATTTCATTAAATCAGAGTCTTGTTTTGTGAAACATGACACTGAATTTATCAGAAGAACTGAGTGAATTGTGAAAAGTCTGTTAGATAAGTTAATTTATATTGTAAATGACTGACGATGAGGCAGCAACAAAAACATGCCAGTTTTTAATATGTTTGTAACATGTACAGTCACCTGTGTACTAACGACTGATTGGAAACAGTATTTTAATTATTGTTGTTATGTATATATTATGTTGTTGAATATTAAAGTAAAAATCTTGCATTCAAAACATATGTAACAGTTAACATTTTTATTAGTTAAATGTAGTTTAAAATCATCAGATTAAGTCCTCAACTGTTTCCTACTATAGGACGAAAACCTCCATTAACATATTGTTAAATTGAATGGAGCCAAGCTTACCGGTAAACATCTGCTCCTTCTAAAAGATCATTTATAATTTCTTACGACTCATAAACAGACACTAACTCATTCAGCGAACATTTAACATAATTCGGTATCAATTGTAGCTCCAAAAGCAAATGACTTTTGGGTGTGATTTTAACCAAAAATCCAAAATAAATGACACAAAATGGCAACAGTAAATCACATTTCGTTGAATGGATTCCGATTGTATCTCCTAATTGCAGCAATCCATTTGCTTCTCTTTTCTTTAGCTTTTGGCATTCTGTAAAAAGATAGCTCACATTTCTTGTTGAATCTATTTGTACAGTTAATTACACAACAGCTCTTTCCCATTTTAAATGTGTTTCTTTGTGTTTTTGCGGTATTTAGGCTGAACACTTTCGCTGCCACTCAGTCTTTCTGCCACTCAGTAGGTGTAACCACAGTGACTTCCACCTGGAGAGACCACATTTGGACTGCACACATGTGCCACCTGGTGGTTCTTAGTGAGCACTGCAGCTAGAGCTGAAATCAGCTGGATAAAATATAAGTCCCTCCTCCCTATTTGTGCTGTGTGGCAGCTTTACTGCTGCGGTAACCGCAACAAATGAAACGAGTGACATCTGTATTTACAAGGCACCAGTCCTCAAACTCGAACGGATTTGGTGTCTATTACTGCTCATGCTGTCTTGACACTTGCATGGTCAGACGGCCCAACACTTGTGACTGGACATGACTGTTCATTATATAAAAAAGTAAAAATCCTTCAATATTCATATATATCACACTGAGCTGACTATGCATCAATGAAGCTCAGGATAGCTTTCACATCCAGAGACTCCCCTCCACTGCTTAGTGCTCAGGAGTGCAGTAAGTTCACCAGTGAATTCATCAAGTTCATAGGAAACATCCTCACTGCCTACTTGGTGAACATGGGGATGGGTCAGCTAGTTCAATAACAAAATCAAGAAAGGCAATAGATTTTTCCCTGAATGGTTACTTTTTTTCTGAATTTCCATTCTCGTGGTGTTGTCAGGCCTGTCATCCACTTTAGATTGATGAACAGCAGGCTAACTGACCTGGGGCTCTATAGATGGTTGAATGTAACCTAAGATTGTTACAGCCAAAAGCTGTTGAAATGAGCCTTGTTTTCTACCCAGCCAGTTTCCACTGTTGATATCAGCACTTAACCAAGGTGTTGTAATGTTATTATTGTGGACATGGAAGACACAGTAGAAGCCTCCTCCACTGCTGCCATTGACTGTTCTCCTTCTCTATGGACATCTGTGAGGTGCTAATCCAGACAAGTGGCAAGGATTGTGGAGGAGGAGAGGGTCATACAAAAGAGGTTGTCATAGTTGCAAGAAAGGCAGAAGAGGTTGCAGTGGTCACAAATGAGAGTTTGGAGGCGCCCAGCCAGAAAGGCATTGGAGATGGTTACAAAGAAGTGGTTAGATGGCTGAACAAAACCAACAAAAATAGCTGCACTCAAGGGATTGGAAAGAAGAGGCAAAAGTGACTGAAGTAAATTGTGACATGTAATATGTTTTTTGTTTTTATTTTAAGACTCAAAATTGTCAATGAAAATCAATACTTTTACTTGTGATTTGTAATGCATTTCAGTCTGTATGTACAATAATCCCATAATCTGTTGGCCAGAGTTCATCACTGACACAAAGCACAATATGGAATGTCAGTGATAACCAGCTGCCTTATTTGTCCAGTGCTGACCTCAGATGTTTGGCTAAAAACCTAAAGCTGTAACAAAGCTATTTTTTAAGTGAGCTTTGCTAGCTTTCACTGTCAGATGTGAGATCTCTAGAGGATCTCAATCCCTGCAACCATTCTGTGTGTAAAACGGACATGAAGACATGAAAAATGTCTGCTTACAAAGTACAGCCTTCATGGCTACTTTGTGGCCACTTCAACTCAGAATAGTATCAACTTCAACTCAGTGTGTGTGTACATGAGCTGATTCCAAAGGCCCACTGTAGAGAGCAGGTCACAGAGAAGAAATGGTACCATAGGTTACCCAGTGTACAGTATGTCATGTTTGTGCTATAATATTGTACAATCTTTTGAGTAAATAATGATACAATATAAACTATAAATATTGTGTAATACTCTAAGCAACAATGCTCCCCAAATGCTTAAGCAAATGAAACAGCAGTCATCTATCTGGAAGTACAAATGCTACAATATCACCTTTAGACAATGGTGGAGTGACCATCTGGAGTACTGGGATGATGTATCAAAACACCAGAGACAGAGTGAGAGAGAGAGGGAGGGAGGGAGAGAGAGAGAGGTGTGCTGTAGTGATCAGCCCAGATGATTGGGCTGTGTCACCTCCTTCACGTCTGTCTCTCTGCCCACTTCAAGTCCTGTGGCTCCACCTGCCCCTTTACAGTTTCTGTGGAAGTATTTTTCAACACATTTAAAAATGCTGGAGAAGCCAGCAGTGGACTGCTGCTGACTCGCTTTACATGAATGACAAAGCTAAAAAATGAAAAGTTGGGGATGAAAAAATCCCCAAAATTAGAAGCATCCAAATGCTTCAAATAGTTCTGCATTTAGCAGCAGCAGCTCTGCATCCAGCTGCCAAAAAGGAGGACCAGAGCAGGAGCTGGATTCAAGACTACAGCCGACTGTGTCCAGTGAAGACACCAGTCAGGGCTTTACAACATAATAGTAGGCAGACAACAACAGGAGGCTAGTCTGGGTTTAGTTTAGCTTAGTTTTCTGCCCTGGTTTCATTAGAAATTCACATATGCTAATCAAAGTACTCAGAGTCTGTGTGATTTAAGTCAGACCTCACAGAAGGTTATTACAGAAGGACACAATGAAGGAAGAAAATCCACTAAAAGTAAAATATATTTAGTGTTGTATTTAGTGCTGTACCGGTTTAGAATTCTAATCCCACAGTGTGGAACATGAAAAATAGAAATAAAGAGTAAAACAATGCAAACTGAGCAGTTATACATACCTTATTTACTCATGTTTTTGTTGATGCTACTTGTTTGTGTGTCATCTCAGTTATATATCATTTTTGAGAATGTAGCCTACTTGTTGTAGTTGTGGACTGTAATATGAGAGGTGTTCCTCATACAGTTGATCTTCACAAACTGCATTGATAAAATCACCAATGGAATCTGATCTGACACTGTGTAAAAAACAATTATAACATTACATTATAACATTTCATGTATTGTTCAACAATCATCATGATATTTAATTTAGTCTCTTTGTTTCTTGTAATGTGAGGTAGGACATATAGTGTGTGTGATGGTGCATTTCCAGGTTGGCTTTGGTGGGCCAGTTGGACTGAAAAGTTGACTTGCTGCCAACTGCACATCACCCCTTGCATGTGCACATGTCAACAATGGGGAGTAACACATTTATTATTTCCTGTGCACACCCTGCACTATAGGCTATGCCTGTTATTTTATCTAACTCTATTTCTATTGGATGGGTCTTGTCATTGTAATGAGCTGTTTTGTAGGTAACCATGCCATGAGATGATTATCTCCTTTTAAGTAGTGTTTCTGCCATCTCCACATAATCTCATTAGAGACTTGTATTTATATACTAATATTGGGATATGGAAGGTGTCACTTTGAAGCAAACAAGAAATCATAACTCCTCCAATTTTGATGAATATTGGAACTTGCAATCAAACTAGCCTGTGTCTTCTTTTCCCCATCTAAGAAGACCAAACACATGTGAGGCTTTCTTTCCAGTGTCATGAGGGAGGCAAGCGTTGTGAAATGCAATTTTTCTGAGGATCATTTCTCTTCCACACTTTGTACAAAACACCTGCACACATGCTATTTTTTCTACTCCAAGTGATAACTGCTTCACCAGTGTCAGCAGGCACCGCTGTAGTATTGTTGTTATTGGAGGGCACATCACTGCAAATAGCGTGCCATTCATTTCTGATGTATAACACTGTGAATGGCGCTCATCAGGAGACTAATCACAAATTGACAACATCTGTCTGTGCTGCTGTGGCTCTGTCAATCAAACTCAACACTGCCAATTTCTCAAACGATTGGCCTTCAGATGTCATGAAGGCTTTCTTCCTCACAATTTACTTGTCAGGACTCAAAATCTGAAACTCTGAAAAATATTGATAAAAATAAATAGATAAATAAAACCATCTTTGTAGGAACAGAAATTCATTTACTATCAATTTGTTTTCCCAAATACATTTCACAGGAAACATGCTGCTACCAGGGTTATGTTCACTGTTTCTTTGTTTTTCCAGTGAAGGTAGTGCTAGATTTTTGTGCCACAAAGGGAGGCAGCTGTGGTGGATGTTGGATCAGAAAAGCATAATGTTTCAAGTCACTGTGCTGAGTGCCTAAACATAACCAAAAACATCAATCATGCTTTAGTTATCACAGGTGGATATTGTAGGGAAACAAATTAAATACATGTGCATTCAGTGTGAGCATTTTGCGATGATGATGGCGCCACATGATCCTGATCCTGAGCCCTGTTCATCCTGAGGATGACATGGATATGTGTACCAAATTTCATGGCAATCCATCCAATAACTGTTGAGACATTTTACTCAAAACTACAAATGTCAACCTCACAGTGGTGCTAGAGGACAAGTCAGGGGATCACCAAAGTGTTAGGATTCATCCTCTGGGGACCATAAATGTATGTACAAACATCCATGGCAATCCATCCAATAAGTGACAAGACACTTTACTCAAAACCACAAATAATTAAAAAACAGATATTTCAGCTTGGACCAAAGTGGTGGACCAACATGGCTGAAAAAGCATAATCTGGTGACATTTCTTTTACTTTTCTCTGTAAACATACTTGCCGTTACAAATCGGCAGTATATAAATGCAATTTCTCATATACAGGGTTTGAAAGATGAGCACGTATTCATCTGATATGAAACCATGAGCATCACTAAAACTTAAGTTACATGGTTGTCACATAAAAACTGAATCTTTGCTGCTGCTGTCACTTACACTGTAACTGATAGCCAATAAGAATAACACGAGCTCAGTCACAACACGTCTAGAGGAGAGTACAATTCACACCTTCCAATGCGCAGTAATTTGAAAAGGAGAAGCACAAACTGACATTTGAGAGAGTGTACATTCACAACCTATTCACTTTAATGAGTCTTAATAGGTTGAAGGAATCCATACTACACTGTCCCCTGAATAAACTGTTTTCTCCCAACCATATATCTTTTAATCCTTTTAGTGGCCAGCAGCCAAAGATTCAGTGGACACTGCTGAATAATTTATGTTGTCCCCACAAAGATGAAGTGGAGCCTGAGTCTTGCAGTGCACAAAATAAAGGTGAGACTTCAATTGACAGGGTACATATATTAAGTAAACGACCAAAGAGGCTACGCTTTATGGGCTGCTACTCTCGGCACTACTCTTACTCATGTCACCATCTCTATTGGAAGATTTATTGATATGCAGAGGCTTCACTCTCCCTTCATTCAATGCTGTGACGAGAACATATTATTCCGATTGGTATATCTTATTGGCTATTCTTATTGGCTATCAGTTACAGTGTATGTTCTTATATGGAGTGTCACAACAGCAATAGCAAAGACTCATATTAAATGGTGGTGGAGAATCAGACAATAACTCGGTTTACATTTTGTTAACAATCTTCAAACGTTTCAAATTAAGCAGTGCATCTCTGATATTGTTCCCATATTTCCATTTTCCTCTATGTTTGCCAGAGACAATTTTCTCATGTCACTTGTCATTTCATAGTGAAAGGTGAGGCATCTCTCTGCATCATCAGCCGCTACAGTACATTTGCTCATGCTCCTGACACCAGTGAGTGTGAAAATTTGAAATGATATGCCAGAGAAAAACAACTATCAAATGGCAAGGCGGCTACATCGCAGATTTGAGACTTTCTAGAAATACGGTTTAACTGAGGGAGAAGGCTGCTCACTTTACTGCTGTACTAACAGACACAAACACTATCCTCTGAGGGAACAGTCCATTATCGCCGGTGACAAACATGAAAAGCAAACGGTGAGGAGCTAGTCGGGAAAATGCCACTCTGCAGGAAAACATTTAAGATTCTTGCTGCCAGCCTGAATTTCTTTAGCTGCCCAAACATCTCCCCATATAGTCTCTCTTTTCATTAGTGCGACTCAGAGAAATGTCAAGTAAGATAACCCATTATCTTCCCTGTTGACAATAACACAACCACACACACACGCACACACAAAGAGAAACACCATGTACCAGGCTCCCTGGCTATGGATGCCTGTATATTACTTTTCACGTGAGATCCTATTGCGTCATTTGCGTCTACTGCTGTTGCTGTGCATCAGCTCAGGGTTGCTACTGAGGAGTGACTTCCTTTTTTCCAGCACTGCTTCAATTTCAAACCACATGACAACCTATTTACATATTTCTTATAATTTTCTTCTCGTAAAACAGAAAAAAAGGTGGTTGATAGTGTCTATAATGAAATCCAGTATGTTTGTGTCTCTTCTTTTTTTTCAGAGAGTCTGTCCTCTAGTTTCATCCTTTTCTTACTTTGAGACTTTTTGACATTATAAGCATACTGTTTTCTGAGTTAAGCTGAGCTTGCATTGAATAAGAGGACATCAGCATTAAAGGGGCATTGTGTAATGTGACTTTTATCAGCCTCTATTGGTGACACATTAACTGTAGCATCATCAGGTCTCTGGAAGAGCTTGCGACAGCTTGTATTGGACAGAACTATAACCCCCTTTAATAATTTGAAAGTGGGTAATATTAATTTTTACATGCTAAACAAGTGCCAAATTCTATGTATAGTAAAAACAAAATTGGGCCCAGACCCCAGAAGGGTGTTACCATGTATACAGTCACTGTAAATGGCACCATCTGGCTTGTGATTCTGTGTCAGCCATTAAAGTTCTCCTCTTTGAATGTGATTACAGTGCATACTTCAAACAAACAGGTTGAGATCATGATATTGGGAGTAAATACTGGGGAAACAGTAAATGAAGGGATAGAAATAATGTGGATGGCTGGTGGTGGTGGAGAGCTACTGAGCTGTGAGAACCAGATTCTGCTGGCTTTAGATAATGGGGAGGGAGAGAGGAACAGCTGGGCTGTAAGCATTCATGTCATGTTGGAGGCTGAACATCTGATCCTATAGAGAAGCAGTGCATGACTCACACTGCTGAATGCTCAGTGGGAAGTGCGGAGCTGACACAATTAGAACACAGAACACACATGCGTGCACACACATACACATAGGCGCACAGGGCTTCTTGGCTCTCCTTCAGGAGTTGAGGTGCCAACACAACAGACCTGACCAAACCACCTGTGGCCCTCAGCCAAATCATGGTTGATAGGAGTTTGGTCCTGTCAGGCCACAGGTTGTGCATCTTCAACCCCTCAAATCCACCAAGTTGAAAAGAAAACAAGGCCTTAGTCAATAGATTAAAGTCTGGCATTATTCATCATAAAACCTCTAGTGGCTATGTTAGCACAAAACCTACAGATTCATATCCCACTGGTTGTAAATGGCTGCTCTGCACTTAGGCGAATATTCATGTGAAGCTGTTGGAGATGTGTGTTGTGTGGGAATGTCGACATCTGGCCGTGTGCGTAGGAGGTTTGGATCAGTCACCTTTACACTGAGGTAATGCTGCTGCACCTTTGCTTGACACTTTTGTTTTGTGAAATTTCTAAATCACCTTTGACAGTTGGAAAAGAATATTATGAAAACTTTCTCAAAAACCCTTACTACAGAGTTGAGGCAGTTTGGGCAGTAACCACTAGCAAACAGGCTAAGCCTCCTCTAAATTTACTGCTGGCTATTGTGCACCCTACACTGCATACTGGTAAAGTTAAAATAATGAAAACACCTGTGTGAGAAATCCATGAGCCTTTGTCTCAATCGATTTCCTATTCTGAAACAAAAAAAAATCGGAAAATGAAGAATGTGGCTTTTTTTTTAAATTATCAATGTTTGTAACAATGTTTTAAAAACGGAAAAAAGCCATTTTCCATTTAAATTTGTCCTCATAATAGAATTTTATTTGTTTCCTTATTACAGATTTTCATATAGTGAGTCAAACACAAAAAATCCAGTTTCCAATACTAAAAAATGCAAAACTGGGGGATTTTAGCCTATTGCTAATATCCCTGGAATATCAATGGAATTTGCCCTTTAATGCTTTCATTGCTATGTATGAGCATTTATTTCCCACTGTCAAGATGACTAAAGGCGACTGCAGACTGCAATAGAAACACCAGCAACTGACAGCGCTCAGTGGCTTTGGTGTTTCATTGCGCACACTTGAAGCGTCTGACAGGTGAGATCCAAGCATTCTTCTCTGCTCCATTTGCTTGTAAACTAGCTATTGTATTGTCAACATGGCTGTAATTGCTTAGCCTATTTATAATTTTGTCCAATAGTTGTCAGGGATTGATATTTTTAATGGTTGGACCTTTCCATTTTGGCAGATATGTATGTCTGATGATATATAATTAACTATGATCATAGTGCGGATAGGCTATTGTAGGCAACTACTGGCTGACGATAGAGTCTGTTAATATGTAGGCTAGCCTACAAGGTCTTCACTTTTTGCAACTGGGAAATTTTTCCACCTGAGAGGATAATTAATCTTAGCAGCTTTTATCAGTAGCCATATTTTCAACCAAATAATCAATAACAGACAGTGCATTGCCAGACCTATTCCACACTTCTATTAGTGTAACAGTGAAAGAAAACTCTCATATGGAATTTGAAGCCAATAACACGCCACCATCAACTTTTATTATAGGCAGGTAGAGTCCTCGGTATGTGCTGTTGTAGGCCTAAGTGCCGAAAAACTTTTTATTATTCATTTAGCCACAGAATTAGGCTTGACAGATTAGTGGATGTGATATATTAACAGAGGATGTCTGATCATTTTTCAGCCAATTCATGTTGAAGTTGGAAAAATTTTGAGTTTGAGAAATTACATGGGCGTGGATAGGCTATTAAAGTCTGTGTAAAGGAAAATCAAAGATTTCTTTTTAAACACATTATACTTGTTAGAAAATAATTGCTGAAAACACATGAAAAGACTGTGATCTATGTTGTACTGAATTGTGGAGTTAGAGCATTAAACTATTTTTCACCAATTCTGTGTTCAGGATTTTGTGCAAGGGCCTGAAATTGTGGCTCTATGATGTAGAGGTGTTACCAGCATGACCCCTCCCCCACTATATAAACACTAGAGTACACGTACTCATAGTTTCCATTTCTACACCGAGTAGTTCTACAAACTTTCATCAGAGATAACTGGGATTCACTTCAGATAATCTGCTGTTACTGGTGCATGGGTCCATTTTCAGTCAACATAAGTGCTCAAAGAGTTAATTTAAACCCAGCTGAAGTGTCTGTTGATGGTGGAGACGCCAGCGGCTTCAGCTTCAGCACTGGCTGTGCGGTTGAGAGGTCCCTGGCCAGAGGGAGAGTATTTACCAGGCAGCACCTCACCAAAAAGCACGGTGTGAGAGGCAGTTGCTCCAAGGGTGACGGTCACAATGAATCCGCCAAGGACTTTTCAGCAGAGAAGTGAGTAATGTTAAGTGCACCAAATTCCATTAAAAAATGATGACTGATGATAGATCGCTCGTTAACTAGTCATTTAACCCTCTAATTTTAAAATCATTCCCAGTGTATCAAAAATGGAAAATAAAGTCATGAGCTTGGGTTTCCAGCGTCCTCGTCTTTATAAAGTTATAGATGTAAGATTGTGTTGTGAAAGTGATCCCGACCCATCATGGAAAGCGACAAAGACATTGTGAGTTCAAGTTTTTTGCTCAAAATCACATAATCATGGTCAGTAAGCAGCGGGACCTACCTGGCTGTCACTGCCGGAGACAGATGCTGTTTTCTGGTGGGAAGTGCACCACAGAGTCAGTAGGGAGGACTAACTGGGTTGCAGTGACTTTTCCCCATATATATCTGCTGATTTTTTTTCTCATATAAGTTGCCAAAGATACTACCTACTACCACGTTACTGTTGTCTGTTCTTATAACGGTGCTGTGTGGGTTGAAGTGTGGGACATTTTTTTCTTGTATTTTGAAAGCCAGTGAAGGATCTGTTCTGTTGTCATACTCTGAATGTTGACTCAGACAGAGAGAAATGTCGTGGATTACATATTCATCATAAAATTGAAGTTACTTTCTCTTCTTTTAGGTAGACTGAGATGCATTTTTCATTGAATATTTTGATTGTTGCACATAATTACATATAGATTTCATGTACACCTAAGTAAAAATAGGGTGTGATTATAAGCTATGATTTGTTTACATTAGGAAGCAGATGGAGAAAAATACTGTGGATCACATTCTTGTAAAATTGATTTAGAGTTACTTTATCTTCTTTTAGAATCCAATGCATGTCTCACTGAGCATTTTGATTGTTTGGCATCATCACAGTTATTCATTTCATATTATGTACACCTAGGTAAAAATAAATAGGATGTTATTATAAGGCTATTCTTGGCTCAACGAGATTTTACTCTTCGTAAATGCATGTAGAGTTTGTTGTGAATTTTGCAGTTTTGATAATTAAGTTTCTTCCAAAGGAAAAAAAGCATTTTATGTGTGTGAGGAAGGGGAGTGGGGTTAGGTTTATAATGATAATTACTTAATTTTCCTGCTACATCTGCCACATATTGGTACCAAATTAAAGAGGAAGCTATGATTTTTAAAATGAAAACAACTTTTGATAGTCAATTTTTTTTCTGTTTTTCAGATAGAGCTGTTTGTTTGGATTGAGCAGGAAAATGCTAATTTAAGTGAGTGCTGCAGCAACATTCTAGAATTCTACTGAGGTCTAGACTCTAGAGGGTTAAGTTACATTTTTACTGAAACAAGTCCACTTTTACCTTTCAATCTAAAAAGCCCCATTTGGAAATACTTCAGATTTTGGTAACCAGTATGAATATTACCTTTACCTGTATAAAAATGAGGATATTGAATAACATATCAATTATGAATCATTCATTGGATCTTGCTCTAAAAGACATGTTTACGTTGAAATAATCATAACTATACAAGTAGTTATGTCTCTCATAGTATTGGTTTGCCCTCTTATGGACATAATTCGCAAAAAGAGATATTTGAATGGTTTGAATCCATGTGTTGTTTTTTAGAAAGAATAATCAAATGTCTTTTTTGGCCAATGTTGACAGCACTACCCCATTCTAGGATTTTTACACACAAGTCAGCTTTATGAGAAAAACAAAACCTTGTGGCTTACCTCTTGGCGAATGATGCTTCCATATGATGTTAGCCTCAGGTCGACCAACTGCCAGACACATAAGATTGACGTTGCTGCCCTCGTTCACTGTGATGTCCTTCGATATGTTAGTGATCCTAGCGGGTACTGAGGGGAAAAAAGAAAATCATGATTGATGATTTTTGCTTAATTAATGACACGTGAGCAAAGGGCTCACTATTCCACGTGATCGGACCAGTAATGAGGTTAAAAATAACCCAGGGTTGGGGACTCAATTAGCATGAAATTAGCTGACAAATCTGACAATTCTCTGGCTCGCTGTGGTGTTATACATGATTGATTTTCTTCATCATGTATCGTTGCCACACTGCTCATTAGACAAGCATCAGACTGATTTGGAGTAAGACATGATTTCATCTCTCTGACCGGACCAGCTTGATCTATCTATGTGTGTGTGTGTGTGTGTGTGTGTGTGTCTGGGTTCTTGATTAAGTGTACCCTGTGAGATTTGTAGCTTCAAACCAAGGGTCAGAAGTTACCTACCTTCACTGTGGTTTAACTCACTGATGGCGACTTAAACTTTAAGATCATTAGTGAAAAGGACAAGAGGAGAAAAGTCACATATTATTTTTCAAAATATAATTTAATGTCATATTTTACTTTATATTTACTATTATGTAACAGTTACAGTAAAGTAAGGGACAGTTTCACTTTTTTTGCAGTAAAAACAATTTTATTTTGACACTGAGGAATGGTAGGGGTGTTACAACCAACCACTGATAAGCATATTAGTTGAATTTACATGTATAAGAAATTTAGGCAACTAGACTACAACACTGGCCACATTATTTTATTTTCTACCACATGCTGTTCTATAAGATACTGCTCTCCATTGTTTTAATCAGAAAAAATAAACCGAAAAAAACCCCCAAAAACAAAACACTATATTTTTGGTTAGTCATTTCCATATTAAAAAAAATCATAAATATATTACTGGACCTAATTTGTGTCATAATTAGGACTTGATTTCTCTCTGTAAAATTTCGAGCAGTTGTCATGGTGCCCCAACAGGCCTAATACACTAGCGTTAACTTGCCCTCTATTGGTCAAACAATCTGCTTTTAAATATTTTAAAGCATACTAATACATAGTAATATATTCAAATTAATACAACCAATACAATTAAACAATGATAGAAAATGGTACCATGGAAAATTATGTTTTTCACATTTTCCACACAAATAAAAAGTAATGAATAATGTGGCTATAATGTGCGGTGTTTGCCAGGGGATCAGAGCTGTAGTGATATGCTACTCTGCATCTCATTGACCTTTGAATTTACTGATTCAATTAGCATGCATTGCTAAACCCAGCTCAATTGGTTCATTTCGGACACTGTCTGCAGCCCGGTTCTCTAAATGCCACCCGAAATCTTTCAGTTGATGTTGACATGGAACCCTCTCAAAACTCATGATTCAGGTAAACAAATGAAACCCAAATCAAACTTCCAAAATGACATGAAATATGTAGCCTGCCTTAAGGTAATTACTTGTAACTACCGCTCCATTTCTCTTCAGATATATAAACATTATGGATGCACCTATTCACAAAACAGGATTATACAAGCAGAACTGATGACAAAATGAATTGTATTATGAGAAGGACAATTACACGCAACATTCATTCCATAAAATTACCAAGATCAGTGATGAGTTCAGCCATATAATATTAACCCCTTAATGTTGGCTGGCTGTTTTATTACAATTGCCCTTATCCCAATGGAATGCTAAGCTAGGTGAGACTACCTTATTTTTTTAATACAACTTCAGAACCTAGTTAGATATTAGTGATTAATATAGTTTTAGGGATACAGTTAATATCCCTATTAACTTTCATATTCGATTTTACGGAGGCAAGATTTTGAATTACTATTGGCTGTGAACTGATGCTGAGTTTAAGAGGGGAAAAATATATTTTATGAACTAAAAATACATTCTTAACTTAACCCCAGGCTGAAAAGCAGAGTTTCACTGATTTCTCTCTCAATTCTGACCACACCCAGCATTGTGGACCTGATGCACCTGTAACCACACCCACCAATGATGTCATGGTGTACTGACACGTCCTGGAGTACCCTTCTACATCACTGCTGCGAGGTGAGAGGAAAAAGCAGTGGAGGTCAGCAAAAACAATATTTTCAGGTGGTGTTACTCTTGAGGGATTTGCTTCCCCTGCCTTCCTCCTTCTATTTAGTTGTTACATTTTATTACCTGGAGACTCCTTGGCTATGTTTAGTTTACCAAAGTATCTGCAAGAAACAGGCAAGTCATCACAAAGCAAGCTCAGGAAGTGGGTACAAAATGTTAACTTTGGAAAAGAGATGTGCAGTGCTTTTTTTGAAGAAGTGTGGTGAAAGTTGACAAAAGTTCAATAATTTAGCAAACTGCCCCACAAAGTGAGACAGATGCTACACAGCCATCTGACGCTTTCTTTTGCATCCATCATTTTCTCATTGCTGCATGGAAATGCAAGCTGGTGGAACATTGGTCGATTTACCAAGCATACAATTTCTGTATTTATTTGTGTACAGCATGTAAGATAGAAGTGTGTCTTGTGTTGCAGGTGATCTGAACTGCATTTTTAATATCATCAAATACGGCTGGAACAGTACAAGAGCTGATATGATACATTACAACATTATGCTTAAGAGAGCTGACAAATGAGATCTTTCAATACAAAAATACCATGCTGACAGACACATCCAAAAAAGAAATATGGTTCTTGTTCAAGTCTCTTTTATATTGATAATTGTCTTTCTTTTTCTCTTCTATGATCAACAAAGCCAAGTCAGTATGTGTTGAAAATGGCTTTTCAACTTGATCCTGTATTGTATCACCCAGACCAAAGAGATATTTCTTAATTTGTAATCAGTAGTCATTACATGATCATACTGTATATCTTAATGTGGTTCTTTGAACAATTGATAGTCTGGTCCACAACAAGAAAAGATGCTTCTAAAGCTCCTACAACTGATCTAATGCCACCACCCAAAACAGGAGAGCAGTTAATGCTGTGGATGCTTGTGGTTACATGGTTAATGAAAGTAGCTAGTGTAAAGTTAGGTACTAACAGTTGTTGTGTATGCCTGAGTGTTGGATTCCAACAGTGACAATATATCACATAGAGCATTTCGTCGATATCCTGTGGTATATCTGCCATCGTCTTC
Organism: Thunnus thynnus; assembly: GCF_963924715.1. NCBI lineage: Eukaryota > Metazoa > Chordata > Actinopteri > Scombriformes > Scombridae > Thunnus > Thunnus thynnus. The sequence goes on from NC_089529.1 coordinate 2,541,152, forward strand.
CAGCTATACACAGCTTACACCACTAGCAAGCTACATGGATAGCAGAATAACTTTGGATATTGGAAGCGCCTGGCCCCTCACTTGGATGTAAGCCTGTAAAAGATGAGGAAATGTAGAGTGTAGTGTTTTGTGTTTCTCAAAACGAGGACCGCATTTAACACATTTGTTGCACAAAAGCAAACAACAGTCCCTTAACAGCCAAAATGTCACCGTATGTGAATTTAAAACTACACTGAATTCTGTAACCGGAGTAATGTAGTGTATTGTGCGCAAAGCAGAACCAGATTCTAATGTGTCCCAAGCCCCTTAGGATTGCTGTAAAGTGATCCAATAGATTTCCTGCCAAACCTGCATAGTGGCAAAATGCAGTGAAGAGGCTATCCCGCAATCGTCTTCTGTTTACAGCAATTAGACTAACGCCACTGAACTAATGTGGTAATGATTCGTTGAGGGTAAAATGCAACATCTGTCGCCTTTAAGAGGCTCTAAATAGAGGAGGGGTGAAGAGCGGTGGAGTGAGGACGCAGCAGGCACCACTTTCTCAGCCACACTGACCTCCGGCAGAGATGAATGAACAAGCATCTGTGTGCAGAGCAGGTGACAGGTCCTCCAGCTTGATAATGCCAGTGGCCAGGTGATTAAAAACACAGCTCCCCTGCCACCAGGGCTGCTGGTGGATGTGACTGGGGGCCCGGGGACACGTCACTCTTCATGTTGGCACAGCCAAGGTGCTGCAGCCAGTAATTAATTAGAAAATGGAATCAAGAAGCTGCCCAAAGAGGAAAAGGATGCTTTCTCTGGGTGTTTATTTAACATTGGAGCTTGACTGATGTGATTGTATTTAATTGTAATTTTTTTTCTAATGGCAACTGTCGATCTGCTGGTAAATGTGCTTCATTCACAGAGAATGGAGCCGATACAAGGCAGAAATGCAACAATGTGTCGTTATCTGCAGAGCACAAGAACACGATGGTATAGTCAGCACTGTTACCATACTGTACATTGTTGTCTGTCAGAATATGAATTATACATTTATGGCCATTCTGCAGTCAGACAATGCAATAGTGAAATGTCTGGGGGATCTTTTAACTCCAACTTTTCTGCATGACAATGAGAAACTGCATTTGAAGGGTCAGGACAATTCAAAACAAGAAATACTCAAAGTAGGCTGAACAACAGCATCGAGCTTTTCTCCTGGGAGCCCCCAACCCACAGCCTCTGGTAAAACAGGTACTCAGATCCTAACTTAAGCAAAGATATGGTGGTAATACAGTTTTAAAAAAATCTGCATTACAAGTCCTGCTGTCAAAAGTCAAAGTAGTAGATAGTAGTGTACATATATACACACACACACACACACACACACACACATAATGTGTGTGTGAATTCTTTTTTCAGCAAATTTTTGGCATTGACCAACTTAACTCCTTTGTACAATAGGACAGATTTCCTTGAGTTGTATCTCTTCTACTGAAACATTCAGATGACACTGATTTGATATAGTCAGCAGAGGCTCGCTCAGGTAACTCAACTTGAAGCCAGTTATAAATATGGCTGTGCCTAAATTGAAAGTGTTAGAAGTCAAATTGTTCTTCTAAGCAAAGAGGGGCTTTTTTCAGCATCAAATCATGGCTAGACAAAAGGTTTCTACAGGGGCAGAGCATGGAGCTCTAAAACGCTTTGCAGAAACTGGATCAGTTGTATCCAAAGCACGATCTGGCAGACCAAAAGTGACCACACCATCAGAAGATCAATACATCAAGTTAAGCTCCCTGAGAGATAGAAAAGCAACTTCAGCACAAATACAGAATTTTCTAAATAAAGAATGCAAGACTCCAATCAGCAAAAGTACTGTCAAAAGAGGGCTGTGTTGTAGTGTTTCAGAGGACAAGCAGCAGTTTCTAAACCACCTCTCAGGAGGGGAGACAAGGCCAAACGCTTGTGGTGGGCTAAGAAATACCAGCATTTCACAGTGGATAGCTGGAAAAAAGTCCTATTTACTGATGAATCCAAGGATGTATGTAAGGACACGCAGTGTATCAAACCCACAGTGAAACATGGTGGTGGGAATATTCAAGTCTGTGGGTGACTGCCATGGACTTTCCTCCACAGTCACCTGACCTCAACCCCATTGAATATTTATGGGGGCACTTGAAGACTGAGAAAGCCAATCATTCTGTGACATTACAAGAAGCTCTTTTGAACATTGTCAAGTCATGCTGGGATAACATGGCTTCATTGTTAAGCTGATATCATAATTTGTAATGAAAAAAAATAGTATTACATTCAAAACAAATGCAAAATAGAAGTATCTTGACTAGTGGTCTAAGACTTTTGGACCCCACTGTATATAGAGACGGGTGACAAATTAAAGGAAAAACTGGTACAGGTCTGAATGTTTGACCCCTACAGTGAGGGGAACTGGTGGCTCTGTTATGCTGTGGGGGGCCTTTTGCTGGCATGGTTTGGGTCCACTTGTCCCTTTAAAGGGAAGGGTCACTACAAATCAATACAAAGTTGTTCTGAGTGATCAGCTTTATCCTATGATGAAACATTTCTATCCTGATGGGAGTGGTCTCTTCCAGGATGACAATGCCCCAATTCATAGGGCACGAGGGGTCACTGAATGGTTTGATGAGTATGAAAATGATGTGAATCATAAGCTATGACCTTCACAGTGACCAGATCTCATCACAATTGAATATCTATGGGAGATTTTGGATTGATGTGTTAGACAGCACTCAACACCACCATCATCAAAACACTAGATGAGGGAATATCTTTTTGGACAATGGTGTTCCTCAGCTGTGACACTGATTCTACAAGTCTCTGGAACTCCTCTGGAGGGATGAACACCATTCTGTGGGTGTATGTGCAGGTGAGACAGAAGGGTACCAGAGGGAAACAGCAGCCAAAATCTGGAATGAGACCATTATATGTAAAAAACAAAATAAAAATAGCTGGGGGAACCATGACAGATAATAACAGTTTGGAAAGGGCATATTGCAAAAAGAGCCATGAAATATGCTGTCAAAATTTCAGTGGGTAGAAAAAATGTGTTTTACATGTAACCTGCACAGGCTGTGTACATTATTTTAGGTACATGTTAAATTGTATAAATGGACAGACGGTTGTTACTTTGTATCAAGTGATCTACTAATTATAGGTGGAGTAATTTATTGTATATGTTGCTTTTTGTTCGTGTGTTGAAGACCATGAACGTTGCATTGTTACATTTTTGGGAGCTTGAAATATTCAGTATGCAAGCTTCTGTTCCCTCAGATTGGGGATTTGCAAGGTAACAAATTCCCATACTCAGCCATTTTCCTACTTATTCTACATGCATCTAAACAGATAGACTCTAGGCTGATTTTGTAACAACTTTAACAGTATTCAGCAGAGCAGTGTTCACTCTGAAACACAGTATCATTGTGGCTTTTGCTTTTATGAAATATTGAAAATGCCACAAAAAAACAAAACAAAAACTGTTCAATTAAACCAAAAACGCTCATTAGATATGAATGAAAAGAATGTGAAGAAAAGAAAAGAACCTTCGTTTTAGGGAGAGCCTGAACCTTTGACATCATCAACATCAAAGCTTCTGCTCCTGTGCCAACATTCACCAAATCTATAATAGATGCTAACTCTTCTTTCATAACAAATTACTATGCAACTGAAACATCAAAGGAATCACTGTCAGCGAGGTTTCCAATCTGCCATCTCATCTCAGAACAATAGACATCCATGACAGATATCTTGGTTACATTCAGTGTTCTTGTCAGTGGTTATTGTTAATTCAGAGGCACACCCAACTCCAAGAGCAGGAACAAGAAAGAGATTCAAACATTCCAGCCTGGGAAGTGTGATAAAACACTTCGGGGTGGCTGCTCATGCTTTAGTGAGGTGGAAATAAACTAGGTTAGTTTTCCCACTGGCTGGTAGAAGGCACAAGCGGTGACACCTGCCTTCAAACTGCCAAGCTTTCTCAGTTCAAAGGCAGCTCTTCATATGGGACCCATTGCATCTTATGTTCCAGGATCCAGTTCAAAGTAATGACAGCAGCACTGAAGTGAAACCAAATGGCAGAGTACAATGTGCTGCGTAAATATATTACCTTGTGATCAGCATGAGAAAAGCTCCACACATGTTAGCTGAGATAGTTGGGTCTTTAATTCTTTGTATTCACAAGTCCAGACTTTGAGCCGTGTGTTCATAGCATTGATGAGCTGACTAGCGATTGTTTGCAGCGCTGGCCTCTTGTACCTTTTTCATTATTTTCTGGCTTTTGCATGTGCAACCTGCAAGTATATATGTGTAAATCTATCTTTCTTTTCTCCTACACAACCCTTAGCTGATATTTAATTGAGCATAAAAAGGCTATACATTTTATTTCGAGAAATAACATGCATCCATTCAGACGCAGAGTTTGAGAGCTGACAACATCTTGGTAGGAAAGTCTTCCAGCATATTCTACCTTTCTCTATCTTCCTCCATAGAGCATTCATACCAACCCAGCCCACATGCTAAAGTGTCTGAAAGCATTTGAAAATGTTTCTGTAGCCAGTCTTTGTGTGTGTCAGCTGAATCAGTAAGCTGAAAGCAGTCTACAGAGGAGGAAACTGAACAAGAAAATCTACCATTTAGCAAAAATTATGACTGACTAAATTCCATTTCAAATGAATGAATAAATGAGCTGCGATTAACTTATCAGAAGTTTGCTAATTAATATTTTCAAAATGTGACGGTAAATGCTCCACAGTGTCAGAAGCTCTCACGTAGACTAACCTGTTCCATCTCTAGCCTACACAGATATTCATTGGGATTATGTGTGTCTTATAAAGTGTAATATTTTGTACAACATTTCGATGATGGTTTTAGTTTGGTTTCATACCAGGAAACAATAATAATCATAAACTTTGTTTATATAACACCTTTCAAAGAAATATTACAATGCACTTCAGAACAAACTGAAGCAACACAACTCAGAAAGGTCAAACCAGTGAATTTAAGATGAAGAATGGACACACTAGATTTCCCTGGTCTTCTCCTACTTCTCTGTAAAATGACAGCAGCCATCATTAATTTGAGAAAAAAAAAAATCATAACATTTTACACATCAATAATTTCTGTCACACATTCTTGATTAATGGTTTAATCAAATCATCACTCAATGCTAAGTGCAGGGCAGAGCAACATGGCAACATATTCTTAGCTTAATTCATCTATGGTTCCATTTTCACTAATTCTGTTCTCTTTAGATATTAGTTTGCTTTTGGTTGTTTTTTTTGTGTGTATCAGCTCTGGATTTTATTCTCCAGCACACTAGAAAACCCTGTCTCCTATAAAATATGTTTATATACTTAATTGTTTTCCCAACTATGTGCCAACAAATGTGATCGCTGGCTGAATTATGTTCGCTGGCAACATTTTTTTTAAATCAAAGAAGCAATATATTTTTGTACTGCAAACAAGTTGTAGGGAGATGGTCGGGGTGCATGGCATGCGTTTAAAAAGCAGGACTTAAAGACCAGAGACCGGAGTTCACATCCTGAGTCCTATGTGTGGTTAGGTTTAGGCAACAAAAGCACTTTGTCAAAGTCACCGCAGACTTTTTTTTTTTATATTAAACCAAGACCATGATTTTTCCCTAGCCTTAATCAAGTGCTGCCAGTATCTAAACATAACTGTGAAAAAGTAATTATGCAGTTAAAAATACTTGAGTTAATACAAGCACACACTGTACTGCTAGGGCAGATATTTTTCACTGATACATTTTATTATCAATATTTTTGTGACCTGCAAGATATGATAACATTTTCTCATCATGTTGATAGAAAACATAATTCAGGGCATTACATATCCTTCAGGATGTATTGGTTTATTTTAGTGGTATATAATACGTGTGTATAATTTAGTATGGTATAGAGTGGTATATAATTTAGTGGTATATAAGGTAAATGTAATATCTAGGAGACAGGGTTGCTGTTTCACAGAGATCACACTGTTTCAAAAGGAAGGAAGAGGTGATTTCATTATTAATGACTGAGCACACCTATTGATGAAGTTTTCCTCCTAATTTCACTCATCCCCAACTGTGCAGCAGTTAGGTTGCATGTTTTATACTAAAAGTAAGACGTCACACCCTGTCTCACAGTGCTATGTGACTGCTCTAGGTGCTGTGCACCACTGATTCACAAAAACAGAGCCCAGGGGGTCATATCCTTTTGAAAATAAAAAATAAAACAGCTCAGGGAAAGATGTTCGAATGTCAGAATTACTGCTCATGGCCGTACTGTCATGCAAAAAACTTCTACACAAAAACATCTGTTGAAGATAATGCAGGGCCACAAAATAAAAGATACGCTGTTTTTTCTTAATAAACTTATTATAATTAGAATTTACAGACCCTCTTACCAAGCTAATGTTTTGAAGTGGAATAGAAAATACTAAATCCATCTAGATTTTGAGACATTCTTAATTTTAGAGTTCTAAAGAAGCAATGAAGTTTGTGTTTTACTTCAGACATTGTGGTCATACAAACAGTATTTAGTGTATTATTTATATGACATACTGCATGACAACATATGCCAAACATGAACTCATCAGTAATAAACTGGTTTGGAGCAGTATCTGACAGGGCACCTAACACTACAAAACCGTTTGCTGCTTCATTTTTGTCTGTTTATGTAAAATAATCCATCAGGAGAGACATTAATGGTTGGAAGTTCCAAAGTCATTTTATTGCTGTCATGTTGTAGTCAAATGATAAATCAAAAGTGTTTTAATATGACACAAAAGCTGATGTTTTCTTGATATTTGAAAAGCAGAAAGTGCAAAAGGTGCTTTACAGCTGGGACTATCTGGGAAATGTATTGCTCAGTGTGTTTCTGGATGCACTGATAAAATTGTGTGTTTTGTCATACTTTAAAATTCCATCTCTAATCATGACATGTAACTGGTGACTGTTGAAAGTAATATCAAGTTGATTTCATTTGGAGAAGAGTGCATCATTTAAATCCCACGCAGCATGGCTTATATTCACAACATATCCAGTGAGCCAACAAATTAAATGACAGCGTGACATGAATGTGCTCTTTAGAAATGAAAAGAGGCAAAGTAACAGCTATTGAGAAAACATGTTCTTGCAATTTCTCATAGACCTTCACAGGGTTTTTTTTCTCCTACTTTCCATGTCCACAGTCTCTTCCACTCCACATCCTTGTCTGCTATCTTTTCATGCCTGCCGTCATGTTTTCACACAACAGATTTTTAGGTTTTTGCAAAATTAAAATGTAATGCATCCTGCAGTTCACCAAGAGACTATCTTGCTGAACATTTTAAATGCATTCTCTTTATTCCCAAGCAGGTAGAGGCATGTTGCTGCAACAAAAATGAAACAAAAACTATTGAGCTGTTTAAATCTGTATCCTGTATTTTAACCATAACCTTGAAATTTGCATTAACAGACCATATGGATTATTGAGTTGACTGTTGTGTACAATATTTTATATAAGTTAGCTCATTATTTAGTCTGTGCTACAAAGTGAAGTATGTGCCGGTGGTCGTTTATTTTTGGGAACCAAATTTCAGTCCAAAAAATGTATTCTGAATCTGACCCGTGTGCCTTGATTGCACAATGTGCCAGCAGGACTGCTAATGACCTCTACTTCATGGAATTCAGTACAGCAGGTATAATTATAACACCGCGTAGCTATATAATTGCCAAGGAATGTAAGAACATTTTTAGCACTGCAATATACCATAAGGTGCAAACACTGTTCAAATATGATAATGCTGAAACCACACACTGTTAAAGAAATTCAAACTAACAAAACACATTTCTTGCCTCACTAATTACCAGATGCGTACTGCAGGCTACTTGGAAAAAAAAAGGGTTACATATCCTGCTCCACACTGTTCAGAACTTGTCAGGTAGCATGTCAACAAGAACAGAAGAAATTATAAAGACAAAAGGAAACAATTCCCTTGTTCTGTTTGATACTATCACAGTGTTAGGTGATGCCCTTACTTTGTTCACTTCCTGTTCGTCTGGGCCAAGAAACAAAAAAAGGTCACCAGAGTGATCAACTCATAATCTCCCATGTAGACAATGTCACTGACAGGTCACAGAAGAAGGAAGACCAGCAAACTACATCCATCCAACACAATAAGACTTTCAAAGAACATCAGTGTATTTCCAGTATCAGCTTTATTTCCCTACAAGGGATGAGTTTGGATTCAATGAGGAGTTGTTTGCTCTTGTTACGTCTCATAAAGGTCATGCAAATGATCTTCTATGTAATCCAAGACTCAAAAATTACAAATGTACACTTTTCAGACTGTAATAGAATCTCTACTCTTGGCATGTTAAGTACAACTGAGGGCCCAAAAATGGCATAAATCAATATGGGAGAGGGATATATCATCTGATATTACTTTAATATTCAGAGCTCTTATCAAGAGAGGCTTACAGTCCAATGAGTACAACCAAAGATTTGTAACAAGTGCAATTTCTACAATGGATCAACATGCCAAGTAACCCAAAATAAGAATTACAAATGCCAGGGCCTTCATATTAAACTCGTAAAATAAAGTGTCAGATTCTGGCTTCAAAAAGCATTTTTCTCAATGGCTACAGGCTAAATTGAGCCATTAAATGATGTGTCTAATGTGGCTCCCAGCTTCAGGTCACAACTCTATTCAGTCTCAGAGCACCGATGCTGTGAGAATGCAGACCACATAAATACAGTCTCTTGATGAAAAGGAAGGATATCTGAGGTGAATTTCACCACTTTGCCTGTGGTGCAACTTGTGTATAGAGATACAAAATTATAACGCTCCCTAATTGTAAAAAGCTTTGCAATTTTTTGTGAATTGTTTCGAAAAATCTTCCGGTTTTAATGTGTTTAATGCAGACAGTAAGTTTCAACAACTAGAAATGGTAGAAAACAAGCACACAGAGTCTCCACTATCTTGAGTTTAAAACTGGTAGATATTTGCAAGATTGACCCCAAGTGTTTCCCTAAGACTACAGACACCCTGCTACAGTATTTGTTCAAGACTCCAAAGGTATTACATTTGGTTTTAAATAGGTCTACTAGGGTAAAATCTTACACTGTATCTTACCCTTGAATCCCGAGCACACCATCTTTGCTTCTGCTCCATGCTGCAATATGCGTATCACTGATTTCACAGCAGGGTGGAAAAAGTTCCATCATGTTTGGTTTGATCTGATGATCTGTTCCATGGCACTGACTTCGCTCTGAATCCACACATACCTTACTACTTTTTAGGGTTTTAATCTAACAGAACTTTCTGTTGAATGTGTCTTTTGAGATTGAATTGAAGAGACTGTACGCACAACACTAATGTTTAGAAAGTTCCTTCTCATCCTCCTGACTGATCCTGTTGCCACGCTAGATGATTTAAAGGTGCAGTGTGTAGAATTTAGTGGCATCTCATGGAACGGACTTGGCAGAAATGGAATATAACCATGAGTATGTTTTAATTAGTGTATAATCACCTGAAAATTAAATGATAGGGAGCAGGTCCTCTTCCACGGAGCCCACCATGTTGCACTGCCATGTTTCTACAGTAGCCCTGAACAGACAAACCAAACACTGGCTCTAGAGAGAGCCTTTCACATTTTTCATGAGTTTCGCAGCCACCGTGGATTCTCCTACACACTCGGAGGGGGTCATTCAGTTGTGTATAAAATGATGCACAGTCTCTCTCTAAAATCAGAAACTGTAGATGAAACACATGAATCATTCTTGTCGCTGTGTGATGACTACAGCTGTTTGATAAACATGGAAAAGATCCAATATTCACAAGTTGTTGTGGGAAATGGAATCCAATGAAACATATTTCTGAGCTCCGGGTCACCGGATTACGCTCATGTGGATGATATTATTGGATATTATTGGTAAGAATCCTCTTTAAAAATAAAATTGTATTTTGATTCTCATTTCAATCTGTAGTAAATGAAAAAACATGTTGCAAACTGAGAGGGGCTAAACTTAACATGCATGAAAGGTGTTTTGTGATTTTGGATATATTTAGGTGAAGCCACGAAAATTGCCCTGCGTCTGCATGTGCGATAAGAGGTGAGCTGAGCTGGTTTTATAACAAATGCAATTTGGTGCCAAAATGAGCACCAAAATTGCACTGCGCTGCCTAATAAACACAACCTCAGCTGCGCCTCACCTCCCATGTTGGCGCAAGTGTGCTCCTTTAATGCCCAGAAATTAACAAACAGGCATAGATGCACAAAAAGTACTTTTGCCTCGGGAAAATTGCATAAAGGCTGCATTTGGACCAGCGTGGGCCTGCCACCTGCAGGAAAACTCTCTGTCTTAAGTGTATGTTGCATAGTAGGAAAGGGCAACCACTTATTTCCACATTCAGCAAAAGGTTTATTATTCAGCTGATAAGGTTAAATAAATACAAGTAGTGTTCTTCTTTCTTAGACTCACTTACATAGAAAAAGACAAAATCACAAAATGTCATCCTAGCGGAGATGGTAGCTCCGGGTGGAAGACAGAGCCAGAGACTCTTCTTTGATCTATGTCAGCACAGACATGACAATTAGGCGGCTTTGCCAATTTAGAATCAATGATTACTGTATATCCTAGTTTTCACGTCAACAAAATGTGTCTCAATTGTCTCAAGCATGTGCACTGGCAGTTGCTGTGTTCTTGGTAGGGTTGGTGTGACATTAAAGAGCAACTTGCAGGTTGAATTTTTTTTACTGGATTTACAGTACAGATTTACTGGTTTATGTGTCATGTGCCTTTGAAAGGTTAATGTATGATTTTATTAGTTTAACGAGACATAAAGGCAGAAATTAAGGCGGAAAAGTGACCATTTTTAGCAGCTTTTTTTCATCAACATGTCATATTACTTCACATAAGAGAGTCACACTCCCCATCCCAGCTGCAGTACACTGTACGGTAATAGGTACTAATGAGTCTGAGCAGTCGTCATTTAGTGAATTTATATTTTTTCTTCACATTGTTTTGCATTTTATCTTTTTTCATCATCGTGAATAATTGTGTTTGTGCAGGCTATACAGATTCCAGCCTGTCAGGACCTGAAGTTCACTTTCTTAGCAGGAGAAGCAGCAGCTAGTTTTCGTGCAGGTGAAGAGATGGACTTCACTGCTACCTCTGTAATGGAAGGACATGGTTGTGTGTGGGCTCATTTGAGACGGGAGGGTTATGTTATTTGCGATATGAGGAAGTTCAGGATGGGATGTTGAAGCTTCATCAGCTCTGCCTTCAGCAGCAGCTCTGCGTTGACTGGAGAGATTTCGGAGATTCAGTTTCACAAAGACATGAACTGCTCTGGTAAGTCCTTGTTTCTAAGGTTTTTACCTTCCAAATCAGTCAGCATGCTGGCTTGAACTGAAAAGTAAGGTCTGATGTGTGATTACTGTTGTTAGGCAGTGTAACTAAACTGTAAAACCACCAGCTGATGAGGGATAATGCTAATGTTAGTTAGCTAACACTGTTATCATTAGTTTGGTGACTTTTCGTTTGCTCAGCTGTAATTTTTATTCTCAGGTGGTGTTATGTAGCTGTGATATATGGTTATGAGAGATGCTACAGTAATGAGTGGTGGTGTCTCTGAGGTCCTCTTACGTTAGCTGCATTTGTTCTATATCACACAATGATTAATGATTGATCTTCACCATATTCTCCAGCAGAATAGTGTATATATGACGTTGCACTGTTAATGTAAAATAAGAGTTACTCTCAAAAAAGACTCATATTTGCAGTTTCAAGCTCTCTTTGTAACTCTGAAACCATCTTCAGGAGCAGGTAGAGGTGTCAGGAAACAGCTAATAAATAGCAGGTGTGCCAGCTGATTGCTCAGCAGCATCTGATGATGTCTCAACATCATGTAAACACCTTCAGTTCCTTTGATAACCAACATGGAAGGAACTAGCATATTTCTTTAATGCCTGGCATGTTGGTAAAAATTGCATCCTGATGTTTGTAGTTTAGTTTAAGTTGGCTGTTTTTTATGTCTAACATTTTATTTTCAACATATTGTTTCTGCTCTGACACCAGTCCAGGGAGGCTTTGGATGCAGGCATGAAGAAGAGGGAGTGGAGGACCTGAAGCTGTGGACGCCAGCCATCATCAACCAGTTAGCAATTTTAGTCAGTCATTTAATCTAATTTATAATTTGAGTCAGTGAATGTATTTAATATTATATCACTGAATGTGATCTAAATATTCTTATCTCCCCCAGCATATGCATCAGCCCTGATGGAGTATCTGAGGGAGGACTACTTCAGGTCATCAAAGACTCTACGAGAGAGAAGCGCTACCCTGTCCTCCACTGCACCAGAGTCCCTCTCCAGATCCCACCAGCAGATCAGCAAACATGAGGCAGTCAGCCTGTAACCTGCACAGCCTTGACGGTTTAACACAGGACTTTAGCGTGAAACCTGGCACAGATGTCGTGGTTTTCAGTTTGACATTATAACAAGTCAGATTAATTCTTCAATGACTGATTGTTTTGTTGTTTATTCATTGAAACCTGGTAAAAGATTTATATGAAATTTGGGGGAAAATTTTGGATCATGAATGATTGAGTGATGGGGTATTTTTGAACATTTTCACTATTTACTCATGCTTATTAAATAAAAAAACATGTCTCATGATTGTGTATCTCTATGAATTTTGATGTAGAGCCAGACACAGACTGAAACATTTTGAAGTAACTAATTAAGCATTGTGCAGCTTTGGTGGTATCCATGCTGTGCTTTCTAGTTGTTTTAAGGGTAAATTAGTATTTTTTCATTTGACCATATATGTTTGAGATACATCAAGATACATCATTTAAAAACTTACATGTATGTTTATGTGTCCTACCTGATTCTAGTCAAAATTAGATATAGTATATTTTGTACCAGTGTTTTATAGGTTAGTGGTTACATGCTGTTACTTTATGTGTTAAAACACTTATTGATCAGTTTGATGGTGAAGGTAACTTCCAAGTTTGTGTTTTGAATTTGGGTGGTGGGATTAAGCCTAGGTTTGCATGTGTATTACATAATGTGGTTTATTTTACTCAATGCAGTTGGAGAATATTAGAATGCACTTATATTTTTTATTAATATAGATTTATTTGTATAAGCTACTGATGTCTGTAGACCTAGCCAGTAATGCAGCATCTGTTTGATAAATATGAAGCTGCCGTTATGAACCAAAAAGATTTTTTTTTCCAAACAGACTGGTACATTCTGTCAGCTGAGGAGTTTCCTATCTGTGCAGCCGAACTTAGCAGCTCCTCGACAGACTGTTTCTCCCTGACAGTCCCGGTGCTTCCTCCGTAGGCTCCACTTCACTCAAGTTGCCCGTAAGACTTGCTGCTTCTTCCCACTTTAACCTGAATAACAAACTGGGGCTCGGTGCTCTGGTTGGATCCACATGGAGAGCCGGGGCTAACGTTAGCTAAGAGGCGCAGCACGGCCAGAGGGAAGCACAGCCAGCTGGCCTCTGTTAGCCTCCCAGCTAACGTTAGCCCCGGTTCTGCATGTAGGCCTGACAGGCAGCTTGAGTGAAGTGGAGCCTGCGGAGGAAGCACCGGGACCGTCAGGGTGAAACAGTCCTTGGCGGAAAGCACAGTCAGACGGCGAAGGAGATGGCAACAGATCGGCCTCTCATAATCAGCAGAAATGGCTGATGTCGATATTTCATTTTAGAGCTTTTATCGGCTGATACCGATGACGTGCAGATTATATTGTGCATCCCTAGTTTGTAGTCCGTTATATATGTATAAACATTTACAACCTCTTCAATGTCAAAACTAGTGTTGAGATCTATTCATTTCTTCAACTTCAACTTGACAGCTCTCCCTTTTGTTACATCATTTCCAGTTTGGCTTTTTTAGATGTGGAAGTAAAATTATCTTTCAAAAATGACTCCAGAAGTCACTGTAGTGTATATGTAAGTTTTTAAAAAAAATTTTTTATGAAAATCTAGATGCTACATCTTTTTCCTACACATTGATTCACTGGGGTCTCTGACCTGCAAGTTGCTCTTTAAGTGAGGGGTCATTATTTGTTCTGTCTCAAATACGGCATTTAACATTTAATATGATATAAGTCTAAGAAACAAGCAAATATTTATATTTTGTGAAGCTGGAACCAGAGAATGTTTGGGCATTTTTGTTTGACAATATGACTTTAACGATTAATCACTTATTTCAAGAGTTCAACATTAATTATTACCTAATCCATTAATTGAGCAAGTGTTTCAGCTCCAGTCTTAAATATTACAGCTGCAGCTCACACTATACATAACCAGACTAATTAGCAAAGGGATGGGGTCCATGTTGCCAATGAACTCACATTAGCAGGTGCAATGTCTTTCAGAAAAGATCCATGTGTCTACAGAGGAGGTGTTTCAGGCGCATTTTTCAGTTATTTGTCTCACACTCTTCTGACAGAACAGACGCGCTTCTATTTTAATCAATAGAGCTGTGTACATGGACATGTAACAGCTTGTGTTTCACTTGTGACTATCCACCACAAAGCTTCTTTCTAGGGTTTGAGTCGATTTTCTTCAGTTTTATATATATTTCTTCCTATTCTTATTTTGTTACTTGTTACTTCCACTTTGCCAAGCTGTCCAATAATCCCTCTGCCTTTATAATGCTTTTATCCTCTACTACATTGCAACAGCAAATACAATTATCAGGTATAATGAGAAAATGTTATTAATTATTGTATCTGGAAAGTCGCAAGAAGGTTAATATTGAACATATGGGTAAAATGTTCAAAATATCCAACCCTGGAGTACAGTATCCGCTGGTAGTAAGTACAGCGTTATTAAACCTTTTAAAGGGGACCTATTACGTTCATTTCCAACTCTATATTTTTATTTTGGGAGTCCAGCTTTGCATGATTCACAATTCAGAAAACTCTTTATTTCTCTTATACTGGCCCTTTATGCAGCCCCTCAGTTCAGCCTCTGTCTCTAACAGTCAGTCTTAGCTCCTATCTCTTTAAGGCCCCCCTCCCAATGAGCCCACTCTTTTCTGATTGGCCAGCTTTCCAGAAGCCTGCCAAGGGGCAGCCGTATCAGAGTTGTGTTAAGTTACCAACGATGCAAACCCAACATTTCCTGCTTTACTGCTTGAAATTACAAGCTTTAAAATGACTAAATAACAGAGACTTTTATTGTGAATAATTAACAGGAAATTAAACATATTCCTCACCGAATTAGCAGAGCTTTGTTATCAGCGCTAAAAACCAGTCAACACAACAAATTTTGAGCTCTTTGTTCAGTCTATCAGTTAGAAATAATGCAGGAACAAGCAGAAACAGCCACAGTGATGATGATGTTTGATGAAGAGCTGCAGACAACCAGCACACTTCCAAACTACTTATTTTACTTTGCAGTGCTGTTTAATGGAAAAACACTCACAGCACGCCAGTTTAACTCCAGTCATGGCTCGGCAATGGAAAACTGCCATAATGTTAGCGGAGCAGAGCAGTGAAATCGCGCATTGTGCGTGGAGCAGCTGACCATAGAGAAATCCATCATGAGCCAACGTTGGCTCGGGCTGAAAGTAGATTAAAAAAAAGAAGTAATCCCTGTGCTTTTGCCCACAGGTAGAACTGCTACATACATTTACCTCATTATTTGACACTTTGGCCACATTTAATATGAACCTCCGACATTGTAACATTGTTCAGCAAAAGCATAATAGGTCCCCTTTAAGGTTATGTTTGGCACTGGCAGCGCATGGTTAAGGTTAGGGTAAGGTTGTGGTCCTGGGTTTATATGGAAACCTGTCACCTATCTGTAGAGAATATATTCATTATTATACCATTAAAGTGTACCAGCAGAAGATGTAGTCTGTACAGAACACTGCCTTTTCAAACCCACAACAGAAAGATTTGGTTCCTGGCCCAAATTTGAACAGATGACTGTCCTCATACTAGGATTCTGGGTGTTCAATCATACTGAAAAAAATAAAAATAAAGGGAACCAATGCTTCCCTGCTTGACAGTTGCTGTTTAAAAGATAGATGTGGGTTGAGCCCCTGCAATGGACTGGCTTCCTGTCCAGAGGGGTGTATGGCTAAGCTGCTTCACGCCTCAAAAACAGGAGATAATCTCCTTAGCAATGGGCCCCATCAGCTCAAACAGG
Source organism: Thunnus thynnus (assembly GCF_963924715.1). Classification (NCBI taxonomy): domain Eukaryota; kingdom Metazoa; phylum Chordata; class Actinopteri; order Scombriformes; family Scombridae; genus Thunnus; species Thunnus thynnus. Next base: position 2,557,324 of record NC_089529.1, read on the forward strand.
GCTTACTTTTAACACTAAACAGACTGACTACCCATCAGATCAGTGTATCATTGTATCACAGTGTATCACAGCAGCTTTGGTGCACTTTCATCTAATGAAAACATCTCAGTAAAATCAGGTGGACTGATCAGGATGCTAACACATCCCAAAATTAGGCCTATGGGTAGCACAAACTGCAGGATGAGATGTAAAAATGTCTCAGAGCAAATAATTAATAGTACACAGTGTTGTTGAATATTAAACATCAAAGATTTTATTTGAATGAAAGCCAAGGAAGCTAGTTTAACATATCTGCATGTGCTCATCATGTGAGCATGGCCAAAACATGAACATGAAAACAGTGTAGTTCATTCCAAATAGCGATCGAGCTCAGTAGGTGATAAATTGAAAGTGAAATCCCCACCAGCCTCAGGAAAGAACGAGCACTTTTAAATGTGTTACACAAGCAAAGCTTATAAGGCTTACTCTCCAATTTCAGTTATCCTAATGTTGTGGAATATTTCAAATGCCTCATTACTTGCATTTTGCGAGAAAGGGAGAAGCCTCTCTCTACTCTATAATGAGCCCTGAAGCTTATTAGACCAGTGTGCATTGAATTGAAAGGACCGATGCTTTCTCTTTTTCTTCTCCTCTTTATGGGAGAGAAAGGCTTGGGCCCTAATCAGAAAAACACAGAGCCACATCATTACACTTGACGAAACTAAAGAGGATAATCCTGTAGTCCATTTAGGGTATTTTATAATTGAATTGAATTACTCTTGCCTTCTAACATATCATGGTGAACTGATATTCAGTTCAAGAGGTGCAAGATGTTGTCAAACTTTCTCTCAAATGTATGCCCTCAAATGGACATATGAAGCAAAGGGATCCCCACAGCTGCAAATGTGTGAAGCATCAGACATGTAGAGGCTCCCCACGGTCCTAACCCATGTTGGCAATGTGTTGCAGTACTGCTGAGAAGGCTAAACCGATTAACACAGTCTCATTCACTGCCTTCTTCATCTTAACTTGCACTGGAAGCTATAAACAGTTTTATTTTAGTCAATAGAATGTAGGTGTAGAATAATAACAGAGCTCTAGCATTTGTGTGAAGAGAACTCCTCTTTTATCAAAAGTTGTGACAAGTTCCTCAAGCAAGCAGCCTTTGTTTCTTTGAGCACTGTATCCAGCAACAGTTCATCCCATGAATGCTGATTAGAATTCAGGCCATTAGGACCGTAAAAAGGCATTAAACTGTACAACCATTGTACTGTACATGTCATGCATAATAGATTGCTAGGACTCCTCTCTTTGCACTCAAACTTTACACGAACAAGGCCAGTGCTGACACTGAAACTAGAGTCTGAGTCATACATTCTGAATGCAGAATCAGATTCTTTTTCAGTCCTGAAAGAATGAGTCCTGAATGAATCTTCCTTCTCAGTTTCACAGCTTTTTCTATGGTAACAAGTGTGTATCAGGGCATGTTTTTCTGGGTCCCAGGATGTCACATGACCTGCAGCGGCAAGTGCACAGGTTTTCACATGATGCAAGTGGGTTGGTAAATGACCCCACTCAATTCCACTGGAATCCTGTAGTTTTACTGGTAGATGTTACGACAGGTTATTTGAAGTGACAATGGTAAAGATCAGTCAAAATGAATTTCTGTGCTAGAGCTCAAGGAGCTAGTTAACTTAGCTTGGCATGAAAACTGGAACAGGGGGAGAAACAGCTTTCCTGGCTCTGTCCAAAGGTAACATCCACCTAAATACACCTTTAAAGCTCCCAAATTAACATGTTCTCATTCGTTAGATCCATGAAGAAAACAGGTTGTGTCGTCACTGTGAGGTTGAAGTCAATCCAAGAAGTAATCAACTGAAATATTACTGAAATATTTTTTAATGTGTAACTCTGTCCATATACCTTATTGAGAATCAATGTGTTTCCTTCAGAATCACTTCACAAGAGAGAATCCACTTCACTACTAAGAGATCTACCATTTAATGTGCTCCTGGTTTCTTTGGAATTCATCTTACATCAGTTAAAATGGTGACAACCAGTTCTTTACCAGAACCTACCAGTTCAACATGCTACAAATGGATTTCACCCCAATAAACAATATAGTGGAATTATGTATATCGTGCATCAGAGCAGTATGTCAGTTCAATGTATTTATGTCATCAACTGACTCTCTGTGGGTTTGAATTGCTTTTACCTGAGATATCCAAATTCATTTTTAAAGTAGGCCTTTTCAGCTGTGCATCAGAAAATGTCCCCATATAAATCACAGCAGGTGTTGTCATAGTATTGTAGGAGTTATTCCATCATCAACTGACAATTTAGCAGCAACACAATTTATTCCATTGTTCAGTTGGAAAGACTGGTTCAAATTTGCAAATTAAAATTGATCTCTTCATTATTCTCTCCATTGTTGTTATTATTCAATATTGTAGAAGTAGCATGAGTCTATAAAGAAGAAAGTAACATGCATTACCATTGTCACGGCAAATAATCTCTACAGACATGTACCAATAAAACTACAGCAATCCAGTGGAATTGAGTGGGGTCATTTACCAACCCACATGCATCATGTGAAAACCAATGCCCTTGCCACTGCAGCTCATGTGACATCCTGGGAACCAGAAAAACAAGCCCTAATACACACCTGTCACCAAAGAAAAAGCTGTGAAACTGAGAAAGAAGATTCATTCAACATTTTACTCTTTCAGGACTCAAAAAGATTCTGATTGTGCATTCAGATTGTAACACTCCAAAAGAGACCGGAAAGAGAGTGCATAATAGATTGCTAGAGTCCTAGCAATCTATTATGCATGACATGTACAGTACAATGGTTGTACAGTTTAATGCCCTCTTAGTGTCCTAATGGCCTGAATTCTAATCAGTATTCATGGGATGAACTGCTTATATTGCATAGACCCTGTCCTCTTTGTTGTTGACAAGGACCCGGCCAAGTTCAGTGCATAATGAAATAAATAAATGCAATAAAAACTGATAATGTAATAATCTGCCAATAATATATAAAAATGGTAAGCGTAAAATGTAATTATTTTTGTGCATTATGTAATAAGTTATTACACTTTGTGCAAATTATTACATTTATTTATTACATTATGCATAGTTATGGTATGAGTTTCTACAGATGTTGCAGTTACACACATGTATATTATGTGGTTTGTATATCTGACAACTAGGTCACAAGAATAGTCAATATCAGTAGCCATGTAGACATCAAACCACAAACAGGCCTTTTCCACCCCAGAAATGTAACCAAGCAGCAACTACCACGGCTTGAGGCTGAAGCCAATGAGGAATAGATGCTGGTTCCAACTGACTCCCATTGTGACCCATATCAATAAGTCTTTTAAATGTGGCCTGTTACCTTCCGACGATCTCTCTAGTTTTGAGGCCCTTGTCCTAAAAACTTACTGCATAGATCCTGTCCTCTTTGTTGTTATCTATTGTCCTCCAAAATCAAAGTTTTGATTGATAGTGACTTTAACATCTGCATTGATATTTCTGATGGCTTTGCTACTGAATTTTTAAATTTCTTTTAATTTCACTAAACATGTGTCAGGCCCTACTCATAAATGTGGCCATGCATTGGATTTACTTTTTGCTTTTTTACTTTTTACTTTTCAGGGACATTGTTTTATCTCTGATCATCTATGTCTTGTTTTTAACTCTTAGTTTTCTGTGAACAGGAATCCTCATAAGCAAGAAATCTGTTCACACATCTTTAATGACACTAGTGCTTCAAGATTTTCCTCATTAATTGTGGTGTCTGGGGAATCCTTACATTTGCTTTCAAACACAAATGACTTTGTGAACTGCCTCAATCATATGTGGACAACTGCTTTGGATAATGTTGCTCCATTAAAACATTTATTTAAATCCATTTCATCTACTGTGTCACCTTGGATTACTGAAAGAATCTGTGGCATGTAAAGGGTGTGTAGAAAGACTGGGAGACAGTGGAAGAAATCAAAGCTCTCAGTGCACTGTGAGCAAATGAAATTTTTAATATAATCTTATAACAGTAAAATTAAAAATGCAAGAGCAAAATATTTTTCAGTGCTCATCACCTCCAACCAGCACAAACCTATTGACCATTGATCGATTAGTCAACCCTGGTTCTCCTGGTGTCCCCATCACTTTAAATGCAGACTGTGAAAGGTTTTTAACCTTTTTCATGAACAAGATTAAGGACATTTGATCAAAGATTGCCCTCCCCTACCACACACACACACACACACACACACACACTTCTTTGTCTGATGGATACTGGATACTTTATGTGTTATTAAGGAAATTACCACCAACATTATCAACTCCACTGGACATAATACCTTCCAAATTCTTATTAGATGTTCTAGATGGTGTAGCCCCTTTCCTGCTTTCAATCATCAACAGTTCTTTTATCTTCTGGATGTGCCCCAATTATTTTAACACTGCTGGTGTCCGGCCATTTCTCAAAAAACCTGGTTCTGATCCCTCCAACCAGAGCAACTATAGACCAATTTTTAAGCTTCCCTTTCTATCAAAAATCCTAGAGAACGTTGTCTCAAATCAATCGTTGGAAGTCTTGATCAGTAATAATATTTTTGAGAAATTTCAATCAGGTTTCAGACAGCAACACAGCATAGAGACCACCCTTGTAGGAGTTGTCAGTGATGCGTTGATGAAGACAGGGTGAATGCTCAGTACTGGTTCTGCTTGATCTTAGTGCCACTTTTAACAAGGTGCATCATGGCATTATTATTAAAAGGTTGAGAGCATGGGTTGGTATCTCTGGGACTGCCCTCCAGTGGTTCTCTTCATACTTTTCTAAAATTCATTCATTCATTCAAGAAAATTCATAGCGTCTGTTGATGTCTGTACCTCCTCTCAAGCATTGTATGGGGTGCTGCAGGGCCCCATTCTAGAATCAATTTTAATTTCTCTTTATTTACTCCCTTTGGGCCACATGATCAAACAGCATGATATTTCATTTCATTACTATGTAGATGATACTCAGTTGTACTTGTCCTGCAAACCATCTGAATTAGCTAAGTTATCTTCCCTGCAAAATTCCCTTGCTGTGGTTGAGGATTGGATAGCAGAGAATTTTCTTGAGCTTAACTCCTCCAAAACAGAAATCCTTATTATAGGCTCTGAGCACACTTATGGCCAAGTTCTGTGTGCTCTTGGCTCTCTAGCACAGCATGTGGTACCCACTGTTAAAAACCTTGGAGTTACAGCATTTTAGATCAGAACCTCACTTTCATATTAAAAGGCTAGCTCAGTCATGCTTTTTCCTCTTGAAAAATACCCCTAGAATTAATCTTCTATGTCTTTTAATGATCTTAAAGAGTGATTCATGCTTTTATCACTTCTTGTCCGGATTATTGTAATGCAGTGTTTACATGTCTTTGCAAAAAAACATGCTTTCACAGCTCCAGGGTGTCCAAAACACAGCCGCCAGACATTTAACCAAATCACAAAGGCATGATCATATTTTCCCTATTTTAGCTTCCCCTTACTGGCTGCCTGTCCATTTTAGAATTGATTTTTAAAATTTTACTTGACTTGTAAGGCCCTGCATAGTATGGCACCGAGCTACCTGGCTGAGCTTCTAAATCATTACTCACCAGCCTGTAGCTTAAGATCCTGTGATAAGGTTGGTGCTTAATGAGTTACACTAACAGGACCCTCACAGGATTCTCTCACACAATATTAAGATGAGAAATATGGCAGGGTGTGTTTCCAGAACATGAAAAGCAACTCCCTGCATTGTCACAGGTTTTGTTTTCACTGTACTATGTAAGTTCCAGGTGCTCTTAGGAGGTTGGGATACACCTGCTCGTTTGAAAAGGCAGCACAGCCTCAACATTGCAGGACTTTCTGTTAGCCAAGAGCTGCAAGTGTGTTTCAATATCCAGGCAATTTCTAATTCATATAATTAGATGTGTGACTGTGGATTGTGTGCACAGTGTTGGGAGCACAGTAACATGAGGTATTTTGTAACATAAGTATTTTTTACAGTTTGACATAATGGTTCATATCCCTCCTGAAATAATGATACTTTGACTCTTCTACACCATAACTACAGGACACTGCAAGACTAGATAAAATATGGCAATGTGACTGTCAATACAAAAGCTGTTTGCAGGCTGAAGAATAGCAATAGGAGGAGGAAGGGAGTGGCATTTGTTAGGGAACACATGTTTTAAGTAAATGCAAGAGGAAGGAGACACCCCCATTAGTAAAGGCAAATAAGTATCTCACTATTCAGACGATTAAACAGTTCAGCAGCAGTGAGTTTTGCACCAAGCCTTTGATTCACAATAAAATCCAGCTATGACCATTAGAAAAATGACCTGATGGAATCACATTACATACATACCATGCTTTAACAGCAAGATAAACTAAAATTCTTTCACTCATCAATTCAAAGCTCACTTGAAAAGAAAGAAGGCAGGGTGGTTCTTCCTCTGGGCAAACTTTTCAATGACTCTGGTGTTAAAATCCTGTAGCGGCTGTTTGTATGAGCTGTCAATTTGGGAAACGTTAGCTGCGTTTGCTCGGCCAAGCAAGCCCAACTTTACTGCGCTGTCTATATGACTCCCACTGATTTCATGTTGGGTAATCCTCTCAGAAAGATGAAATCCTGAAAACTGCTCTTGACCAGATGCCATCTCCTCCATTTAACACACATGGGAAGCAAAAAAGCACCTTTCTTGACAAGCTAGTTAGCCATTTCTTTCCAGAGAACCATTCCACATTAAATCTGTGATTATTTTTGCCTGTGGTTTGGTTTATAACAATGTTTGCAGCTGGTGGCGTTTAATCTCACGCATTTCTTCAAAAGTCAGACTTTCAAATTTGTGTTCTAGAAGATAATCCACTTTGTTCATGATGGCAGTTGCTTTCCAGGTGAAATACAACTTCTGTTAACTGCTAACTATAAGCGAATGACAACAAGTTACTAAGCAAAAATAGCCAATCACATAGCAGCGGGGCAACAGGCAATCAGCCCCACTTGGCATCAAGTTTATGCCCTCTGCTTTTATTGCCATAAACCTTGGACATGAGTATTGTTTTCCTGTTCTCAGCGCATTTGATGTTATAAGAGTAGGGCTATCCCCACATAGCTACTTCTGGAGTCAAACACAGTTAAAAACACCCTTTTAAAACTATTGTATCAAGTCACTGACTTCAAATTTTATGATAATAATAAAAAGCAACAGCAACCGAGTATTTTTATGTCATTCATTAATTTCAAATAATAAGTAATACATTTCTAAATTACTCGGTGCCAGTTCTTCCATTGCTGTCTGTCTCACAACTGCACTTCCCTACCAAACTGTGCTTAAAAATTATATTTTTCATTATCACGTTTTCAACATTCCAGTTTTTAAAACACAAAATCAAGGCAGGACCTGATACAGTTCTTAAAAGTTCAGGTCATGAAAAGCTCCAGGTTACAGGTTGGTAGGTAAAAATGCCTTAAAACACCCGAAACATGTATTGATTTCACCAACAGTGAACCAGTAGGAATTATCAATGGTCTTACTAGTTATAAAATGCAAGATTCTCTACTGAAATCATCAAATAGAAGGATTTATGTACTGGGAATTCCCTCAGGGAAATTTGGCAGGTCTTGCAGGGCTACCCACAGGCAAATATTCCAAGTAGTTAAGCTTTGCAGAGACGGATACAAAGGATGCCTCCCCTGGTGTGTCTCAGTGTGGTACACACAAAGCTGCCTTCACTGGCCCACTGACGTGCACTGTCACCAGCTAACAGTCCACCCTGTAATGGCATTTCTGGTGAAAGTAGCAGCTGACTCTGCTAAGCCTGATGACACACTTTTCTCTAAAGCTAAAGCATCAAAAGATTCTGAGCCCAACAAAGTATTTGAAACGAGTCCACCTTTCAGACTCCAAAGTGATTCATCCCTGTAAGCTGCTGGAGCCCAGACCTCACACACCTCTGTCACTGCTACTGTTGGGGTTGTATGCCGTCTGTTCTTCCTTCAGTGGGATTTCATAGAACTATCATGTGTTAACCATGAGCCTGAGGAACATACAGTATAGGAAATTGGCAGTGAGTTGGACACAGTCTATTTATTGTGAACTATTATCTATTACTGTGACCTATTACTGTGACCTGCTGTGTATTTTTTAACCTTTTTTCTTTGTCGTTGAGCCAGAAATGTGATTTATTTCTCACAATTTTTCCATGCAATATAGCCCCAATTGTGGCAGTACAATGGCTTACAGAGCAGTGGTATACAGCTTATAAATGTCTCTCTCTTCTTCTATACCTTTTTTCAAACTGATCGAGTGAATGCCAATGAGACTCCAACTTCATACATACAGTACCTCACATGCTGTATCTATAGAATAATGTGCGCACAGTTTCCAGATAAGGGTTGCATTTTGTTGTTGCGTAGAATATACAAACATGGTCAGGAATGTTTGAACAGACTTTACTTTTTGTTCCTTTTTTTTCCCCCTGACAAACCAATCCAGAGGAACCGCTTCAGAGAAATCCTGACTGTGTGTCAGAAGATGAGAGGAGACGAGACAGGAAATGATTGTGTAAAATCACATCCCAAGAAGGAATTAATGAGCACATTGTGTGTGTATACCTACAGCACTTAAATCAAGAAAATTGTCAGGCTGTTTTATTTTACTATCACTGTACTGTATGTGATTACATATTACAGCTGTCAAAAAGATGGAGTGTGCGATAAGTGCGTGTGTAAAAAAAAAAAAAAAAAAAATGCATTCCATAAATTTAGTTGAGTGAAACCATGATTGAAGAAATTAGTAGTTTTATTTCATCACCATTTAAGTACTAAAGTGCTTCTGCTGATGTTACTGTAAAATGCTACGTAGTCGAGTAATTGATATGCTTTTTGAAATCAATACTTTTTTTCCTTCATCTCTTGAATGTGCTCATACAGGTAACTGTAAGAGCATGCATTAGTTTGAATCTTTGCTCAGCTGATGGTCTTCCATGTGTGTAGTATTATAAGTATTGGTTTCCTGTCATTACTTATTTTTTTTGCTTTCAATTGTAAATATACATTGTGTGTAGATCATAGCAAATTCAGAATTCAAACTCTGGTGCTGATGAGACCTTCACAGATCACGCTCTGTCAACCCTATCTCCTAGAAATTACGTTAATAGACTACTAAATTGTAACAGTAAATATCTTTTGCAGGAAACATAATGCAGGCTGAATTTAAACTGAAAGTTTGATCTCAACATAATGAGAAAAGTTGTAAGTTGCAAAAATGTTAATGCTGAAAATATGACTGAAACGTTCAGTGAAAATTATTTCTTTTTTTCTCTTTTAAAATACCTTGTCAGTAGTGAATACAGCAATATCAAACTTCTTTGTGGCAAATCTGCAATGACTTGAAGCACATGGTTATTAACATTTAAGCAAAATCACAATTTTTCACTAACCTCCCTAACCTGCGTCTTCTACACCCCTAATCCACCCCGACCACTTCCCTATGGCTTCAGTGCAATATTCAAAGGTTCTATATGTAGGAATCAGAAATTCCCTCTCATTAGTGACAGCTATAGTCAACATCCTGGTGCTTGCGCTGATGTTCCCGTGCTGTGAGACTACTGCAGGTGATGTATTTTTCCTCACTTACACTTCTCCTAATTACATAAACGATCTCTAACGTTGTGTTTTGCACCGTGTTTCAGCAAAGTATCTCTCACTCCCAGTCAGTCAGAAACCGGTAGGCTCAATGAGCTGTGGTCGGGGAGCAACGCACTGCGGTTTTGTTGTGAAATGTGTGCTTATTATGACCTTTGGACTACCAACAGGAATAAACAAAAGGGGTAAGCTATGTTCTGCTATCGCTCTGGAGCTTGTTTTCTGCTCCTTTGTTGAGGAAATAATGTGTTTTAGCTGTTTGTGTGCTCGGGAGTGGGCGACTTGTCATTGCGGGGGTGTTTTGTTGTGCAATGTGTAGTGGTTGGTTTCATTAGCTGGACAGCTAATATCTGCAGGGTGTTTCTAGTTGGATAGCACCATTTTTGTTGTGTTGTGTTATTATGCTGGTCATTTGTTGACGTTAGTGGAAGAGAGGCAAGGCAAGGATGTGCAAAAACGTCACTTCCGTTGGATTTTCACGGAAAATCAGTTCAGAAATCAGTCCAAAGGTTGTGACAGACAACCGAGAAAGTCGGGGAAGGTCTCTTTTTTTTACATTACATTACTATCCGTTCACTCAATTGGCAAAAAAAAACGATCAATACATGTAAATTGCTTCACAGTTCAACTTATAGAACCTTTAAATGTATCGCTTCATTCACTCTAAAAAAAAAAACATCGATTGGGATCATAATCCAGGCAGCTCATGCAACTTAATTGGGAAATCCATTTAGTGATATATAAGCATACTTTCTAGGAGACAGGGTTGCAGGAATTTCATCTCTGTGTGGTTTGTCTGAATGTGTTTTAGAATGCAGCATCTTCTTTGCCTCAGATTCACCTGAGATTTATACTTCATCAGAAGTGTTTTCAACACTGGTTGGTTTGGCAAATGTACTTCATGTTAACAAAGAGCAGCCCACAGTCACTTCCCTCAACTTCTCTATGGGAACCTCCTGTGGATAAGACAGTCCCATATGGGGCTAATGTAACAGATGAGAGTGTGGAGAGATCATTTCTAACACTGGTTAGTGTCAATGAGTGTTGAATTAGGCCCTAAATACACTGAGAGTCAGTAGCAACTCCATTATGGTGTCAAAATACCAACACAAAGTCAGTTAAATTAACACTGTGGTGTGAATCCATACAGATACTTTTAAAGCGATGACATTAACTCTGATTTGTGTTCCGATCTTGCTGTGATGAGTAAACAATGACTATGTTTACATGCACACTAATATTCTACTATTATTCCAAATATGACAATATTCTGAATTTGATATGGGTCATGAAAACAGCATATTCTGTTTGGATATTCTGAATTAGGCTTTATTCCAAATGTAGCATTTTCAGATTAAGACATGTGGGATATGCTGATATTATTCAGGTTTTAGGAGCATTCTTTGGACATGTATGGAGTGCATTCGGAACATCTCAACTGGGGTTTTTACCAGGTTCCAAATCAAAAATTTGTGTGTTTTAAAAAAAAAAAAAAAAAAAAAGTTTCCATTTGTCTCAGAGCTGCATTATTCACATTATTGCACAAGGCAGCCAGTAAAGTGTTTGTATGCCATTTTAATTTCAAAAGATACTGGATTAAAAACATGAGTAGCTCAAACACACTGCAGTCAAGAGTCTGAAAATTGAGATTACTGAATCAGAAATGCATCCAAACATTTGCTTTCACTGGAGATGGAGCCGTGTTGAGCTACACATGACTATGCTGTGCACTCACAAAGTTCTGTATGTTCCATTTTTACAACACACAGTGTAATACAGGCAAGGAGAGACAACTAACATAAAAAGGATCAATGTTTGGTTAGAATTAGAACCTTTTGTGGGAATCTATTTTTCCCCACAACCAATGATAATATATAGTACATCTACATTATGTACATCCATATGTATCTACATTTGGCAAACAAAAAAAAAAGTAAAGAAAGCTTCATTACTTGTAACAAAGTTTATCAGTTTCTTTGTGGGTATTCTGAGGCCTTGTACTTGGTTCATGCTCCTCTGTGTGGCTCAAACTAAACTTCTAAAAATGGAAAGTGTTGTTGACACAGATGGAAGATGTGTTGCTAATGTGCTGCTGGCGTGATGCTCACACAACATGAGTGGTACTCTGCGCTACAAAGCCTTTGCAGTAATTATGCAAAAGGTAAAACTGAGAAAAAATAGCTTTAAAGTATTTTAACTGGCAGTAATTGTACATGTATTCATGAGGTAAAGTTGCCTAATCCTGTAATCCTTGTCTACTATTTAACACAATAGCTACACTGAATCATAGTAAAATTTGTTGATTTTATTACATGTTTTTAACTTGTTTCAATAATAGCTACATTTAATTTAGATATTTTCATTAAAACAGATTAAATTCTTAAAAAGGGAAATACAGTGACATTTCATATCAGATTGTAATTACATATTTTAAATTTTATTTCAATAACATTGAAGTTTTATTAAAATATGTGACTTTAATGAAAAGAAGAATAATTTCTTTAAAAAGGAAAGATATACAGTCCCATTTCATGTCAGATTGTTTGACTGACGTTCAGCTCATTCTTCATCTGCGACACTTTAGGCAAGACTTTCCCAAAACACCCGGCGGTTTGGTGGCATCAGAGGGCAGAGTTTTGTCAGGATGTCTGCTTTTCTTCTGCCTCCCAACCCCCTTCATTGCAGGCCTGGGTTGCTCAGGGATGTCAAGAGTGGTCTTCTTCATGAGGATGTCCAGTGGTGTGAATTTCTCCTGATTGTGGGAGAGTTTCACCCACATGCTCTTTAATCCTCTCCTGAATTGGCCATGTCTGCCAGATGAGGCGCATTCTTCAGGTTCGTCAAGGAGTGCCCTCCTTCCCATGCCTGGATATCCTCATTTTGCGGTTCCACCACATCCACTTTTCCAGAGTTAGAGGATGCAATTACACTGCTGAAGTCCTGGAAATCAAGGACAACACTCCCAGGCCACCTCTTCATCTCTCGCTCCACCCCATGATGAAAACTGTCAGCATTCATGAGGGTGTGCCCTCATCCAAAATATTTAAGTGTGGTGTCTTCAGTGGAGTTGGAGTTGTGGGTCACCACAACGACCATCGTCAGGAGGCACTAATTCTTGTTCTGTGCTGTGCAATTGTCCATCCACAGGACAAAATGAGGGACGTCACACTCCCTTTGCAGAGTACAAAAATAGGCAGACTACATCTTCTCTGCCTTCCTTCCAGCTATCCCCTCATGCCAGATCACAGAGATACTCTTTCTTTGATCCTGTCTTCTTGCCAACTGTGACAAAGCGTCCCCTTAGAATTATAAGGTTCTATCTGCAGGTTGTTAGTGGTTTAAAGTTTTGACATTCTTGTTAACAAAACTGCTGTATAGTACAGTTCTCTTTTATTTGTCAAAATGACACCCTTAATGTACTCTACAAATATAATATAATTCAAGATAAAAAAGGGCCTCATGGAAAATGGAGATCCCTTTGGTGAGGACTGCTATCTTCACCCCCTGGCATTCGGGGCAGCATGATTACTTTCTGTAGGTTCACATTGCGGATGGACAGGTTGTCACTTTTGTTGTTTTTCTGCATCAAGCTTGTAGTGCCTCATCAATACCTCCCTTGCTCTCTCCTTGTGATCCTCCCACTTTTTACAAGTGGAGTAGACGGGAGTGGGGTCCTGGTTGGCAGCCTGGTGTTTGGCCTTCATATGGAGCTCATGCTGGAGACACTGCTTGCACTGCTCCTCTCTCAGTTTGGTGAAGCTGATGTTTCTGTTCTTTCCTGCTTTCCAGTATGTTTCGTATGAACAGTGGTTTGCAGCAAACTCCTTCTACATCAGCTGAACAGTTATATCACTTGGGAGGTATCCTCATTTGGGGGCATGTTCTCTTCTATAATGGCTAACGGATTAAATGATTCAACATGTTTGTAAACTGGGGTGAAATTTATTTTATTAGCTGGAGAATGTATTTCACGCTCTTTGGGGGGTGTCAAGCTTGATGGGGAGCTGTAATGAGCCTGTCATTTTTTCGGATGGTATCCAGAGTTGTGAGAAAGAAGGTCTTACATACCTCTTGTGACTGACCCTTGTTATTTATAAGATGGTAAGATAATGACTTCCTAAGTCTGATGGGACCAGCAGATGTGAGGCAAGCAATCTGGCGTTGAGAGACCCTGTTGAAAATGAATGCCTTCTTGATGGCATTGTTGTGTGAGGTTAGATGGTTAGAGCGAAATCTGCCAATAGGACCCCAAAGTAGACCGCAGTAACTTACTGCTTGAGTTAGTTTTGATTCAGATTTTCTAATTCCTGCAATTTTTAGTAGTAGTAGTAGTAATAGTTTTTTTTTCTCTTAAACAAAACTAAATTGAACTCTGAAACTTTGTCACAACATAAAACAGATAAGTTCATTTTTAACTATACCTCAATTTCAACCAACCAAAAATGTAGTTACTGTAGTTAGCTTAGGACGGCAGTATAGACTGTTGTCACAAACCGGCTCAATGCATGTGACAAAGAGGAGAGACAAGTCAGATTAAAGTACCAATTGAATATTTTATTGGAAATAAAACAACATTACTATTTACAAAAGGCATGAGGTATGGAGAGTAACTGTATCAGTAGCGAATGGAATATATGGATGAGTAAGGAATGCGTATGCTACTGTTGAATACAGGAAAAAAATGTCAAAAAAACCCCCAAAACCTGGAGAAATGTGGAGCCTAGGAGAGAGAGAGAGAACACGAGACCAGACTGCTAGATATAGCCTTGGTGGAGGCCCACCCAGGTGTCACCACATTACCATAACGACCCTCCCTAACTGCCAGCTCCTGCAGGAAGTGGCCAATTGAACCACTGCAGGCAGAAAGGGAGGAGATCTAACACTATGTATGAAGACCAATGTCCACTAGACACCACATTGATTGTATATTTAGACATTTATATCAGAACCTCACAGAGCCTCTATATTCAATGTGCTTCATACAGGTATGGTGTGGGAGCCGGACTGTATCTCCTGCCAGTCTATTATTTTACCACAAGACTGTGTATGTACAATACTGAGTAAATTCTGTGTCTATTAAGCAACACATATGGAAACATCTTTATTTTGGTAAGAGCGCAGTTTTCTGATTGATGGCACGAGTCTGTGGGAGACTAATTAAAATTTTGAAACAAAACCTACGTTCCAGTTGATGTATTGTTTGTCAATAACTGAAGTAAACTTGGTGAATGGAGGCAGGCTTAACTGTTGTTTCAGTTGCTGTAAACTCCTCATCCTGCTGATCAAATTTAAAGGTCCCATCCAGACATGTTTTAAGACATAAAAATACTTCACTGTCTGATGTGTTTTTTCCATAAAAAAGTTCAATTGCCTTGTCAGACATTCTTAAAATGGCATATACTCCAAATACCTCATTAAAAAAATCCAGAATCTATGAATATGCAAATATTGTTCATTTCCAAATTTGAACTGCTGGACAAAAGATGTCTCCTACTTCACTTAAAAGTCCATCCCCAGTGTATGTGCACCATGATTGGCTCCAAATTAGTTGTGAAGTCACAAATCATGCTCTTAGGTCCGCCCCATGAACTAAAAAAGATTTAAAGTGAGCACAGAGAAACTTTCCACTTTCAGCAGATGAATGTGAAAACAAACTCTGGACATACATTCTGCACAGTGAAGCATCCAAGTAAAGTAACAATGAGCAGCACATTTTTGAGTGGAGGGAAGTAAAATTATGTTCTCTGTGTCATGACTTCTTCAAATTTCAACTCATTAAGTATGCTGTGTTAACATTTATGTTTTTAATTTGGACCTCAGTTGCTTTTCCATGCTTTGTCAATTTATTAGGATGGAAAGATATTACCACAGAAACTAGGCTACATAAACAGAATTATCAAATAATGGATGTTTTACTGTAAATAATTCCTTAAAAAAGGATTTTGGGTGCATTTCTCCTTTAAAGGCCCAACCCACCCTATATGAACAGCACTGTTTACAACCAAACAAAACATCATGGTAGAACTTAAAAGAAAATGTCTGAATCTGATGATTATGAACCAAGATCTGAAGGCTTGAAACTAAACACATAACAATATACACACAATATTTGAGACTAACCCAATAACAGACATTCTAGCACTACCACTACTATACTACTTAAGTGGAGAATTTCCTGATCTCATTTTTTCAGTGTTATGAAGAGGAATGAATTGAAATGGACACATGACTTAGCCCCCTCTTGAGCATAATGCCTGCTAAATTAAAACCATTTACAATTCAACTCTACTTTCACATGTTGGAGGTTGTTAAAATGAGAGTGGATTCCAAGTTAAATAGATGGATGAGGATACTTCCTTTACATTTACTGATATGTTCATTAATGGACACTCATACTGGCAACACTATAGACCAGTTGCTATAGACACCGACTTGCCTTTGTTTCAAAGAAATAACAGTCTAAGATACAAATGCTGCCAATAACATCCAGACTGTGTCCAGGGCCAAATTGCTCAAGAACTAATTTTACCTGTCTCTACTGATTGATACTGACTGACGAGAAGATAAAGATTGGCACCAGTGACATTGTTTTCCCAGAGCAGGTTGTTCCTTTATAGTATAACCATGTTCCTAACAATAAAGGTGTTACACCTAAGGGATATTTCTCTAACAGATCCTTAACTTCACTATTATAATCATCACTTCTATCAATTATTTGATTGTCAGTTTGTGATTCAGAATAATTACATCTGTCTGCCTGCCAATCAGTCATTATTATTCATAAAAATCTAATCAGCTCCTTCAAGTCATACTAAAACAGCAGTTTTCATTTTCCAGAAGTTGGCATAGTTCTGCTGAATGAGCAGTTCAAAATTAGCCATATCAATAACTTTGCCTAACAAATCCCATTTGTGTTCACTGAATTAATGATCCAGCTTCTGACAGCAATTCAATGTTAAAACTAGACTTGCTTAGATCAAATTACCCCACTACAATAGTTACAGAGGATAATGACTTTTCTCCTGCGTTCTAAGGCACCAAATTACATGTAACACTAAGATGGCTGAGAATAAAAATGAAAAGTTATGGGCACACAATTTCCCGGTCGGGACCACTTGCTGTTGTTAGGCAACTAGTCTTGACCAAGAAAAACGTCAAGATTGTCATTCAAAAAATGTCATTTTTTTTCCTGTAAAAGCAAACACATGCTGCATTTTACTGGTTGCTTTTAGTGTTTCAGATCTGGCTGCATTAACGTGCAGCAGTAATGCCATTGTTGCAAATGACAAAAAACTGCCAATGTGCATTTCGATGTCAAAAAAATACTAAACATAGACTGTTTGCACTTGTCATTATGCTACAACAAAAAGAGTCCGTACAAACAGGGAGGGACACACAGAGCACAATGGATACTTTAGAAAGTGTGGTAGTGCCATTGATTCAGACTACTTAGCCAAGAATATTTCATTGTTTATAATAATTTTCCTGAAATAGGGCACAGGCAAGTCTTAATTCCTGGTGTGTGGCGCGCGTGGGTGTTGCCAACACTTTTTGCAATTTTCCAGACCATCAGCACTGGCACACTTTGGGCACAGCCAGGTACAAGGTGGAAGAGAGACTGAATACATTTTTAGTGGGAGGAATGCATTACGCGCAGGTGGAGTCGGGGCGGGCTTCAATAATGACCAATCACATGGGCTCCTCTCATCCTCTTTAAACGCGGGTGAGAGAGGCTGAATGAGAGAGAGAAATGAGTTCATCTCTGTGAAGCCTGTGAAGTTCCAAAATATATATTCAGGATACCCCAAATATTAATATACCTCAATCCAAATATGCTGACAATGGTAGAATGAAAATGAAGCTGATGTGTTCTCATGTGTGCAGCTGCTGGCATACTGCTGCTGCCGCTTATTTTGTGCAAACAATTAATATAGGATAATAAAACATTTAATTCTGCAGTTCTCTACATATTTGAAAGTCCTCATGTATGCTTTTAAGTACATATCCATAAATAAACAGATACAAAATCGGGTTTGGAAATATGCTGGTTAGTGTGTGAAAAGCACACAGTCACTGTTTTGTCCAAATATTTAAATGATGAATGACGGTATCAACGCTGTGCCGGCTGTGCGTAAAGTAAGCAGGACTGTGTTTGAACCTGTTTTTAAATGTTTCACGAACATATTTTATTTGTTCACGACAAATAGGATATTGATGCCTACTCTGTTAAGTTGTCAGAGGCTATTTTACACACTGATTATATAGATACAAGTCCACGCACAGAAATGTTTACTGCAAATATTTTGAGACTTGACTGTAAGTGGCATTAATGAAAAACTCACTGTAATGATCCTCATGACTTTACAGAAAAAATGTTTTGATTCCTTAACCTGAGTTCAAAGTTTTATTTAATAAAACTGTCTGGACAGATTTGATGGAGCTCATGACGCATCCTGAGTACCGCTGCGTTACTTCAAACTGTTTTATTGTTAAACTTGTGAGTAACAGCTTTCCAGTGTGATATTTAGAAAATGCAGAACATTAATTATCGTAGATTCTGACTGATTCTGTCGCCACGTTGGAAGATTTAAATAATGAAGTTTCCTCTGGAGTGCCATCTGTATGTAAAATGATGCACAGTCTCTCTCTCAAATCAGAGTCTGTAGATGAGACACACATCATTCCTGTTGCTGTGTGCTGACTACAGCTGTTAGGTCACACACCACCTATCGCTCTCCCCAGACAGTTGTCCCCCCCCCCCATCTGTGAACACGTAGGAGGTCACTCAACCCAGCTTTGTTCCCATCAACAGATGTTGTGGGGACCCCCAGTAACGCAGGTCCTCCTGCATTGATGGGGAAATGTTCACCAAGTGGTGCTTGCGCCTCTTGGGATCCAAGTGCACAATGACAAACCACCAGTGGAACAACTGGATGGCCCGCTGCCATGAGCCTCAGTACCTGCATGACAGTCAAAGCCGCAGTCTGAGGACTGCCTGCTGCAGGGCTGTCCATCTGGCTTCCAAAAGAACAGCCCACAGACTGACCGAGTTGAGCACGACTCCCAGATACTCAACCTGCTGCCGTGGCTGTGGGACGCTCTTCTGCCAGTTGATGGCAAAGCCTAACCGGGTTAGGTGCAGCACCAACGTGGCTTTGTGGAAAATGGCCTATACTGCATGTACACACACTTCACACACAGTGAACTTATGTTGAGAGAGTGAGCAGGAATGGTCTTTACGCACTATGGCAGGCCAAAGCAAGTTTTTCTTTAAAAACACACTGAGCAGAAGACACATTTTTGATGCTAAAAATCTCACAGCTGAAAATGGTCACACCATTGCCGGTGTTGAGTTGGACAAAGTTCCCGACAGTGCCCACATGGCGGTGGCTGCATTATGCTGCTCTCTACGTGGTCTCGTCTGAGGCATTTGAAGCGGAAGAGATGCCCCATGGCAGCTACGACAATACTGGGGCTCGATGGACAGGAACAAACTTGGAGCTGCGACTCCATCACCAGAGAAGTAAGATCAGTGAGCTGATTTCACCGTCACTGAGGAAAAGAGGATGGGAACTGCAGCAAGGCACTGCCTTTTATACTGTATGGGACACACGGAATCAGTGGGCACATCCTGATTGGCCAGCTACGTACATGCAAATGTTAGTGGGTGATTGCGTACGTGTGATTGGAGAAGAGTATTACCCATAGAGTCCAGTAGAGGGTGGAGCCTGTGTAAGATAGAACATCTGTGTTTTCAAGTATCCCAACATAAGATGCAGTTACACAGAGGACTCTCCTGGTGTGTTCCAGGGAGAGTCAATAAGAGGGAAACAGCAGGGCTCTTTTCTCATTGAACAAACAGAAATGAAGTCCTTAAAGTTGGGATCACAGAGTAAATATCACTTGATGTTGAGTCCTTTGCTCCTTTTCTGCCAGTTCTAGTCCTTGGAATACATGCGCTATGCATTACAAAGCACTCCAAGATATTATTCTTTCTAGTAATGTGGCTTAACTGCAGTCAGTCCACTCCCTGTGTGCAGTCACCATGGAAGCAGATGTCCTATATTCCTGAGGGTATCAGCTGACAAGGTCACTGGACTGATTGATGTTAGCCTCCAGAGTCCTTCTCTGTGTACAGGTTCAACACCAATCTCCATTTCTGAGGTGCTAGAGAGGAGAGCGCCTGTGGGGACGAATGGCCCCACTAACATCCCCCATGGACTTCCTGATCTTTCTTTGCCATAAAGGTGGCAGTGTGTACTCTATTCATTTCATGTAATTTCTATTCAGTTGTAACTCCAGGGTGTTTCAGTGTGACATAAATATGGGCTTCTTCTCATGAAATGTTCCCGTAACACCAAAGTCTCACAAAGTTTAACAAGTTGCAGCAATTGTATATTAAAGCACTCATCATGTTGGGTACTGGCATGTGTGTAATCAGGCCAAAGCAGCACCACTGTTGGACCTAAAACTAGTGCCAGCATGGAAGAAATATTAGGCCATGCTATTTGACAGCATGTCTGTCCCTCTACCCTAATAAACAACATAATTAACAACACTACATAAATATTTCTAAATCTACATCACTACTGCCACGGCACCCACCATTTTGCATTACACTCCTATACTGTACAGAAGCCGTACAGAAATATGGAAGAACAGGCAGTATAAAATAATTATTATTCTCTTTTTTTGCTTCTTGGCCTCTCTCCCTTCAACCATCCCTCCCCTCTCCACCAGAGGAAAGCCAGAAAAACAAGTGTGTAATAAGAATTCATGGGGAGATCAGTGACAGAGTCTTCACTTGCACTGTAAAAAAGCAATTCTTATATCTTCAAATTAAAGCGTCAGAGTGTTTCCTGCCTGAGGACAGTCAATCTCCAACTCCCTCTGAAGGAGATTTTAATCCAAAACATGCGAGAGCAGAGAAATTGATTGTACAGGCTTTTTCATTTGTATTAGCAAAATCCGTTGGTTTTCATTGGAGCTGGTTTGAAGGCCAGAGTTGCTGCTTATGGCTGGTGCCATCTTTTCCGTTTGGAGCCAGGACCTTCCACATAAGGAGTACATGGTGTTGTCTTTCTCACTCTGGAAACATGCCCTACAACCTTGGACCCAAGCTAACGCTAGCTTAATGGGAACTCCGAGTGCTGCTCTTTTGGGCTAATCTTAGCTACTTTATCTAAATTGTGCTAACAGGTACTAAAATACCATTAAACATATCAAAATATTGCAACCACAGTCCAACTCAGTGCAAGTCCCAGAGCTGAGGAGAGCAGCAGGTGAGCTTCAAATCTTATTAATGGAACAATAATTTCCAAAATGACCACCAGCACACTTGAGGACTGACTTTTGCAATTACCCATTAAAAAAATAGCATTACTTAGTATTTCTAGAGAGAAGTTGACATTTTTTTTAATGGGAGTCAGTTGGAGCATCTAGCAGCTGTTGGTGGCACTTTAAAGGAAAACTTCGGTAATTTTCAACAAACTTCAAAAATTGTTGTCCCCATTAGACACCTGCACACAAACGATGGGGAAATAGGGTCCAGCTTGAAAAATACCAAAGTTTCCCAATAAGGTACTTTGCATTGGCTTCAGCCTCAAGCTGTGGTAGTTGCCACTTGTTGTGAACATAGTAAACATTACATCTGTTAAACAGTAGCATGTCAGCATTGTAGCTGTGAGCATGGTAGCATGCTGCCATTAACATTTAGCTCAAAGGACCAGCTGTGCCTAAGCACAGTCTCAAAGAGCCACTAACATGGCTGTAGACTCTTAGACTTGTTACTTTTTTACAGCCAAACTAGTGGTAAATACAGAACATATATGTACACATATATACATTAATGTAGGACAAAATCCTTGATATTTTGTCACCATATTCTACGACCAAGCATACGTAAAAACTATTTGCTGTAGTACTGTAATACTATTAAGACTTGGCATAAAGAGTTGTGGCAGCAGCTGGTTTATAACTTGCTGCCCTCATACCACTGACAGACACTGTTGCTCACATGCACACTGATAGTTGGAGCAGGTGCATCCCTCCTTTGGTGTGAACAACACAGAGCACCAGCAGTGTTTTGTTGGCGTATCAAAGCCTAGCCTTACCCATTCTGTGGATCGCGTGGCTGCTTTTAGTTTCAAGTATGAGCTTGCAGCATCCAGATGGTTGGGTTATTCAAGGTAAGGAGAAAGGAAAGATAAAATCCATGAGAAAGTATAATTGGAGATGTGCTTTCTTGTCTGTGCAAGAATATGCTTGTCTATTGTTTGATTTAAACCATGGCCTGACGCTTCTCAGCATCAATTAAGAGTTAATGAGATATCATCATGAATTATAAAGTGTGAAAAATACTCAATGTTAATTATCATTTCATGAAAGTGAACATCATCAAATTGAACACTTTTTGTAAGGATCGTGTCAATTTTTTTTTCATAAGACATGCTACAGTAGTCGCAATGTGTCCCAGAACAATTATTAGAATTTATTCTCAAAGAAGCAAAGAAATTATTCTTTTTTCTCTTCTGATATTACAATCTGAAATGCAATATGCGCCTTCTCAGGGGTTGCCAGTAGGTTTTTTCTTGATCTCTTTTGTATCTCTTCTTCTCTTCTCTCTTTGTGATTCAATATGAGGTATCTCATACCTCTACTTAATCTAATTTTTAATTATATGTCAATTTAGTGCAGCTCCATGATCTAGACCTCAAATGCAGACTCAGGGCGGTGCTGCTAATTGTTTGTGGAAACTAACCATGAAGGAAATTGATTTCATCATAAAAGATAACAAAAGTCTCAGCGCTGACAGTTGATTTAGTAGGACTTTCCAATGAACTGAGCCAGGACATTTTTCAACGTATGTGCCCTAAATCAATATCTATCAGCAATCTCAAATTAAATCGAGATTGAATCCCGGTTTCATCACCAGGTCTAATGCTTTGTGAATTCCATCTGATCACACCATCCTAAAACAGACTCGCACTGGTCCCATCCATATCAACAATTTGAGTTTACAATGCTGCACCTGTAAAAAATGAATACGCACACTGCAAAATTATGGCTCTAAACAAACAACACACAGCATTGTTCCAGCATTGTTCTTGTTTGACACCTTCAGTAATTTACTGGAGCTGAATACAATCACTGTCAGGGCTGTTGACGTAGCAGTGTTTTACCTTGAACAATGAGATGCACTTTTGTGGATTTTGGTTTCTTGTTTGTGAGGATGGAGCAGACGTAGGGCCCCTCATCATGGACGTCAACATTTTGGATCTTGATGCTGTACTCTGTGACCGCTGTGTTTTCCATCAGGATGACACGAGGGTCTAGAGACCACTTCTCACTTCCTGCGAATAGAATGGTGGTGCGATTGAGCCACGCCACTCGCGATACTTTGCTGTCCACATTGCATCTGATTGGAAGAAAGAGAGAAAATATAAAAACACATTAGATATTCAGGTGTAAGGGTTTGTCTTTATAAGCTCAATGAAACCTTGAACAAACATGCCACTCAAAAACAATAATTAGAAATGAAGTGATTTTAACATCCAGCTATGTTTTAATGAGGTGCTGTGAGAGGTGAAAGTGATCTCTGGAAGGTACTATTGTGATTGTGCTTGTAGAATTTTGAAGAGAAGGCAGTTTTAGTTAATAAGTTAATACAGTGAACACAGTAACAGTAACACAGTGAAAATGCCAATGTAATGTGTATTATTTGGCTAAACCCTTTCATGCATGAATTATGATAACCTCAGTCAGGATTTTCTTCCTAAGTGCTTTTATTCCTTAGGCATGAGAAAAAATATTTGAACATTTTTTTTAAACACGCATTTTTCAAGGAGTTTGTCCAACTTAGTGGACAGATGATTAATTGTCATTTTCTCCCAACATAAAATCAATACTTGGAAATTTTAACAATTGTATTACTTGATGCTGTTGTTATTTGATGTTACAGAATTTTATTTTCCTGTAAGTGTCTATTACTATAGAAGGACTGGCAAGATATTCCTGAGTCACTGAGTATTTCTGGCTGGCAGGCGGCCATCTTGAATTTGAGCTTTTACAGTCTATGGTTTTGAGAAATTTGTGTTGCACTTATGAGGACTGGCCAATGGATGGCAGTGTATGGGATGACACACTAGAGTCCACTGTGTTGGCTGATGTGCAACTATACCATTAAAACCCATGCATATATAAGAAAATGGCTTTTGAATAGCTGTCCACTGTAGTGACAACTATGCATGAAAGGGTTAAATGGCATACTAGCTGTAGGATTTAAGATCTTAGAATCTTCAACTGTGGTTCATAACAAAGAAAGATAGTTCTGTTCATTTATTTCTTTAGTTGTGTAATGGTAGAAAAACAACTTTCACAGCTCACTACACATTACATACAACTATAAATTGTAAATTCTCATAATTTGTTTCAAGTCAGGTCAACTGAAAGTATGTCCACACTATGGCACACATCTTTTTTGTGGACACAAATTGTTTTCATAAACTGTGTAAATTATAAAACAGTGTTTTTAAAATTTAGCCGGCTTTATGTAGATGTAATCTTAAATTGTCTGATCATGACTTTCAAAGCTTATAATCATGAGTTCGGTCTTGTAACCTGAAATGAGTTGGCAAATGTCCAGCTGATTGTTGGATGATTGTTGTTAAACATTCTTAACTTATTAACATACTTCCCAGCACGCATTGTATTTGGGTTGAAATTCTCCAGAAAGCTTTTGTTCTTACTTTGATTGTTCTTAGAAGTGGGAAATTGGTCAAAGTATGAGCACAATTTAAAGGACCAGTGTGTAGGATTTAGTGGCATCTAGCAGTGAGGTTGTAGATTACAACAAAATTAATACCCTTCCCTCCTCCCCCTCCACCTCCAAGCATGTAGGAGAAGCAATGGTGTCTGTAAAACTCTTGAAAAACGTGAAAGGCCCTCCCTGGAGCCAGTGTTTGGTTTGTCTGTTCTGGGCTACTGTAGAAACATGGTGGTGTAACATCACGGGCTCAATGGAGGAGGACCCACTCCCTAGGTAGATATAAAGGGCTCATTCTAAGGTAATGAAAACACAACGATTCTTATTTTCAGGTGATTGTACACTAATTAAAACATACTTGTGAATATTATATTCCATTTCTGCCAATAGATCCCCCTAAATCTTACACATTGGTCCTTTAAGAAATTGAGTTACATTAATTAATTGAAAATTTTGAGTTTTCTAAATTAGTGTGATATATATTTGTGAGTTTTACATTTATGAGTTTTACAAGCAAAAAATGTGAGCTGCAAGTGAAGATCAGGTCAAACCAATGTTAAATTCAAAAATAAAACCAAATGTCAGTGGGGAAAAGATGCATCCTCTGTGTGCTCTTCATGAAGTCGTTACCTGAGAAATTCATCACTGACTTAAGGATAACACACAACTCATTGTTTAGATCACATAAGTCAAGACACGTGAGATCTCTTTCATGACTAGCAAATATATGCACTGCACAAGCACTACACATAACTTACCATCAGAATGTGACATGCAGTATACTAATCATCCAACCAACACACATAAGGTGCACACTGACATTGCCACACACTTCTGATCCCAAAAAAGATCAAGAGGCAAACAGGTTAGAAAGCTAACAACTTCGCACTGACATGCTCCTGTGCTTCATCTTCTATCAAAAGGACACATGCGTTCTTCAAACTCAAAAAAGTGATGTCCTCTATATCTGCAAGTGCAAACTTACTCAGCTCATTTATACTCTTAATGTATACTTAACGCTGACTAAATTAACATACAGTATACAAACACAAATTAACAATAGAGAATGGTGCTCAACATTTCTACTATTATAAAGTTAGATGCTACCTGTTGAAGAGAAATTTGTTCCATATGTTGAGGATCTTCCAAACAATCCTCACTTTGCCAGTGTTGCTAAACTACATCCCGAGGAGCTTTGGAGATATTCGGAGGCAGTTGTGAGACATGCAAGAAGGGTTGGGGTTCCATAGCATTTTATCTAATCTGAATCCTGTTTCAAAGCCGCTCATTGAATCTGATTTTTTAAGTATCCCCTATAGAATCTCATTTAGGTTTCAACATGTGCAAGTAACTACAGTTATATAAAAATCACTGAGTTAAAAATTGGGTCAATATAGTACCGACAATAAACACAGTAGCCATGGGTAAATACTTGAGGTTGTTTTGCAGAGTGTTAGTGTTATTTTTTATATTTCCTGTTTGGTTACTAGATATTAACCCTTGTCTTGGGTGGTTTATTACTCATGTAATACTGGGTTAACTTTATCCACTACTCAATTGCGCTGTATTGACCCACATGGGTCAATTGTGTGCATCAATGGTAGAAGAAACTCCTTTACTGAAGTAAAAGTAACAGTACCAGACTGTAGAAATGACAATGTCATCAGAAGAGAAGTTGTTTCGACTCAATCAGAAATCTTGTTGCGACCAATTCCAAAGTCATCTCAAGAAGATAACACGTGATTTGAGGGATGTGCTTGAAACAGCAACAGAGGATCGCCCAAGCCTCAATTTAAGGTCAGGAATTTTTTTTTTTTTTTGTGAATAAAATATGCTCACAAATAGAGCAGAACATGGAGCCTTATATGGCAATTTAAAGGAAAGGGAGCGTGGATTATGCCAATCATCAAATCTCATGAACATGCACCTCGTCACGTGGCATTCATCAGGCTGAAACGAGCCATCTATGACAAGGAAGTTAAGAGAGTTCCCTGAATCTGACTTGGAACACTTGTATGAGCAAACCTCACAAAAAGTCAGTTTTATGATAATAATAATAAGAAGAAGAAGAAGAAAATGTTCTTGCAAAAGGCCCAATGTTTCTCACCAAAAAGCATTGTGTGTATCCCCAACACCTAACAAATACATCAAATGCATTTCCTTCCTCATAAAACATGTGCAAAGCATCTTTCTTGAAAATTTAAACCTGAATTGCTTACATCTTTGTTTGCTAGCTCAGTCTTTTTCGCTGCCTTTCCTGGGAGTTGCTACTTTTCTTGGCACATTACCACCACCAACAGTTAATCAGTGGAATAGCATGAAACTGGTAGCAGGAGTATGTGTCATGTCACCCACGGTCTTGTGTTTGTGTGTGTGAATGGCGTGGCATGTGTGTTTGAGCTTAGCTACTGTGGGTTGCCATTGGGATGCAATATTAAAAATCTTTATCCTTGGGATGCCTCATTAGCCTACTGGTTAAGATGCATTGTCATACCCTTCTCTCTACCCATGTTTCCTGTCTCTCTGCACTTTCAGATGTCCAATAAAGTAACAAAAAAGTCTGTTCTAATAGTGATATAAATACATTTACATATAGTAGGTAAGTCCAGGTCAATTCATCACACTTTTGGTCCGCATCATTATAGATATTAATGAAACATGGCATGCTGATTTAGTCATATAAGGAACCTGTGGAACTGAAACTGCATGTGATGCCACTTCAGAGTAATGACATCTCTGCAACTACTCAAAAACCAAAGACCAAACTTTCTGGAGGTGTTGATGACATTATAACTTTGGTGAAAATTTCCATGGGTTTTTTATATGGCCAAATCAGTATGCCAAGTTTCATTAATATCTATGATGATGCAGTCCAAAAGTGTGATGAATTGACCCGGACTTACCCTAGTACATGAAAATAGTAATACAGTATTGTACATAAAGGTCTTTACAACAGTAAAAGATCATTCTCATACTATCTTGGGTGTTCCTACAATGATTCCTGCATATCCACTGTAAACGCCAACTACCACATTAATAATTCTGATCTGATTCATTCAGCCAGGTTTAAACAATGACATTCTTTGGACCAATATTTTGACCATTTTAAGTCCAAATAAAAGTTAAGTCTTTGAGGGTATTGTACCTGTGGAATTACAAAATCAGTAGAAAATCCCCCGTCTCTGTAGCAGGTGAAAAAGACAGCACCGACTCCACAATAAATTAGTGTTTAGCGTCTGTGTCAAGCAACAGCTTAATTGATACACTCTCCTTACTACCAACCAAGGGCACAAAAGTATCAGCGATGAACGTCTTAAAACCTGAACCAGTTCTGGGCATCAGGCCTGAACCAGAAATCAAAACGCACAGTGGTCCCTGCTCAGAAACTGTAGAGCATGGCATAGCTGGAACATACTACGGTGAACGATGCGAAGGTGAATGAGACAGAGAAGACAGTAAATGACGCTTAGCTTTCGACTTAAACAGCGGACATTTGTCCTTCCATTGACCTTTCCCATGGCAGCAATTACACACTCTAGTACCCTCAGGCCACCTCATAAATGCAGGCTTACAAGAGGAACCAGAACTCCTGTGGAGGAACCAAAATTTTGCACCACCACAGGAGTTACCACAATTGTCATCCCCCTTTTCCTATCACCCCAGGAGTGTGTCTCTGAAAAACTACCCTTATGCGTCAACACAAAATCAGCCAATTCAGCTACTTTGAGCGCAGTAGAGGGCCTCTGCTCATTCACATAAGTAGCAATGTGTGGAGGGATAGCATTTTTAAACTGTTCAAACACAATAAGCTCACACAGACTGTCTAAAAAGTATCAACTTTTGCAGCTGAGCACCAACAGTGAAAATCTTATCACCCTTTACCCAATTTATTAATTTGTGACGATAGGCTTCAAAGATCAACTCCTATACTTTTAATGCAGCAGACTTCACCATATCATAATTCAAATCATGTGCCCCACTGCTACCTGAGGCACAAACAAACTGTCTAACAAAACAACTTAAATGGACAAGCCCCCATTTGTTATGGCCACAACTGAAGGAAGACACACCATGTCAAAGTTTAACAACATAATTACATAACATAATTTATTAAATCAAATTAAACAAATTAAATATTCACAATATTGAGTGTGGATGTCAGTATAATCGGTTGTGTAATGTGTTTAAGTGGTAGATGTGTGTGTAAATGTTTTATGGTGCATAAAAGAAAACTAAGGTAGCATAACTAAACCAAACCAAAATGTCAATTAGATAGTAATCTGCATGAAAAAACTGCATTCCACTTTCCCCACCCAGGTTGAGCCTGCCGGTCTGGCGAACTGAACCAGCAACCCTCTGGTTACAAGCTTGCTTCTCTAACCACTAGGCCACCATTGCCAGTTTATGTAAACTTGTATAATTTATGCATTTAACCTGTCAGCATTTTTTTTGCCAAGCCACTTCCTTCACCTTGTTAATGGCGACAGTATTGCCCTTATCGGTGATGACTCCTTTATATTCTTCTTATAGTTTCAACAGCCGGGTTCTAGTTTTTAGGGCTGTAGTCAACCAAGAAAATCTCGGTTGACCGAAATTGTACATAATCTTCAACTAACCAATTAGTCACGGGGGGGGGATTAAAAATTGTTACAGGACAGTGTGAGCTCAGCAGCCACACAGTTCTCCGTTCTCTATTTCTCCATTTTCATCTTCAAGTTAGGCTAACCCATTGTTGCTAACTTTTGAGCTAACCCCCTTTACTTTTCCAGCACTTGGGGAAACAACAGACGTGACTTTTCTTGGTCTTGGCTGTTGATTTCTGAATGAATGGATATTTGGTTATTTTTGGCATTCATTCTTTTTCTTTTTGGCCTGGCGGGTGTTCTTGTTGTTATAATTATAGGAGAAACACTGATTCAGTAATCGTTCAGTACGTCCAGTAAATGCTCAGTAAACGTTGAGTAAAGTTAAACCTAGCAGTTTATTAGGTTGGGCAAGTTCAAAGTTGTGAAAACAACAGGGGTGTTTTGAATATGCCCCCATTTTCACAGGTAATTTGTTAGTCTGTCCCTCCCGCCACAGCAAATGGATTAATCCTAGAAGGCTATTGATGTAGCACTTTTCTCCTTATGAAATTAACATGGAGATTATTTGACCAATGAGAATTTGGTCGGACGAGAGCATATCAACCAACTAATCAACCAGTCGACAAAGAGACTACAGCCCTACTAGTTTTCCCTTCATTTTGTACATAGTATCGCCTTTTTGACAATTAACTGTTCCGGGCTGCTAATGTACTCCATGTACACACAATGCAAGCTTTTTCAAGCCTGGTTAGAGTTAAAGTTGACTAGACACGGCTAAATTGTATTAGTGGAATGGCTTGAGCCTTAAGTGAAAGCTGGCGTTAATTCAGGCCAAGCTATTTCAAGTAAGTGCAGCTTTCATTAGCTGCATTGATGGAATACCCCTCTGGTTGGGTGATGCATTTGCATTGTTGTTTGGGTTGATGTGTGCATTGCATTTGGACTACCCCAGGAAACTCGTTCACACATTTATCTTCATCCATAAAGTACTGATGAGTCTTGATGATGGTAAACCACTAGAACCCTGCCTACTCAATCTCAAAAATGACCTGTTACTGAAAGAGCAGTAGGGCCCTATTTTAACGATCTAAAGCGCACGGTCTGAAGCGCATGGTGCAATTGCATTGAGGGTGTGTCCAAATCCACTTTTGCTATTTTAACGGCGGAAAAATGGTCGATGCACCAGGCGCATGGTTCAAAGGGGTTGTCCATAGTCTCCTAATTAATCATGGGTGTGTTTTTGGCATAACATGCAATAAACCAATCACAGTGTCATCTCCCATTCCCTTTAAGAGCCAGGTGTGCTTGCACCTTGGCGGATTGCTATTATGACGGCACCTTTGCCAAGTAGTAAGAAGGAGCACTTCTCTGCAGAGGAAACAGATCTGCTCGTGTGCAAAGGTCCATAATCGCGCACACTGGCCTCTGCTGCTCCTGGACCCTCCCGTGGTCACCCCCAGACCACCAGTTTAAGATCCTGTTCATTAATTTGTTGCAAATTTATCTTCATTTGGTTTTTGAAAAGGTTTATTTTTTTAATTAGAGCATTGGTTTATTTAAAATCATTTTGTTCAGTCATGGAGTAACAGGTCAAATCAGCAGGGTTTTAATTGCTGAAAGTATGAAAACCTAGAAGCTGTGCAGATTTATTTCCTTCGTTAGCTTAATCATTGTTTTCACCTCATTTATTTCCTCATGTGTTCCTCATGTCATCATGTATTGATGCAGCAGGAAAGTCGATCTGTGTCTGATCCATTGTTGTCCGTCTGTTTAAATACCACTGTGTATTGCCACGATTTGGTCAAATAATTAAACAATTTAATTCATCATTATTGCGGTTAGTTAATTCTGATAAATATTATGACTAAGCATTATGACATGTATTTTTAAAAATATATTAATATTAATATATTAACACAATAATAATCTTTCACATTGTAATCCTTTTATTTGTTACCTTTTGCATGTTTGTGCGCTGCTGTGCGTCCTGTGTGTGTAACAAGCAGAGTGTATGTTGTGCACCCGCCTGTGTAGATGCATGTTACTGTCTGCGCCCTTAAAATAACAGTGAAACATTGCGCCATTGACTTTAGACCAGGTTTTTGTTGGTCAATAGCGCAATCACTCTCTGCTGCTTTTAGACCAACATGCCCATGGGCGCTCTGATGGGCGCAAGTGCCATTGCTATTTTAACAACGTGAGTGCTGGACGGGAAAATGACAACTGCGTCGGTCTTAAAATAGCAAGCGCCGCTCTGCGCCGGGCGTAAGATAGGGCCCTTAGTTACAAGTTGTGTGTTTGTTGTGCCCAGTATCACAACTTGACAGTATGTTGTTGAACACATTGTTGCTTAAAGCATTTAAATGAAACAGTTTACATTTGGTAAATTATGTCTTGCCCACCAAATCTACCTCTGTTGCTCATGTTTGCACTTTGTAAAATAACTTGATCTGAATCCTGAAATAATGTGAGATGTGTCTTTTACAATGAGTAACTTATTACTTATTTTATTAGGTTTTGTTTTTGTAGGTCTTTACAAACAGGACAGACTTGGATTTCTTGTTTTAATAACTTAATTTTTTTTTATTGATTCATTCATTTATTCACTTTTTATTTATTATTTTTTATGTTTTTAATCTCATTTGCAGTTTGATGGCCATGGTAAGTAAGGTCATTTTAATTGCTGTTTTAAGAAAGTTCATAAGCATTAAGCATTTTAAGATGCTCAGTTCCTGGTTCTCTTGTTCCTGTGTGTTTGACATGTAGAGATACACACTTTCACACACAGTCACACTCATATACAGCCACATACATACTTGCACAGAAATATACACACACACAACCACCCACATTCACCCACAACCATACACAAAAGGAGATGACTGAGATGCTTTATGTTTACATTTCCATTTGCAGCTAGAGTAGGGGTGTCCAATTGTGCTATGCCTGTGCAGGTTTTCCTTCCAACCAAACACTTCACCAGGTGATTTCACTGATTAACACACTTTCAGCCACAGAGGAGGAACTTATTAGAAAATCTCTTGAGTCTTTGGTTGGAAAGAAAACCTGCATACACTTGGCTCCCCATGGCACATGGTTAGACACCACTGAGCTAGAGCAGGGTTTAAAAAAATATTGCTGATAAAACAATTTAAAGACTGAATAAAAAAAATTGTACAGCTAAAGTTGTGTGTGTGTGTGTGTGTGTGTGTGTGTGTTGTGATTGAGTTCATTAGCCTATGAGTTGCACACAAGTATATTTTTTGGCAGAACATTTGTTGAGTATCAGTAAAAGAATGGAAAGACATTTCAGTTTTGTTTGCCAGTTCTTTTTTTTTTAATTAATGGATGTTTTAAATTTGGCACAGGTTTACACACTCTGTGAAAACAGTCTTTTAAATCCGAAATACCCTGAAGCTTAAGTGAACTCATAGATGTGAGGAGATGAATTCAGTGAGAAAAGCATCAGCGTCTGGCTGATTAGTCGGCAGGTCTCAGCACAAGTTATCACACACAGTCCATATAGCACATCAACCAGGGAGCTTCACACACCCAGCAGTGTTTGCTGGCCCCAGAGTCACACACAGCATTCACCGCAAATAGAGCAAAACAAGAAATTTCAGGTGCACAGATTAAAACTAATGCATGCAATGTGTGTGTGGTGCTGAATGCGGGGGAAATGGAAGTATGAAGGGAATTAGGAGGAATAAGACTGGAATGAGACTTGCTATCAGCAAGCAGACTGACAGTAAAGAAAGCTAAAATGAGCTTGTATGTGATGGGAGGAGGCCAGGTGAATCAAACAGGACACAGTATGAATCAGAAAATACCATGAAGCTGAAAAGAAGAAAATAAACCAAACATAGGGGCATGTTAAAGGTGTTGGTTGTATTTGGGTAATTACCATATTTCTAGTATTTGAAATTTGTAATTTAGAATAATCAGAGTAATCATTTTGCACCACTATGTTTCTACTAGTTACCAAATTGTGCTGGTAATATGTCACGTAACCTGAAACAGGAAACACTGTGTGACTGTAAACGAGGTTCCCAGTGGTAACACATCTGATTCTTGAAAAATTTACATTCACCCTCCCATTTCTGTAAAATGTTGTCTTTAACCCAAGAACTGTGGGAGAAACAGTCAATTTAGTTGAAGCCATAGACATGAGAGGAGACAATGCATGTCAGAAAATCCAGCAAGTCAAAGCGTGTCTTTGAACAGCTCCATTATTTGCTGAACTAACAAATCAAGCCGCATCGCTTCGACTACTTCACAACAAATATGGGACAAAGCATTTCTTTTCCAAAGGAATACTATGTTCCTTCATATTTGCTTTGTTAGATGTACACAATCCAAAAAACACGGCACAGAAGGTTGCCCTCAACTTGAAAAGGAGCATTTACAGTTGCGAATTGTGGAAAGAAATGAAAACTTTTGGTCAGCATCCCCAAAAGTAAGTTTGCACAAACATGTCTTCTTGAGGAACCCTAATGGTCTTAAAAGGGGAAGTAAAACATTAAAGGTCTAAAGGTCAGCTACGTCCATTAAACAGTGGCCTTTATACTTAAGCCTGGGAAAGATGCATTTTATGTGGAATAAATTGAGCTTTATTTAGAAAACCTGGAAGCCATACCACACCTCTATTTCACAGGCAGTTATATATATATATTGTCAATGTCTTTTTTTGTATTCTTAAGTGTGATTTTACACTTATACAGTCTCTACTCAGGTTGCACAGTGAAAAAACAAAAGCCGATATACAGCTTGTGTAGACAGCTGGACTGATTAAAATAGAATCGCATGTGTTCCATCAGATGAGCGTCACAGATGAGAGAAAAACGTGTTTGTGAAATTGTTTAAAATACTGTACCTTTAAAATAGATGTACTTACTTGAACATGAATTTGCATTTGTAGAAGTCAAACAATCTTGTCATGTTATTCACACAACTGCTACTGTAAACAGAGTTATGGAAGTTATAGAATGGTAAATGGACTGCATTTATATTGTACTTTTCTAGTCTACTGACCACTCGAAGAGCTCTACAATGAGGGATGTAACGATACACAAAATTTACAGTTCAATACGTGCCTGGGTCTTGGGGTCACGGTTCGGTATGATTTTGGTACAGCAGACAAAAAAAAAAGAAAAGTAACTATTACTGAAACAGTTTAGTTGCTGCAGTGAGAAAGGAAAACAACCTGTCTGTTTCTTACAAGGAGGCAGGACACCTGCTGACAGCTGTTTTATGCTGATTTACGGTCTCACTGTATATAAAGTAATTGAAACTAGCTCCAGCAGCTACGACATGCTACGACAGTAACATGCTGCTTATACTCTGATGCTTCACTATTAATAATCTAATGATGTCATATATAATAATATATCAGTCAGAGGTACCAAACCATTACTTTTACTTTCATGTTTTTGACTAGATTTTTCCCTCTCAGAACTGGTTCTTACAGTGTGCTGTCTCACCATGTCAGAAATCAGATGTGTTCATAGTTGTTCTGAACGACTTCACTCAAAGGCAATTCGTGGGTTTATTCATTAATTACACATAAAAATGACACACAAAATGCAGTGCTTATACAGGCAGTGTAAAACTATGTGATTGGATAGGGCTGACTGATCCAACCACATCCAATTACTGTCAGACAGCTGAATCAATCTAAAACTTTAAATTGTCAATAGACTTTTTGTTTATGTGAGCGGCATGCAGTGTATACTTAGTATATAGCCAACTAGAAATGTCCTTATTGGTAATTTAAGCTATTTATTGATTTTGGTGTCATTGTATAAATAAGCTAGATAGTTCAGTTATGTATTCATGTCTATAGGCCTACACACATAAAGTGGTGATTATCTGTGTAATCTGTTGTAGTTCTGTCACAGAAATAAAACACCTCATAATTTTGATTTTGGGATTGAAAGTGACACAAAATAGCACTCTCCTGGGAGTAGACCTTTCTTAAATGAAGTGCAGGTCGCTTCATCGTCCTCATGTCCTACTCTGAGGTTGGAGTGTTTGTAGTCTATGTTCACTTTCAGTATAATATCTACAGTAGGAGTGATTCTGATAAATATAGGCCCAGAAGTTTTTTTTAAGAAGAACTGAATTGTAAGTAACAGGTTAGCTAATAAGAATGGTCTAGACAGACTAATAAAAAACTACATAACAAGTATAATCTTTGACATCAGTGTAGCCTTAATGTTTAGTGACTAAGCCCCCATGTAACATTACCCTAATATTTATTTAGAAAACCTATTGGCTGTAAATGTTAAACTTGCAGTGTGGAACTTTTACATATAAATGAATGTCCGAAACATTGAAGCCCTTGCCAAACGAGTTCACACAATGCTGGTTAAGTCTATCTCCGCCAGATAAATATCTCTGTATTTCACATTATACAGAGTTCTTAAATTTCATGTCGGGAGGGACATCCTCGTGCTGGCTGTTTGAATGTGCACCCAAAGACTTCTGCCAGCCAAGCCAGCTAACTTCTGGACTGAATGGATCAAATTCTGATAGTGAAACAAGTCATTTTGCGGGAGTTGTGTGATGCTCAAAACAATTTATCCACAGTATTACAGCCGCAACAATAGCGACAGAGTAGGCTACGGCAGAGCCTATGATGTAAGCATGTGTTGACAGTGTTTTTGTAACTACTCTCACTGCCAGAAGGGGGAGACAAAAGTCCTGTGCTCCAGCTTTAAACATTAATTTTAGTCTCAGATGATATTGTTATTTTAAGAGGGAAAATACAAGTACTGGGCAAGTTATAGGGGCAAATTCATATTAAATAAAACAACTGTTTTGCAGAGTCATCTCTATATGTGTGTATGTGCTTAACTATTAGGCATTGAAAAAGAGTGAAGACGCATACACACCAATGTGCACACTGGTCTTTTAACTGGCTTTACAATGTTAAAACCAAATCTGCGTCCTTGTACAAGATCTTCCTATATTATTTATATAGTCTGTCTCCACGACCCAGTTTTTCACTGGGGTTTTTTCGCATTTTGAAGAGAAATGCTCCAGTAGCAAATCCTGGCCACAAACAGATAAAAATATGAAGTTAATACAAGAGCTGGCACAACATACTTAAAAACCCCTGCATGCACCTTGGCTGAAAAAAGCACTCACCTAAGTATTTCCTTAGTACATGAATATATTGGGTCATAAAATGTAAATATAAAAGGTTATCTCCCTCTCCTGCTATTTTCCTGGCAGATGCAGAGGTGCTACTGTAGGATTACCTGAATGCATGCCAAGTTGCTGCAAAGGAGAAAAGGCTGCAGGTGAAGGTGCAACGGGAGGAAGCTTTGTTTTTTTTACCATTTATTTATTTTCTTAGTCTTGCTCTGTAGTTACCCTGTGAACATGGTGAGGGAAAGTATAGTTGAGAGTCCATGCTGCATTCAGCATCGCTCTGCTTCATATTCATAATGGTGTACACTTTTCAGTTCAGTTCAGTTCAGTCCTCCTCTGCTAGCTACTGAGTCACTCCTGTGGAGCTACCAGAGGTTAAGTGCTCAAGGGCACCTTGTCAGTAGCTACTCTGGAAAAAAGAGCATTAATAACCTTTTTTATTTTTTTTTTTCCTGTAAAATACTATAATTCCCAGCTGGTCCTGGGATTCAAACCACTGACTTTCCAGCGGGTGTCTGTGACCTTTAAAGGAGAAATTCACCTGGAATACCACTTACCCCAAGTTATTTCTCTTTATCCAGATAGCTTTAGTATGATTTGCCAAATTTTAGGGATGACTCTGTTGACCCCAACAACGGAGCTTGTTTGTGTTGCTCACAAGCTGCAAAAATACATCTGAAAGACCCAACAGCAATGTATATTCCCACAGCCTGTAACATGGTTATATCACTTGCTTTCTTCTGTGCAGAAATGCACAGTTTGTGGGCGCACTTTAGCAGAAAAATATAGTTCTCAGCAAAATTGTTCAAAGCAAGGTCTGTAGATCACAGTGATGTAACTATGTGAAGACTTCTGAAACAAGAAAGAAACGTTGCTGTTGAGGTTTTCAAATGTAACGCCACAAAATATGACTGAGTGAGAGCAAACATTTCTATGGCAGACATCTCTAGACATTAGTGAATAACACTGAGTTTCTGGATGGACGTACAGTTTATGTACTTTGGCGAAAGTGTCCTTTAAAAAAGCACACAAAAGTAACAGTATCCTAAATCACTTTCCACTACTGGGTCTATTTTGTTGTTTGTTTGAATAAAAGGAACACGGATAGTGCCACATCCAGATATTTCCTGTTCAGCTACAATAGCAGCACTGTTCAACAGGCATACTGGGAGAAATCAATCATAGAAAAGGAAGAGATACCAATTTCTCTACTGACAGGAGACTCAGTAGACCAGAATGTGATACAGACACAATACCTGACTGGAAATCTGGTCTATTTCTGCTGCTAATGCTGTCACTTTGCTTTTTGCTCCGTCTTTCTATATATAAATAACTTGTTGAAGTTCAGGCACTTTCTTTGTGTGAGAAAAAGAATTCTTGAAATGTACGAGGTCAAAACCTTGAAATAAAGTACTCAAACAAAAGAAGGTACACAAAAGGAGTCAGTTTAGCTTTTCATCACAAAGTGTATGAATGTGTAGGCTACATGGCTAGGGAATTAAATATTTCTGCCTTCACAATTATAATAGTTACAATTCACTCAAGGTTACAGCACAAAGCACTGATCCTAACAAGCACCTTCATGTGGGGTATTTAGTTCATAGTTTTGAAAAGGTTTTGCCCACCTAAGACACATTGCTGACAGGATGACACATTAGGTGTCAAACCTTTACATCAGACAGCAGCAGACAGCTTTCATATTGGCATTTTGCACTTTTGAGATTCAATGAATGAATGAATGAATATCTTATTTTTGTGTCGGTCATTTACATGACCTGTCCCTCATGGAATTATTCAGACACATTGACTAACAACGAACCAAACGTTCTGGCATGTTAACCCACCATCATCTAACACAATACATAAATATCATCCAAATAGTACTTGGAGAGAGGCCAACAATTGGTGGCACTGTCAGAAGCTGTCCTGCCGTAACACTTAGCTGACAGCCAGTATATTTTTCTCAAATGCACTTCATGCCAAAATGGTGTGTGCTTGGTGTCTGTTGTGCTGCACTTCAAGCAGTGTTTCAAATGAAATCCTCCATGCTCTCTTTAGAGCTCAACTGCATCAGTGTGGCGAGACAAAGTTGCTGCTGATTAAAGGATCATTTCAGTGTTTTTCATGGTCGCCTTCTCTTTTGCTATTAGGCATGCTAGTGGCAACATGGTTCTGGAAATGGCAATGTTGGTCCGTCCACCACTTTGTTGCAAACTGAAATATCTCAACAATTTGATGGAATGCCATGAAATATGGTACATTTCCCCCCTGAGAATGGCTTCACGTTTAATCCAACCCCGTCATCAGGTTTAATGTGTATAATACTTTGGTTTACCTGCAAAACTAATGACATTCCCAGTAGTCGCATTTGTTCCATCTACTCAGTTCTAACTGGCACGGGGACCAAATCATTACACATTAGTAAAGGTTATTCACTTACTGATTTACATCTTAAAAAATATGTTCACAGTTTCCATGTAATGTGCGCTCCCCCTTTCTACTCGTCGACAAACACACTGCTTCAGTGTGTCAGATTACCACATTCCCCTCTGCAAAATTATTTTTAACTCAATAGCTGATGTTCTCTGCTGTTACTTTGCATTCTAATAATACACTCTGCAGGGGATTTCATAAACTGTGGGTGACTTAAAAATATCTCTGGAATTTGATTTATTGAGCAAAGCTTCAACAGCAGCAGCTGGCCTAAGAAATGAATTCCTTTAATTAAGTAAACTACAGACATTTGTCCAGTGTATATTTTCATTGTGTAATCACACAAATTCCTTTCTAAACAAGACCATCTCTCAGGATGCACTCCTGTCATCTGTTTGCTTCTGTCCTCCTAAAAACTCTATTTGTCGGTTTAATTTTGTGTTATTCCATTGCACGTTGACACTGCATGAATCCTGTCAAGGTGTCCAAACACATTTACTCAAATTTGTTTGCACTCCACCAAATAGCCCACAACTGGCATTGTTCTCAGATGGGTTTACACTGTCCTTGTTTATCAGGTTAAAAGTAGCAGCGACAGGTGACTGGAGGAGTCAAACAGTAGTTTATGTCTTCAACAGTCTAACACAGTTGTTAACAGCAACGCAGACCATAATTCACACTGAGAACTGGAGATGACTACTGGAAACTAGGACAAAAATGTCACAGAATAATAGAAAACATATTCACCTCATGTGGAAATGTTTTGAAAACCTGATTTTCTCAGTCAAACTTTAGAAGCATGTTCTCCACAAGAATATGAGAATCAACTGCTAGCTCTTGATATACAGCAAAATCCCCAGAATGACAATCACATGAGGACTGTCAACATTCTGCTCATTCACCCAAAAGGCGCTTTCTACTAATATTTTCCAAACCTAGAATCTACTCTTTTATTTGATATGTGGCACACCACTGTCACATTAATATTTCAGGTGCCAGACTCGAAAATGTAAGTGTACCCAAGAAGCAGTTGCTTTCTCAGCAGCATTCCATGAAATAATGAAATAAATGTCTACAGTATACCATGCCCAATGCTGCTATGAGGACTGTGTACTGAAAAAGACATTGACACAGATACATCTGTGAGTCACCCCCCCCCCACTGGTAGAGTTACACCAGCTCTCATTATAGTACTGGATGAAAACGCTCAATACAGCTGGTATGCTACTTGGCACTTGCAGACCTACAAAACCCAAGTGGTCACAAGAAGGTGAAATGTATTGTTCTGTGAAGTGCTGTGTGTTTGTGTGAGATGAGGATTAAATAGAATACTTGACTTCACAGTTTGCAAAATGATGCTTAACAGCGATAGAAGAGCCAACAACTGCCAAACATGAAGTGAAAGTACTCCGTAATTATCATCATGCTACACTGCCCTAAATGTCAACACCTGTGAAAATTTCCATTTACCATGAATCTAAGCCAGGTCCCAGATTTGCATATCTTCTGCATTCGTTGCAAAGCACTTTGGAAAATGTTTCTGAAAGGAGGAGGTTACGACACGGCGTGCTCTCACCCTGCAGCGTCCCTGGGACAGAGCGGGTGACAGAGGATTCATATTAAAGACAGATTATTGTTTTCTCACCACACAATGCCTAGCCTTCAATCCAATGGACCACACTGGATGAATAGCATTACTCATACTGTCATTTCCTACTGCCACTGCAGGGTCAGAGGAGACGGCCATATGGGAATCCTGTTCTATCACAGTGCTCCATCAAAGTCGAGACGTGAATCAGAAATACTGGAGAAATGCTCCCCACAGGACAGTGTGACAGACATTTTAAATACTGAATATGTTAGTCACTGTCGAGCCACTGTTGACCTAGTGGCTCTGTTCACAGCTAATTATTTCTTTAGGTATTGCACACAAATTGGGTTTGACGGCTAAACAGATTTTTTTAAAAATATATTTATAATAGTAGATGGTTCATTTGCATGTAAATTGGCTGTAAACAAGATAGTTCAACTTTTAGATACCACAAGGTATTTTGAGTTACAGCAGGATGTAAACATTGGAAAAATGATGTACTTTATAAAGCCACAGTAAATACTGAATTGCTGGCAAAGTCTGTTAAAATCATGTGGACAGCTCAAATGAAGGTACAGTCAAAAATGCTAAGCTTGTTCTAAATCAGAGTGCAAATTAAATTAAACTGATAAAACACATCTTCACGCTTCATTTCCAGTCGACTCTATATCCTCTCCTATATGCAGGTAGACTGCAGTAGTGGTTTACATTAACTGATCGGGTTGTACATCCTGTCTTAAACTGGAGTTTTGTAAAATTATATCATGACCTCAGTCTTTTCCAACTTTTTCCAAGTGGTTTCAGTCAATAAACCTAGCATTAATAGAAGCATTAATATTTTTCTCACCTGTTAGTGTGCGCAAACCGTGCTCCCTCACAGTTTCTTCTGCAAATTCAACAATTGCTCGTTTTGTTCTGTGCTGGAACATTGTATCCTCATGTCACCACCGTTGTATCCTGTTAACAAGCTAACATCAACCCACCACCGCATCGTATGACGTGGGAGTTACAACAAACGAACCCTCTGTGCTGCAGGCAAAAACAGACAGGAGCTGCTTTTGAGGAGGGCAGACTGATGTGTCAGAGTTCAGAGGATGAAATATATCAGTATCTGAAACATGCTGCATCAAATAATAACTTGTCAGATCACAAAGTAAGTATCACAAAGTTATGACCTCTTCAGTGAGCCAAAAGTTGTTTGTGCATTAGGGTTGTTTTAACTGTCCAGTTTGTCTAGGTGCTTGCTGCTTTGCTGAGAATCATTTGAACTATTAAGAGATGGAAGGCAAGCAATGGTGCATTCTCCTATAACAAGTCAACACATCCCTGCGTGTGGTGTGAGCCATCTTTCTATTAAGTGTAATAACACATGGCTATTTTTTTTGCTTCATAAATCTGTTTAGTTTAGTTTCTGCTCAGCCTGGGCTACACACACTGCAGCACACTGTGTGACAAAATGTTTTAAATTAGTTAAAACAAGTGAACTATACTGCTGTCATGTCATGTTTATTTGCATAGATCACAACTGACCTTTTGAATCTTCCTTCCCCTTCCTGGAAAACTTTGTCCGATTAAACTACTAACCTGAACCACCAGGAAGGTTACATATGGCAGAAACACTTA
The DNA here is from genome assembly GCF_963924715.1 of Thunnus thynnus. Classification (NCBI taxonomy): domain Eukaryota; kingdom Metazoa; phylum Chordata; class Actinopteri; order Scombriformes; family Scombridae; genus Thunnus; species Thunnus thynnus. The sequence goes on from NC_089529.1 coordinate 2,599,140, forward strand.
AAGTGCTAATGCTCTATGAACACAAGGCATTCAATAATACAACAAATTATTACCATAAATTATTCATAATTATTCACTCAGTATTCATCTATTCAAGGTCATCGGCACTGGCTGGTATATACTACCAAATGTATGCAACTGCTTTGTCACAATTAATCATAAGAAACAGATAACTGTTGGGCAGCCTCGAAGCTCATGTCAAGTATTCTTCGTTACAATAGTGGGTGTGAGCGCAGACAGCTTTAAGTGCATGGTGGCAGTTTGATAATGGCCAGCACATGCAATCTTTACACCATTAGTGTCGTCTCTGCTGAAAAACACCTTGAAATGAAAAAAAAACCCCAACTAATCAGGTTTATAAGTGATGCCAGTTAGAAACAAACAGATTGAACACACACTGAAAGTAGTCAAATGTCACAGATGCTCGAGGTCTTTACACTAACAAAGAATTTCTATCACTGTGTCTCCAGCAGCAAATGCAATTCAAGCTGATTCATAAGCAAGTAACTGAGCGTAAGGGATAACATCCATTGACATGGGAGTGAATGACTCCTTCATTACCATGTTGTATAAACAGATGATGCAGAAACAGCTATTTGTAAGCAGAAACAGGAAGTGTTTCATCAGCCAGGTTCAGAATGAGGTTAACACCTGAAATTGCAGGTAAATATCTGAACAATAGATGGTAAGCAGCGTTTTCACACATTTCTAAATTCATAAAACCTTCTTACTGAGATATTTAGCAGTAGTAGCATGTTGACAGTGAGACAAAACAGACCAGCGCTGCACCGGTGGGCAGCATGCCTAAATCTGAAGCTTATCTAGGTGCCAAATGAATCAAATATGCAACAGAAATATGAATAAATTTACCAAAACAACCAGATGTCATACACCATTGGATGGATGAATGAAAACAAATCCTATGTGGCATTGCACATCAGTTTGTTTTTATTTATTTATTTATTTTGGCAAATTAGGAAAAACACAGCTACAAGACAGTCATATTTTTTAACTAGCTAGTAACAGATTTGTCAAATCTTTTACAATTTTGTTTTATAATGGCCGAATATCGTCATTCTATTGTTGACACAAGTTTATCAGAATTGATCATTTTTACTTCCATATTTTTCAGTTGTGCAATTTACATTGTTTTTTTTTTAATAATATTTAACAAGCCACTTCATTTTCACAGTATTTCATGTATTTCATCAAGGTGTTTAGAGAAATCAGTGCATACTAAGGAACTTTAGCCCTACTATATATTATTATATTATGTTATGACTCCCATCGCTACATCTCAAGTAACTGACTTTTCCATAACCTCCTCTAACAGTTCTATAGTGATGATTAACATGTCTAATGTTTTTTTTTAAACTTCCATCAGGAATATTGTCAAACCAGACCTGGAGCTGCCTTTTAATGATTCATCTCTTCACAAAGAAGAGAGGAAAAAATACTGAATACGTTTTGTTCTGGATACAGGTGGACAATTATTTTCAGTCCCTGTACAAAACGGCAGCTATGCCATACACAATGCCATTACATGTCATAAATGAGACATAAGCTGCTCACTCTGTACTCTGCTTGTCATCGGAGACCTTCAAGGACACTGGACTACAGAGTCAAAGCCATTTTTCAAAGAACAAAATCCAAAGAGAAAACAAAAAAAAACATTGACATATATAAACTGGCAATATTTCTCTTATGCATTTACTTACTATATGATGTTGAGAGTGTTGAGATAATTGAGTTTTAGAAGATAAAATACTTCTGTGTGTACATCAAGGCAGCAGACGGAGTAAGAAGCATGACTCACATGGAAACTCTGTTGCTCCTATACTGTGTCACACAATCAGTCAATATTGCTGAAAGACATTGGTAGAAATCTAGAAACATAAGAACTGAAGGAGAAGCTGAAGTGATGGGTAAAGTACAAACTTTATTGAAATAAATAAATAAATAAATTTCAGTGAATACAAATCAATGATGTGCCGCTACTTCCTTTGATTAAATTATGTCAAAACAATAAACAAAGATAATAATGTCCAGGAAGCTCCAGTTCATTAACAACATTACTGTAGAAACAAGAATTTTAACAGGTACTGTACGTTAATAGAGGTCTGTTTTAGAGTCAGAAAGCTGAAAACATTACAGCATTTCTGTGCACAGGCTTCAAGTGTGTTGTAGGATCAATTTTGAAGGACTGTTGCCTTCTTGCCTATAAATTAGTCTATGGTTCCAGGGCAAAATACATCTCTGACTTGCTCTAACAATATAAACCCTCAAGACCTCTGAGATCATCTGGGGCCAGTCTGCTAACTGTTCCAGACTTAAAACAAAACAGGGTGAAGCAGGGTTTAGTTTTATGCTGCATGTATAATGAGAAGAACCTTCCAGAGGATCTGAGACTTGCCCTGACTTTTTTTTTTTTAAAAAAATGAGTCTAAAATCTTTTATCTTCCCCTCTGAGTGTTATTAAAATTTCAGTCTACTTAAGATTGCACTTTGCCCCTTTTCTTCCATTTTTTGATATTTCAATTCAACTTTTTATCTTGTTTTCTTTAAGTCTTATTAAATGCCTTTTTATGCCTTAAAGCACTTTGAATTAAATGGAATGTATGAATGTGTTGTGTCTTTCACTGTCTTTTACTTGCAGTTAGTTGCACTGAATGTGTAAGTTTGCCACACAGAGTTGATGGCCCTGACATTACTCAAATAGATTTACAGTCCATGCTACAAATTGTATATAGATGTTAATTGGATATCCTGCTAAATGTAATGTCATGGCTGCATACATATTTATGTTTCAGATTGAAATTGTTGTTTATATCCCCCTTCATTTTTCACTCTGTTAAGGTTAAGCTTTTAATGTTTGACTAAATAAATGAGGTGAAATAAATGTGCCTGGCTGTGCAGCTGATCCTAATGACATCCTGAGAGCTGCTTGCGTATACAGTGCATTGGATAGTCTTCCATCAGTCCATCATGCCATAAAAAGGTCAAAAGACCACAACATTCAACAAGTTTTTATTCTCATTAAGTGCTTCCCAGTGGTTAGATTAGATTTGATGGAATTTTAATGATCCCCATGAGGGAAATTGATGGGATGTCACTCTGCAATTTTAAGAGAGTTGAACGGTTTCATACCTTGGGGCACTTGATAAGAACCGTCAGAGAACAGCAGGTCAGAAAAATGAATCTACACATTTGCAAATTCATATATTTAACAATCATAATTCCCTTAAACTCTGGCACGGGTGAGGGTTACAGGTTATGACGGGATGTATATATTGATGAATATATTATGTATACTGAAACTGTACATGTTGGATTTAGGATGTCAGTATGAAGTCAACTGGGTCAAAACTGACCAGATGGAACCAGGTGTGAAAAAGAGGTCAAGCCAGGGATGCAGGAAGTGAGGGGGCTGATGTTGCAGCAGTAATTCCACTTCCTGCATCAATCAGGTATTAAAGAAATCATCAGTGGTTAATAAAAAACTGGAGTGTTTATGTGTGGTACATCTGTGTTTGTGGTAGCAGAGATATTTTTCATCTGTATTATCAAAATGTGTATTAGCCTATAAGTTTCACTCTTGTAAAGTGATTCACACACAACAGATTGTTCTATAGCATATATAAAGGTTTTGGAGGAGGTTTTCAAGTTTTCCACTGACAAAAACAAAGAAGATAAGACACCGATCATCCTGTCAGGCAGGCCCCTGGAGACAGTTAAATTCAGCCAGCTAACATTAATTACTGCCACTGTGCAGGGATAAGTCGTTTGTACAATAGGCTATATCTCATTTAAATGTAGAGATTTGATTGATTATAAAATAGATCCAGTAACTTGAGTGTCCTGTGACGTCTCTTTGCCTTTTGCTTAAGAGGTTGCTTTGTCTTCTAGTGGGCGGGGTTGGAGAGGACTTCAGGAAACTATCTGCACCTTAAAGCTGCAGTCTATTTAGATGGCTTCTTTGTTAACCTGTCTCTCTTGTCTTCCTCCCAGGCCTCTATCAGCCAGATGGGTTTTGTTTTGTTTTCACACATCACATACTTCACTCATCCACACATTGCATTCATTACTGACTTAGCTGACTAACATTATTATATTTTATCTTAAGTTGACAAAAAATATCATTTTAGAAGCTTTATTCATGTGTGATTCCCTTTTTTTGTTGCTGACTCTGAACAAGTTCGTGACAGTTCCCCTAAAGATCTAACAATACTATGTTTAAACCTCATCCAACCGACTCCCTGATGAGAGGTTAATAGAGAGAGACAGAAAGTGTCCACGTCCAGGCGAGTGAGAGAGAAGGGGGTGTGTATGGTCAGCAGTGGAAAGTTAGTTTGATCATATGTCATTCAGGGTAATTCTCTGGTTTGCAAGTGGAGTGTTTGGACTACAATACTACATCTGTGCTAACAACCAGAGATCAACCTGTGCCAGATGTTGTATATTAATGTGTCCACCGCAGGTTGAACGTACATTCAGTAGATCAATGTCATACGCTTGTCTCTTTATGAAATAGTTATATAATAACTGCTCTGCATTTTTATAAACTATGATAATCCGGTCATTTCATTTATGTATAACACATATTAATCAAAATTTCTGTTAATGTGCCAGCTGGCAAATTTTCAACCACAGTCCTTTGGTGTGATGTAATTTCTCTCTCTCACACATGTGCCATGCTGTCTTCTCCTTACAGTTTTCATGCTTAAAGAGTAATTTAACAGTAGGCTGAAAAGCTGTGTTTTGCTCTCCTCTCCGACCACACCCAGTATCACAGAAGGGTGTGGTTAGATGTGGTCAGAAATGTGCTCTGTTGCATCTGTTAAACCACTGGAGGTCAGCAAATACAAGTTTTTCAAGGTGTCTTAAGTTACTCTTTTAAGTTCAGCATTCTTGCCTGTGTAGTTTCTGATGCTCCTTTGACAGATAGCATATTGGTTTTGTTGTCTGTTGCACTGTTATGTAGAATGTTTTAAAATTAGTGTAAATTATTCTAGTCTAGTCTATTCAAATCAATACAAAAACATGAATTCTTTGCAGCATTTAGTAGGACACATAGAGTAACTTTATCTCCACACACCCAACTCTGATCATCTTCCAGCATCACTAGGCCAAGCACACTCAAAAATAATAATGTTGGTACTCTCATCTCATCACAATAGAACCATCTATTACCATACTATCATTACCATGTAACTTACCTAGTGCTTACAAAACACCTTGTATCACAAGCCTTCATGACTCACAGAATCCAGGGAATTATTTAATCATGTCTGTGTTATATAATATACAATATGTCGTGCGTTTCATTTTCTTCCCTGATGTTGCTTGCTACTTGACTAAAATACTGTAGGGCATCCACAACACATTCTCTGTAGCTGTAATCAGACTGTTAGCCGCTGCTTGAATGCAAATAGATTGTGAGTGCTTAGTGTGTGCAGTTCTATAGTGGTAAATAAACAACAAAGCAGTGGTGTAGCTTGTAATAGCTAGCTGGCATATAAACAGTTCCACTTCAAGTGACATGCATTGTTGCCACAGAAGGCTCATTCACGATGTAATTTCCATTACCCGTGGGCTGTGTCAATGTGATTGGCTGCTTTTTTAAGGAGAGCTCATGTTGTGGACCAAATATATGTTTTTATTTTAGAGTAAAATTGTTTTCCAAGTGCTTCTGTGTTGCTCACTGACATTGCAGTGTTTTGCTTCTGGCCACACCCCAATGAGTGATGTCACAACAGGTGTTTAGCCTCTTGTAGGTAGTCCCAGCTTTGATTATTACCTTTAATGCATTCAGTATACACCAAAACAATTATTTTTTGAAACACTAATCAAGGGTCAATACAGGCCAGTTTTCCCTTTTCTACATAATGGCACTACATGTAGAGAATGTTTTTCTGTTTTTCTGCTCTGTCCGTTGGGTGGAACAGAGCAGGTGGACCCAAATGCAGGAGACTGCAGGCTGAGCGAGGCTGAAGAAACTTCTTTATTAATGGCTTGCGCAGGCAAAAACAAACCTTGCAGGTCAGGTCGAAACAAAAAACAGAATACAGAACAAAGCAGAGCAAACTGAACAAAGAATACAACAAGACTGAACTGAAACCAGGACTTAAATACAAACTAAACTAATGAAACAACAAGGAACAGGTGGCAAGACACAAGGGCGGGCTGGGAGCTGATTGACTGGGGAAGACACAGAGAGCAGGGCAGGGCTAACATGACTGATACAGAAGTGGTGTGTAGATGAGCAAGAGAGGGAAAAGGAAGCACAAGAACACAGGAGGGAAACACAGAGCAAATAGAAAACCAAAAACCCAGAAAACACAATAAGTAGGTTCAAGAAGGCCTGAAATGTCAGCAGGCCAAATGCAAATAAAAAGCACTGTGCTACAGAGCTAAGTGGGCTGCAAGATAATCTGAAGGACATGTTAACTCAAAGTCCAAAACACAGATCTGTTCCATTGTCCAAGAACTGATACATAACCACTTGGAATGTGAATTGCTTGACAGCACCTGGCAGCTCAGTGAAACCAGCCTGAAACACATTCATAAAACAATCTGGTCATTTAACCAACCAAGTGAAAGTATTTCAGCTTTCACTTCTGTTTGCTCTTCCAATAGCATATGTATTACAAACTAAGCAGTTAAATGACTGGACAAAGGTTCAATGCAAAGACCTATCTAAAGATCTGTATCTCAAGTTGTCCTTAAATATAATCTGGAACTTATCTGTCCTTCTCCCACTCAGTCCAGTTCAACAAACTAGGAAAAAGTCTGAGGGCATCTGGTGAACTGGTGGAGGGACATAGAGCGAGACTGGGACAGAACCATAACACTGTCATTGCTGCTGTCCTCGCACCATAGGGCTGTACTACGAGGCAAGTTCAACATATCCAGGATTTCTTTGTGTGAGCTGGCTCGACAAACCCTAAACTCGCAATCAGAGATAAGTGGTATCACGACGGTTGATGTGAAGTTTCTTTGTTAACCCAGGCTTTCTGCCTCAGGCTCTGTACGCGTCCCCATAAAAGGGGGCGTTTGGCGTGTCATTTGACTCTTTTTCTGCACAAAATGGACCAATTGCGTGTCGCCTGCTTCTGTCAGGAGGAACGGGGAGCTATGAATAATATAAATACATTATCACAGCAAAAAGCAACGCTGTTGCTGCAAATAAAGTGAGAGAGGAATGCTGACAGAAAATTGCTGATCTTGTAAATTTGTTGATTAAAAAACTAATTCATTCATTTATTAATTATGTAATTAGTTTATACACTTATTTTACCACTCATTGCACTCTCTGTGCCTCCCACATCCAGAGCTCTTAAACTTTAAACTTGATGCAGCAGTTTTAAACATTGTACTCAAGAGGTGCATTTAGGTCTGACTCTGTCCCATAATGAATGAAAAGTGGAAATCACTTTAGATTCTGGCCAAATCAGTGAAAGTGAAATTAATATTATAGATTGAATATTATCTGCAATAAATATCAATAGATTTTTTTTTTTTTGTTCAAAGTATTTCTTTATAAGTTTTTTATTTTTTTTTTATATATTGTAACAAAATCCCATCCCGCAAGTAACCCTAACCATTACAAATTTACAATATGAAATATCAAATCAATGGTAAGTATGATAAAAGACTAATCAATTTTCTAATCAGTGTTCTAATAGACGCAGTAGCAGCAGTGTTAAACAGACTTTGCAGCAAATCAGATAGATAGTGAAAGGGCGACACTTTTTATTGCCAATTTAAGCCGAAACTCGGAACATAACCTGCTCCGGACCAGGTTTAGTTTGCAGTATAAATTACCATGGTGATGTAGCCAGGTTAAAAGAGAGCCACCTTCGTGACATTGAAAACCCTGCTTTAGGCTCAACATACCTTGCTAACCCACTAATCTCGCTTCGTAGTACACCCCTCAGGTCTCCTTAACTTGATACTCTTCACAAACAAACTGAGTCTGAAATAAATCTGTTTCATGATTCACATCTCCTAATGTCACCACATTTTACTTGGTAAATACTGTTCTTACAATGAAAACAAGATACCCTAAACCCCAGTTGCTTTCCCATTCCAATATCATTATACTATCTGTGTTAAATTGCTAAGCAGGAGTGACAGAGGCATCCATTTTTGTTCAATCACATCATCATAGTCACTGGAAACTAATTTTAAACTGATTTGGTCATTTTTGAATTGATTTCACCATGCCAGCTTTAGACGTTCCCCAAGCCATATGCTACTGTCACCTTTACAAATGTTGTGCACACGCAACAGTTGATTACTCTGGTGGGAAAAATAAAATGATACAGATAGGAATAAAATGAACAAATAGAATGGTAATTTGTTCTGTATCAATTTGTGATATCATGGATTCTAAATTAAATAAAGCACCAGTGATGCAATAGCTCACTCTGTGTTATTAAAGGTAAATATGCACTCAGCATTGTTTAAGCTCAAACTGACATTATATATATATATATATATATATATATATATATATATATATATATATATATATATATATATATACATATATAAAGCTAGACCTTAATGATGTGAAAATAGGGAACAAAGAAAGTTGCTCACAAGCAATCTTAATTTATGTCTTTTGGGTAATAGAAATGTACATATTAAGTCAGCACTGTTGTGTTTATTCTAAGGATAATTTCTCACTTTGATGCAAAAGCACAGAAACATTTATTTTATTTAAAGTCAATTCAGACAAACATATCAATGGAAATTCTATAGACACTAGTGAAGTCCTCTATACACTTGACTGCTCATTGTCATAGTACTAGGGTTACAATAAGCAATCATTATACGGTTTGGCCCCGCTAACAGGCTCTTCACACCACATGGGTGAAACCCAAAAATTGCACCCCAAACCCACCAACAGAGAAAACTGTCATTACTCACAACAAGAATAGAACCTCCAATTAAGTGACCAAACACACCATCAATACAGTGCAACATCACAGCATGAGAGAACACCTCCTAGTACCCACAGGTCTCTTCTCGGTGTTAGAGTTGGACTTAAAAAGAGTAAACCATAGGCACCAATGGCAAACTTGCCATTTTCAAATCAAACTGCTCCAATGTTGTTGTTATGCAGAAAGGAGACCAGACTGCATCCATTGTAGCAGCATGTCATGTTCAAGTGGTTAAAACCACTAACAGTCCTGTGAAGACCCAGACACATTCAGCAGATGGTTCAGAGTGTTAACCAAGTTTCAGTGTGTGTATTTTTAATAGATATTCAAGTTACACTGCAAAAAAAAAAAAAAGAAAATGAAAAAGGCCACAAATAAAAGGACAGATTCACAATTTTTCAAGTCTGTCTTCAAACAATACTCAGGTACCAAAATGAACATTGAAATAGGTTTTTGTAGCCAATATCATTCCTTCTGTTCATACTAACCATTAGAAGATGGTTAGAGGACGGCTGTGTTGTGAATGAAAGCTTTAACATTGCAGGGACAAGCACGTAAACGGTTATGTAAGTCTGACGAAAGACGCTTTCATGTGGAGTGAGCAAACCAATCACAAGACTACGGTGAATAGAGGAGACATCGCTATTTTTTGAATGTTTAAATACTTTAAGTAAAATGTTTACTCTTTCGTACATGTTTATTCATGTAACTTTAATGGTATTGCTTTCATAAAGCCATACTGATTATTCAAAGCTCCTTCAGACGCTGAGCCACGCTTAAGGTGATTATTCAAAATCTTCAATCTGACGGAGCTTTGAATAATCGATATGGCTTTATGAAAGCAATACAGTTAGTTACGTGAATGAACATTTATAAAAGAGTGTGAACATTTTATTTAAAATATTTAAACACAACACAAAAAATAGCAATGTCTCCTCTAGTCATGCAACGGCTCTTTTTGTGAGTCCATGTGTCTGTGCTTGGTGCGACAATATCACAGCAGCATGTTCTGTTCAACATTGTTATCTTATCTTAAATATCACAGTCCAAATCATATCCATGACGTTAACAACTCTTATGGAGCGCACAGCAAAGTTTTGGTGGGCAGGCGTGTGGAGAATGGAGATGTGGGGTGTCAGATCCATGGAAAAGAGATGGCAAACTGGTTTGTAATTAAGGATTTAAAATTCACTCGTCATACTGCTGATGAATGGGGCTCAGCAGGCGGACATACCGCTACACCAGAAACATCTCTAAATGCACAGTAGGAGCATTTATTCACTGACAAATAGCTTAACTGTACACACATTGCACTGATGTTCACAGCTATACTGCTAACTTCATACTCTCTGCTCCGGTCTGGCAGCCACTGTCACACTTACACTCTTTGTCTCTCAACCACACTTGATACGCACACAACCTAAACCTAATTTTGATTTTGGCCCCAATCACTTACATTGAAAGCACATTTGAAGGGGATCTTTTAATAGCCAGTATGAACAGGAGGAATGATTAAGACAGACTTGAAAAACTATGAACCTATCAATGTCATTGTGATGAAGTATCTCCAGGATAAAAGTCAACAGAACATTGTGTTCATAGTCCTTTGTATTTTATAGAAAAAGAAATGTAGTGTATGTATGTACCATATAGAGTGAATATAAAATGTTCATCCTACGCATTGAAATTCAAACAATGCACCTGTTAAGGTCAAACAAAACTGCCTTAACAATGTTAAAGTAAATTCTGGTTTCCTTTGTATCCAATAACAAATCGAATCTATGAGACCAGTATTTCTTGAAATTGCATCTTCTCTGACATGCTGTATTACAATTTTTTAAAATGTTAAAAGTGTATGTTTGAGCTTTAAAGGAGCACTCCACAAACTGCAGCCCGACAAAACAGTTGTATGTCTTCTGTGGCTCCAAAGTCTGTTTTCAGACTGTAGGCTTTGAGCCCTGTCTGTTCATCTATTGGAGGTTTGAAAGAAGTGGGCATGCAGAAGACCAGAGGGGGTCAAATGAAAGATGCAATTAAGTTACATTATATTTTTTTGGATTATGGTAAAATTTGACCCAATGTCAGGATATCTCAGCCTCTGCTGCTTTTTTAAAAAATGTCTTTTGTTAGTCCCCCAACTTTATAGAAGTATAATACTAAATTGCTAAAAAAAAACGCCTGTAAAAACTTTGAGGTGACTATATTGCTCATCACACTCTTTAACAGTTACATATTCTGCAATGTTTTCTGATGTGACGACAATGTAGCTCTTATTTGCTTTTAATACAGCTTATAATAGTGCTGATACAAACTATAACTGTGTGTTTAAGGGATGGTGATAGCAGATACTGTGGAGACAAGGCATAGTGACAATGCCCTTATAAAATCACTTTGTGGAAATGTATTTTCTCCTCAGAACATTGAATATTGGAAAACAATGTAATGCCTTACATCACAACCCAGAGCAGCAAAATCAAAGTGAGGCTTTGTTTTCCATTACTGGCCAGCCAAGGAACATAAACAATAGTGCTCTGTTGCAATATTAAAGGGGACCTATTATGCTAAGGGAGATTTCCATTTCTTTTTTGATTATAAAGCAGGTCTAGATGTCACTCGTTTCAATTGACGTGATTACTGCAGTTATACCGCGGTAATACCATGACAATGCTGCAGCGGCAGTGAAGGGGGTGAAAAAATGTATCCAGGAATAGCTGCAGTGCACACCAACAACCACCAGATGGCACATGTGAGCATTCCAGCAGTCTCTCTGTCTCTCCAATGTAATGTAGTCAATACAAAATGGTGACCACGCTCGGCAAAACAGACGACGAGAGGAACAGAGAAACACCATGAAACCATTTCTTTCCTATCAAACTGATTTGAAGTTTCATTACTGAGTGTTAGGGGGTGCATGTTTTATTTGGCAGGACTGATCTGATTGTTGCTGCCAAGTAATGCATCTCCTATTATTTCAGCTTAGGTCATTATTAGATGTATGAAATTCACAGTGGAGCCAAAACGAAGGTACGATATTGTAACCCTAGTTCTATAAGCACAGGCTCCGCCCTCTACTGGACACTCTGGGTAATACTCTCCTCCAATCAGGACATGTGAGTATTACCCATAGAGTCCAGTAGAGGGCGGAGCCTGTGTGAAATGAAACAGCCCAAAATATGTGCTGGTAAAACCATTTGATTCATAGAAGTTAAGTGTGGATGCATTACTCTCTAGACAAGTGAATTTTACAGTATTTTTAGAAGATAAGACTGACACCTTACAACCTAGGGTTTCAAAAATGAAGTTGTGGTTTCGATGTAGAAATACATGGGGTCGCTATTCTGTCTGGTTCATGAAGCCATACATTGTCTGGTAAAAGAGTGACGACGAAGTCAAGTGATGTAATTCCTGTCTTACAGTACGACTGAATGTGATATAATGAACATTAACTGTCTCTTTATGGACCAAGTTTCATTCCTCACCATGTTGCACTGATGCGCTGAAGGACTGATGATGAGACCAGTTCAGGCCGTGTGTAATGGCACTGCGCTCTGGTGCGGTACTTCTCAGAGGCTGTGGATGTAGCAACATATCAGTCCTGCTGTCTTCAGATGCTGCAGGGATTTAATGAATTTAAGAAGCTTTTCCTACAGTATAAAGCAGCTGGCGACAGCAAATCAAAATCAATCAATACAGAATACTGTATTGATTGATTTATTTGAATGTTAGAGACTAACATTTATTAATTGGTTTGAAAATCTGATATTGGAGCTTAAATTTCATCATTTTGTGTCAGCCCAGCACGGCAAGTATTTGCAACTCCACTACAACAAGGCTACCTGCTTGAAGGTGTGACAATTAAATTGAATCTCATCTAATCTAATCTAAAATAAAGGAAAGGCCAAACAGGCATCAGCAGCCATTAATCACAGAATGTAGGCGGGAGTGAGCATTCAAGATCTGTGGCAGACAGCCTGTTTCTAGCCATCATGTACATGGTGATACAAATGTTTAAGAGTGGTTAATTTACATGAAACATTATCATTCTCGCTTGGGAGCTTGTATGACAGTGTACATGATGGCTGGAAACAGGCTGTCTGCAAGAACGGCCATCAGGTGCATTGTGTCACAAATGTCCAAGGGAGGTTAATTTACACGAAACATTATCATTCTCTCTAGGATGTTTTATCAAAATATATTTGATGACCACCTCCATTTATTTCCTTGGCATATGGTGGACACTTCCAGAGAGAAAGCATAAACCCTCTTCTTATACTGTATAACCATCACATTAATGTGTTTGTGTGTGTGTGTGTAAAAATAGGTGCTGTGTGTAAAAATGCTGATGTGAAAATCTTGCTATACTGTGTGCCCTTGTTTGAGTAATCTGCTTCATCCAGTTCAGTTTTTGCAAATTATATGCATATATAAAATATATACTGCATGCCTAAAGTATATTGCTAATATGTATAATGTACATTAAAGGTCAGTGGTAAATAGTAAACAGAGTCATAAACATGGCCACAGCTCTTCATGACGAAGCAAACTAAAGGCAGTTTCAACCAATTCAATGGCTACATGAGAATCTCTCATACTCTAATCTGATTTTCGCTTATCACTTTAACGATGATTGCCAAATAATGTACATGAATGATAACCTCTTCCACCTGCATCTCTGTTACTCAACATCAGTAAATAATAGTGTGTCATAAAACAAATCTCACTGCATTAACCATCACCAGAACTCAACAATGAAATATTCAATGGTTTTATTAAGTATTAAGTATAGTAATAACAGTCCTACAGTACAGCAAAATTTATAGCAGCTTTTGGCCTGGCTAGGGTTAGGGCAGTCGGCAGCAGCAGCAGCAGCAGGGCCATTAAATCAATTACTGTACATTTTATTTTATATTTATATATTTTATTTTATTTATTTCACCAGTGGCCACCACAATTTAACGGTGAGTTTTACCCAGAGCCCTAGTTTTACCTAGCTACAGTAGGCTACAATCCATTACCTGTGGTTGGCCTGGGCATGCATCACTTAGAAAACAGTCAACCAATCAGAAGAGAGGGGCACTGAGCAGACACAAAACAGCCCGTTTCAGGCTGAGTGAAACAGAGGGGCTGCATCCATGGCTTGTAATAAAAACATATAATTGTTTGTATATGGACCACGCAAATTAAAATATTAAAAAAGGGGCATAATATGATCTCTTTAAGTGGCCACTTTCCTTTAAATGTGCTCTAGTCATGCATTGCAGGGCAGCTGCCCTGTCAAGCTGAGAGTAAACTGGTATGTCACTTGTTGGAAAACAAATGCTTTCCAATCGCAAGCACACATTATGGTGTTTGTATCTTGTCTGATTAGAGTATAATGTCCTGTGTGAGATACTGTGATATAATTACATTATTCAACATCTTACATGTAAAAAGATTCAATAAGTAACTATTACTTCTGCCACAGACACAAGTGGTAAAAGCAATGTAAAATACATACTTACAATGCATTTCATTTTCCATGTCTCTTTTCCTACAAATGGTTTTGCCCATAAAATATATTTCATATGTTTGATGTAAATATCACCCTGCAGCATACATGTTGTGTTTAATGGAATGTGGAGCTGAAAAACGTCACTGAAAAGACAGCTGACCGGTAAAATAATTAACATCAAAGGGCTTGCAGGAAAGGGAATAGAAACTAAATCTTTGTTATAGTGTGTATTTTTATTTAAATTATTTTTTTCCTTGTCACATTACCAAATACTCTATCTCTCTCTGGGTTTTTGAATCTTCATTTTGCAGGGAGTTACTGCATTAAACATGTATCGGTGATTTCCTTTTGTAATAGTATTTACAGCCTTAATATTTGTCAAGCAGTCTGGGTTTCACAGCAAGTCTGAGGATTCAAAGTGCAATTAACTCAGCTCAACCTCAGTTCATAACAAGGCTACACCACATGAAAACAGTTTTCATGTGAACTGAAATGCAAGTTTTTATGCATAATTCATGTATTTCTTCCTTTTTTGTAAGACTCTTATCATTCATTATTCTTGTACATTCTTGCTGATATAATGAAGGACAGGATAACAATACATAACCAGAACCTCTTCTTAAAACTTAATGAAATGACATTAAGAGGGCCTAAAAACAGAGTTCCTGTCAGGAGGTCAGAAATGTTTTCTAAAAACCCACTTAATATCACAGAACATTATATTTACATGGCTGCCTGTACAGTCAAGAGTAAACACATGCTACTGTTATAGGATTTTTAAATCCACTTTACAGTGTACATGTTTTTCCATCTTGCAAGCACTGAACTCACTAATGATACATTTCCCACTTTAAATTTCTCATACCCAACCATAAACAACACAGCATGTAAACAGCAACAATAAAATCACTGGAAACTTATTGGCAGGTAGCATCTCCTATGATTCAAATGCTCCTGTGTTTGACCCTCATCTCTCACTTGTCCAATAGCCGCCCACCTTCAATCATGACCTGAGCCAGCCTACTATTATATTCATATTGGATGATCCTGCACCTCATGATTTGTCTTCAATGTCAACACTTTGCAAAGTAGTGTGCCCGAGCAAGGTGGAAAGTAAGGTTGTGTTAATAATGGGTGTAGATGAATGTTTATTGGGTCTGAATTTCTTGCAGGAGACCAGAGTTCGCATCCTGTCACAGACAAGTATGTCCACATTTTAAGTTACTGCAACCACAATCTTTCCCTGACCTTAACCAAGTGATTCTGTTGCCTAACCCTAAAGCTGGGTGGTATGCTTAAAAACAATAAGTTTATGATGTGCTATCCGACCATGTCTGAAGTAAAAAGTCTTTACATATGTTGGGGTGAATAGCAGTCATAGCGAGGGGTAAGATGTGGTAATCCTTTAAATGGGTGTACACGTTGGAACAATCATTCCTTGAAAGATTTATAGTGTTGCACTGTTTTGGACTCATAAAGTGTGAGAGGAATAAAAGAAGAGAGCTTAAGAGAGAAGTGAAACGAACTGGTTAGCGGAGTGCATTTATGTAACGCATTACAATTACCTCTTATTCACACACACACACACTATCACCAACGATCTACCATGCAAAGCACTGGCCTAACTGTCGGGAGCAAGTGGGGTTCAAATTTTTGCTCAAGGACAGTGGAATCAAACTACCAACCACACAGTTTTATCTCACACAGGCTCTGCCCTCTACTGGACTCTAAGGGTAATAATCCAGTCACACGCACACAGTCACCCACTGAAATTTGTATGTACATAGCTGACCAATCAGGACGCGCCTACTGATTACTTGTGTCTCACACAGTATATAAGGCAGCGTCTCTGCTGCTCACAAGCCATCTCACTTCAGTGATGGCGAATCTGCTCACTGATCTTACCCCTCCATGAGATGGAGTCGCCGCTCCAGGAAACTTGTTCCTGCCTGTTGCGCCCCAGCTTCTTCACTGCTACCACCACACACCTCTTCTGCTACGCCTCAGTCTGGACCACACAGAGAGCGCCATGGTGCAGCTACCGCCCTGGGTTTACTTCCTCCTTTTCAATGCCAGCAATGGTGGGACCATTTTTGTGTGATGTCCCGCTCCACTGCTTTAAGAGCAACCTGGAGGTCGAGAGAGATGTCTGTGACGCCTCGGCTGAGACTGTCCCAGCAACCTCGCAGAAAGACGATGAGGTCATCCTCTCAGCTGTGTTGGCAGCATTGCTGACCTTCGGAAATCCACCTCTAACTTTAGTTTGCCATGATTTCCCAAAGGTTATGGCCATGGTGATGGAGCAAGTAGGGTTCTCACTGCCCCCACCTGTCCCGCCCAAACTGATTAGCTGGCTACGTGAAGGCTTTTACGGCCCGGCTCGTCCAGCTCAACCCGTCTTTCTTTCGCCTCCTCTCTCCGATACTTGGCAGTGTGTCAGAGTGTCCTTGAAGGAGCAGCTGAAAAAGAAGAGTAACCAGTCGTAGTTCCTGAGAGTGCAGTGCCACACAGAGACAGGCTGTCCCAGTGTGCCCCCGCTGGAAGAGGCCCTCGCAGCCTTCCTGATTCCTCACTCAGCTGGCTGGTCAGCAAGCAGGAAGCTATAGCCTCCGCTGGTGCAGGATAGGGACACGCTGTAATATTTTGAGAAAATATTCCGGCTAGGTGCACAGCTGGCTGCAGTAGCTAACGACCTGGGAGGCGTCGCTGTGGCTGATACATCGCTAGATGCAGAGTTTTCTGGCTGTCACCCTCCAGCTAGCTACCTGCCTTCTGGCACCGTTTTATGAGGAATGGCATCACAGCTGTGAGTTAATGGAATGGATGGACAAAACACTGAGACTGGGTTATTCACTCAAGTTCTGTTGTGTTCCTCCTCCGTTCTTGGGCATCAAGGAGATAAATCTATCCTCCAAGAGGAGATGGATTCTCTCATTGTCATGGCCAGGCCCAGGAAACAGGCAGTTCTTCCACATAGTCAAGTTGGTGCTGCACCTAACCCGGTTAGGTCTTACCATCAACTGGAGAAGCGAGACTGATGTCACCAATCTCCATCTCCCCAAAAAGAAGCTGAAATCAGCAGCATGGGAATATTTTGGATATCACAAAAACAAACACAGGGTTGTCCTTGAGGACAGGTATCCAATTTGTAAAAAACGTGGATGCAAAGCAGCTGCCAAAGGAGGGAACACTTCCCTCCATGCAGATCAAAGTAAGTGTCCCATTAATTTAACTTTAATCCCTAACAAAAAAAACATGGACATTTAAATGTAGATCATAAAATGCGCTATTGAAGTAATTTCCCACATCCAGGTTCCCAGTTACATCTGCGTTGTCTGCACGTTCGGTAACCTCTGACTTACAAACAAACACACACTAACCCCGATCTGACATCATAAGAAAACACACAAACTTTCCCAACTCGGGGGGCTGACATAAGTGAGTGTGTGTGAGAGTTAAAGGTACAGACAGGATCAGTCTGGCTGTGCTGTCACACACCTACAGTAAATTAGCAATCGTTTAGACCATTTGTGACGGCATTTCTCACTATTTTGTGAATTTTTCCCTATTTTGTGAATTTTTCCTTGTCTATTCATAAGGTTTTTCCCTAAACCCATAAACAATCGATTAATGGAGAAAATAATCAGCAGATTAATCCATAATGAAAATAATCATCAGTTGCGGTTGGATACAAAATGGTTCTAAAGAGCTCTACCTCAATCAACTACAACAGTAAAATCCTGCTTTTACATTAATGCATTAGTGATAATAATCTATTGATATTATATATATTAATATAACAGTCACAGTGGGACATTTTTCTGAATTGAGTGCTTTTATTTTTAATACTTTAACTACATTTCCATGATAGTACTTATATACTTTTACTTTTACAGTGTGGTATTAGTACTTTTACTTAAGTAAAGGATGTGAATACTTCCTCTACCACTGGTGCTACCATGCAAACCAAGTTTTTATACATACTAACATTAAAAAATATTCCAAGTTTCAACTATAATAAGGTGTTTCTTCAACCAAGAAAAAATCTTTCTGTTTTCATTCCTTTAAGGGTCATGGTAACTGATAATAATAATAATGATAATAATAATAATAATAATAATAATAATAATTGTGAAATACTGTATATCATGATACCGTGATATCCGTATTTGAAACCATGATATTTTCTAAGACCTTTATCATACTGTGAAAATCTCATACTTTTGCAAACCTAGACCACAGTGGTGATACTCCCAGACCGAACCCCTCCTTTGTTCCCAAGAACGTAAGGAATTCATTTAGGTTGAGAACTCCTCAGCTAGAGGCATTTTGTCCTCCACCCCCTGGGGATGTCAGGGAGGCAAAATTGTATGTATTGTGCCCAGTACATGCCATGTGTTGGATGTTATGTTGAATGGAAGGCCCCCTTTCAGCATACTTAACAGCTGTTCATTTGCTATGAAGAGGGAGAAGCTGGTACCCAAGAAGCACCTAGTTGGTGGGCTTTGTC
Source organism: Thunnus thynnus (assembly GCF_963924715.1). Taxonomy (NCBI): domain Eukaryota; kingdom Metazoa; phylum Chordata; class Actinopteri; order Scombriformes; family Scombridae; genus Thunnus; species Thunnus thynnus. The sequence goes on from NC_089529.1 coordinate 2,618,089, forward strand.
AGTGCATCCCCCCACCCACCCACCCACACACAAACACACACACACACACCACCACCACCACCACCACCACGGTCCTAGTGCATTCCAGTTGTGGTGTAGCAGCGTCTACAGCATTGTTCAGTGGGGTGAGACATATATGCACTGCAGAGTTTTGGTCTACACTTTGTCTATTCATAAAGTTCTATCTAACAGACTCCTTTTCAAGGGCTGCACTCACAGGGGCGACTCAGGACTTGTGAAAAAGGTACACTTTCAGTTGATGCATACTGATGCCTTTACCATAGTTTTGCCATAAACACAATCTTTCCCTAACCTTAGCTATACCATTGTTGCCATGCACAGATATTGTAGAAAGTGAGAATTTTAAAAATTGGATGGCATTGGATGTAAAAAAATAAATAAATATACGAAAGGTTGACAACCTTTTGACACCTGCCTGAAGCCTTTATCAAAAAAAAGTGTACATGGTAAGTCCCGTAGACTGCATGAGAGAGACTGCTCAAATGCAGTTTGTCTCAGAACTAGACAGTGTCTCTTGATCTGTTCCAAATACATTTTTGATGAGATTTGTTAACTATTCAGTCCCAAGTGCAGTGGTTCCTACTGAAGATGTAAATGTTTAAAAACAGGTTACAGATACATTGTGTTAGTCTTTTTTAAAAAGGGCTATGTGATTTTCTAAATCAGCAGACCATTGTAGCTTTTAGCAAAAGTTACTCAAGCAGGAGGAAATAATGCATTTGTTGGTTGCTGTTATGACAGCTATACTATTTGGTGTTGTAATGAGTATTTCTGGCAGCAGGGATTGAGTCTAAATAAACTACAATGTGTGTACGTGGTATTGAACAAACATGTCACTCAGTGCAACAGTGTGGCTCATTGATGTGTTTTTAATGGTTTTTGGACAACAATGGAGCACAGAGGAATAAGATATATCAGGATTTGGATATACACACAATACTTGTTAGTAGGATTAAGTCATTGTTTGTTTTAGTCTTTTCATGGGATTTGATGACAGAAAAGAAAAATATAGAATTTTACAAGACATCCTTTAACCACATCCTTGGTAAATATAGCAAGATGTGAGAGCTTGTTCAATGTAATGCAAAATTGCAGGAAAAATGCAAATGAAAGAAAAGCACTGTTTCCTTCCTCCTGTTAAGACCAACATCTTTCTATTGTAATTGTTTGATGGACTGATGGAGGTGTGCTTGAATCTGCCTTTTCCCATCATTGGCATCTACCAATTTTGTAATAGATAGTGTGACTATATCATATCTGCAAAGCAAAGGAAAAAATGAGTGCTTTCAGTAGCACCTTCAATATCAGCATCAACATTTGCTGGAGTAAAACTATAGACTCTCACAGGGTGAGCTCATTTGCATAAATGGATGGATAAAGCACATATCTGAATGGCTATTGCAGAGTTAATATTATACTTTCATATTTTTTTCACATAGTCTATGGTTTAATCAGCACCATGAGAGGATACACCTGCATCTTCCATCTTTTACATACAGTAGTAAACACAGATGCTACAGTCGTAAAATGGAAGTGTTAATCAGCTCAAGACCGAGGCTACAATTAAACCCACTGTCGGATAAACACTTCCTTCTTCAGTAGTCCATGAGAATATGTGATTATGCATCTCTATTTACAAATATGATACCTGCAAGTGAGAGTTATTGCTGTGTATACTTGTTCACTGATATACGTAGTACTGGCACAGAGCAGCAAGTGAGAAGCATGTTTAATTTGTGTTGTGGGACAGATAAGTTCTGGAGAAGCAGCGGATCAAAAGGAATTGACAGCCCATAAAACTGATCTGTGGGCTGTCTGAAAGTTTACAGGTGCCAGATCTGGCTCTGGAACTCCATGTCCTTCATGTGGTTGGAACCAAAAGCCCTGTCAGATCAAGAGTTCAATTTAGCAGAACATCATTTCGAAAAAAAAAATTGCCATCTCTCACGGTTCTATCATTGCAGTAGTCTGCTGTTAGTCCTGCCAGTAATCATAGCCAAGCCTCCGCAGAGAAGTGCAGAGTTCCTGGCAAGTTTCATGAAAATAGCCCAGGACCATTCTGTTATCACTTGGAATTCTGCTGATTTGAGCTGTTCTGCACCCACGTATGCCGGAGGAGATTATCTTGTACAAAGTCGACTACCTTTCCCCTGGATGTTACACCACACAAATCGTTCAAAAAGGTCACTGATACCCACTTCAGCTGTCATCAGTATACTAGTCACATTGGTTTTTACTAATTATACTGTAAATGTGACTTGAAGACTTGAATGATAAGTGTAAAAGTCTATCGTTAAGTGATATTTCTCAGAGGACAATCCTTAAAATATTGTTTTGCATCTTTTAATCTGTTTAATTAATTCACTAAATAGTTTCAATCCCATTAATCTCCCCAGCAACCATTCTCACATGGGCTTTTAAAAACATTCATATTTTAGAGCATGTAATAACAAAGCTGCCCTTCAATATTCATAAAATATAATGCTATTTATTAAAAGCTGCAAGATCACCTTCCAGTTCCATTAATGCTTCTATTTTTAGCATAGTTGGCATTGATGATAATTAAAATCCCTGAATATGGCACTGTACTGAAGGTGTTTAGCTCCACCCATTGAGCCATTTATACCAGGTATAAATGAAGAGACCACTGACTTTTAAAATCTTCTCTTTTAGCACTGTACCACACAACTGGCTGTGCTCAACACCAAAGATTATGACATTTGACTTTTTGGCATATTGCCATTGACTTAAAAGCCATTAAAATAAAAGAGTTTCATCATACTTTCCAAAATTTCTTTTCCTTCATTTCTGCATTAATATCTTCAATCAATATCTGTCATGAAAAGATGGTTCACAGATGTCTTATTGGGTAATCTTTTTTATCCCATAAACACAGTTATTACTCCTCACAACAATGTAGGTCAGTGTAGACCAGTTCAGTTCTACTTGGAAAACGGCTTTTAAAGTCCAACTGAAATTGCATTTAGTCATCCCTTTCTGATCTCTAAAATAATGTCACTGTGTCTTTAAATGTATTAAAGGCGAAATATCATGCTTTTTGCGATTTTTTATTTTTTATTTATTTTTATACTGTTATGATATTGGATATCTATGTTTAACATGATCAAAGGTCCAAAACCTTAGGGTAAATTTATGTAAAAATGTTCCCTGCAAGTCAAAAGTCAGGGCTTCAGCCTGTTCTTAAAGCTTCATTTCTAATGTTATCTCTACTTCCTTTCACACATGCCCACAAACAGCTGTCCATTTCATTGCCTTTGTTGCTAAAGTTGTTGCAAAGATTTTTCCCTGGGCTGTTCACATTGTCCATTCACATTTCAGATTGAATTCCGGTTCAAACATGTACGGATGTATTTGAGAAGTTTCCGTTTCGAGTAAAGAACAAAAATAAGTAGTGAAACCCTACGTCTACAGTTTGTTTCATGCTTTGTTGATGTAGCCTCCAAAACCGCCGGAAGTCTGCAGAGGGGCAGCTTCCGTAAGTTGGCCGATCAGAACAGAATGGGCTCATCAGGAGTGGAGCCCAAACAGCCTGTTTCAGAGGCTGAACTGAGGGGCTACATAAAGCATCATATATAAGATAAATAAGGAATGATATACCCCCTTTAATAGTTTTGTATCAAGAAAAAGGGTTTGGAGGAAATGTCAGAAATGCTCCTTTTCCTCTTAGCAGCTGGAAGGGTGTGTCAGTGTTTGTGTTTGATTGACAGCAGCTGGCAGGCTACCAGAGTGTCGTTGTTACATCGTACGGAATGATAGACAAAGTAAACAAACTTTCTCTTTAGCTACAATGGGCAGACTGTGTGTTGTTAGCAGTGGTATTGAAGATAAGAACCACACCAGGATCTAACCAGACTGAAGTGACATTTGTAGGTAGGTTTACATGCTGTTTAATGTGCTGCAGCTGAGCATCTTCTACCCTGCAAACTGATGTTAGCAGCACACTTTTCCCCCGTGAATATTTGTTTGATGGCCCGTTCAACAAGGACAAGATGTGTTAATGTTTAAAAGTTAGATAAGAAGGAGGTTTTAGCAGGAAAGCTAATGTGGGTTGTTGTCTGTAGTCTGTGGCTCTTGTGTTGTGTAGCAGGATGCTATCAGGCTCAGTGTGACAGTGTGTACTGCTCTATGCAAGGATTTGATTGGCTGTATCAAAAAAAGGTCTCCAACTACATAGACGGTGAACTAATAGTATTCCGCCTACTTCATGCAAAAGCAAAATGCAAAATATTGATTTCTCCATTTTGGTCTCTGATTTTTTTCTCAAAGAGCACAGAACGTGATTTACAGAGTAGATATGTATGCTGAAATAGACACAGAAAATGAAAGTCAGTTTCAATTGAACTTTAAATATATAGTTATTATATAGCGCAGTTATTATCAGCTAACATTAGCCCTGGCTCTCCATGTGGATCCAACCAGAGCACTGAGCCCCAGTTTGTTATTCAGGTTAAAGTGGGAAGAAGCAGCAGGTCTGACAGGCAGCTTGAGTGAAGTGGAGACTGCGGAGGAAGCACTGGGACCGTCAGGGAGAAACAGTCCATCGAAGAGCTGCTAAGTTCGGCTGCACAGATAGGAAACACCTTGGCTGACAGGATGTTCCACTCTGTTTGGAAAAAAAAAATCTTTTTGGTTTATAACGGCAGTTGGCAACCAGTGTATTAGGTGCATTACCACCACCTTCTGCTGAGTGTGGACTGGAGATTAAATCCTACACATTAATCCCGTCTGTCTAATAAACTCAATGAAAACTCTGCTCCACCCACTTGGCAGGTTCATTTATGTTTTAAGGCTCCCTAAATTCTTCCTTCATATATTGTCTTTCTTGATCATACTTAGCATAATCTATGCTTGCATGCATAATAGTCTCCTCAGCCATCTGGAAAAAATATGTGCATATATCGGTATCGGCATCGGCAATCGGCCACAGTGAGTTGGAAATATCAGCATATCAGATATCGCCAAAAAATCTAATATTGTGCATCCCTATTAATGGCCTGTAATTGTGATTTAATGTTTCGACATTTTAGTCTTTGTAAATTCGCGACCAGTTTGTGGCACAGCTAAAGTTATTTTTATGTTATAGCCTATAAAGCTAAAAACTGCTAAAAGAGAGTGAATATTGGACTTACATTCACCAGGTGGAGAGAAACACGACTCCCAATAAATGATAATGTTGCACTGTAACTGGGGGATGTGGAATAACAACTATAATCTAACAAGTTCAACAACTTAAAAAGGGGATAATATGTCAGTGTTGTGTTCACAACTTGTTTCTGCTGACCCCAAGTGGCCCCAAAAATCAGCTATTGCAGGTTTAAATTCTCTTTGTACCAAATATTAAAAATTTGGTTTTACAAGTAGCTGCCCTACTGTGCCTATGTACTTTTGATGATTGCCATGCTATAAGTGATGTTTCATAATGTGTTTTGTTTGTGCTTTGCCTTGACGTTTGTTGCAAGGAATGTTGAATGGGTGTAAGTGCTGTATTAACAGCATACCATTTCTATCACACATTACTCGCCACAATAGATTCAGCTGAGCCTTCCAGCCTGGTATGACAGCACACACGTGGATGATTGACTTGTGGGGTGGGTGTAGGATAGAGATAAACTACCACATCTTCCTTTCATTCATTCTGTCAATGATGAGAACAAGAGAGAGCCTTTCACTGAAAACGTGCACATGTCGACAAATGATTATAATGCTTCCTTTGTGAAACAGGATGATTTGCCACATCGTAGAACATCTAGCATTTTGATACAGACCTCTGCAAGATTTTATTTGTCTGTACAGAGCACAAATACCTGCCAGTCAAAGCAACTCAGGGAAAATGCAGGTGGGTAGGAATGTGAAACAGCTGGTCCCTTATTCTACGGCACATGGAGGTATGTGCACTATGTCAGTTAGTGGATGATGATGTGTTCTGAAGAAAAAGAAAACAGTGTCCTTTTCAGCACCCCAGCACAGTGTTTGAAATGCAGATGACAGTAGCATAGTGAAAAATTGTGGTCTGCTGGGAGTACTGGGCATCAGAGGAGCTCAAACCATGTTTCAGAAAACTTTTGCATTATGCATTCCGAAAAATCATTATGCAGCATTTGAATATTTTCTCCTTATATAGGACCAAGAAAACCATATTTCTCTTTTTCAGTTCGTGTCTGCTTTCCAGATGCTGGCATCTCTTTGTGTTGTATATGTTGTTCCTTAGTGTACATTATCGCTCACTTCACAATTTTCATATTTTCTGTTTCATATTTTGGAGGTCATTGTCACTTTCACAACCACTGCCTGCAGTGCCCATCCATGATTCTTTTCATCCTGAGAGATTCTGCTGAAAACAAATGTGGCACGTATGCCTCTGATCCAATTTCACAGAGGAGACAAAACCCTTTGTTTTCATTTTGGCTGATCACTTGTACAGTGACCGTTTCTCTTTGCTGCGTTTAGCTTAAATATGGTTTTAGGTTATTATCTGGTTTGTTGGTTTGGTGAAGGAATGCTGTTAATAATTCAACATGATTCTGTATCTATTCCCTAGTGGCATCCATCCAGCCAGGGAAACACTTACAGTCTGCCTTGTCCAGTCTACATGGAGAAAAATGTTGCATCAATAGACATACATTGTAGATTAAAGAGAATACTTTGGTACATTAAGTCTACACAGCTGTGTTAAAGCTGCAGTCTTCAAAGTTATCTTTTCTGTGGCTTACAGTAAGCTCCAGCTGAGTGATATGAATGACCACTCAGATCATCGTTTATTCAACATAAAGTTTGATCAGTAATCCATACAGTATCATCTTAAAATCTTGCAGCACGAGGTGTGAACTATACTATCAAACTACATGTTGATTCAGATGTAACACATCAATAAATAAAGACTTCTGCAGCATGTTGAACCACTTAACAGCAACTTTAAAACATCTAGCTGTAGATGTGTTTGTAATAGTGTTTGCTTCAGACTCAAAATTCTGGATTGAATTTGTGATAGTCTGGTCTTGGCGCATTATGAAGGTATGGCGCTTGAGGTAGATAATAACACGTTCCTCAGGGTGGTGGAGCGGATGAGATGGGATACAACTGCACACCACAGGGTGCTGTCACAGAATATAATCTGCCATATACACTGCCGCTGCAATCTGAATCACCCCAGAGACCTTCTCAGCAAGGTTTAGTTCGACTCAAGCCTCGCTAAGGTGCAAGGGAAAAGAGGGCGACAGAGGTCTGAAAGCATTGTCACTTGCCATCACAGCTTACCCAAATTGATGAGAATATTGCACCAAGGTTTCAAAAGAAAATAAATGATGGATTATAAAGAGATGAAGAAATAGGCATGGTATTATGGCTGAAAGGCTTCATGACCCTTTCTGCCCCATTAGAAAAGTGGAAAAATATCTCCACAAGTGTAGATTACTCACTTTTTACTCAACACTAACACACAAATGACCCCAGCAATGACTCATGACATGACTCATATGACCAGATCCTGCAAGTTTTTCCTTTCTTTTTTAGATTTTGAAATATGTTTATAACACTGTGGTAGTGTGAGGTGGGAGTGTTGATTCTCACCACCCATGATACCAAACATATATTAGAGCTTCAGCTGTGAAGAGGATTTACTTGTTTGTACTGTATAGCACATTGCAGCTGGCATGTCCTCTATATGTACAGATTGACGATATCCTTTGTTTGTGGTAAGTACTCCATGAATTGTCAACATCTTTTTGAGCAGTAGCGAGCGCTTTTCCATAAATGCTATTTTGCTGGACTCCATCTCAGTCAGTACAGTAAGTGCTGTAAATAATGTGTTGCGATAATAATATTGGGATGATTATAGTCAGGATTTGCATTTGACTTCATGATAAACACAATTACTGGCTTCAGCCTTGTTGACTGGGCTGTTGGCAGCAAGTGGGTCATCCACACATGAGTGCCAGCTACTTATTATTCATGACTCCTTTCAGCCAATGAGCTCAGATTAGCTCCAATGGACATACTGTAGAAGCATTTCTTAGATAAACAGTGAAATGTCCTCACCATGCAAAACGTGTATACAGTATCTTAATATGTATACACAATGAATTCATTATGTAACAATGACTACAACTATGTAATGATACAATGGACACTATTATCTGTCAAACAATGCTGCTATTTAAAGGGCACTCCATGTTCCAATGGAAAAACAAACAAACATTGAAATAAGAAAAACGTGTGGGTGTGTCAAGCTGTCGTTTTAGTCATTATAAATCAGAGACTATATAAAGTCTTACTGGAGGCATGTAACTGAATATTATGGATCAATATTCTCAAAACCCATGTTTCTACATGTAATTTAAAAGATAAAACTGGTACTATTTTATCTTTGTATTTGTATCAACTAATTTCCCCAAAGAGACCAAAATAAACCAATAACAAATTTATCTAACTAACAGTATTGTATTGTACGCAGCCACAGCCTTATGTCTCTGTGACACAGCTCTATTATTGCCCAGAAACTATTAAAAACCCATAAAAGAATCGTACTGTTGCACTGGGTGATATATCCCTTCATTACAATGAACACGACCAGTGTAGTTTATTCTGAAACAACTGCAGTTTTGATCTCTGGAGAGTAGCTCGCTGTCAGGTAGACATCGCTGAACATGCCCGTAGGTGCTGGTTTCACCAGTCTGATGAATGAATATGTTACCCTGTGGTGTCATATTGGCTCTTTTATGTATTTTGAATAGTTTTTGGATGACAATAATGCTTAAGTATAAGCTATATTATAATGTGGCTGGACAGACAGTACTTACAATGGGGTAAATTCATTGTTGGTTTTGGGCATTTCATGGAAATTGTTGTTTAAATAAAATCTGGAAAAAATATCAGCCTTATTTTTGAAGTCCCATTGCAAGCTTGACATCTCTACTTGTATTTTGTACTATATATTGGAAATTGTAAAACTATCATTCCTCATTATGCTAATTCAGTTTCATAATAGGGTTCCTAACCTACAGTAATACTGACTATTTGTATGTAATTGCTAACGCTTTTCCCTTCCCTCTTTAAGAAAATGGCCCAATGGGTTGAGCTGGTTTGTTTGGGTATCGCTGGTCCTTTCCTGGTCTGCTAATGCATACATTAGTAGGTCACTGGTGGTAGAAGAGCAGTCAAGATGAACATATGCTCCAAAAAGTAAAACTATCATACCTGATCAAGCTCCTGCAGTTTGCATGTCTGAGTGTGCATGTGTTTACATGCATGTATTACAGCTACTACCTCAAATTTGCTGCAAACAGGCAAATAATATAATTATCAATGTGTCTTGCTGTTTTGCAGTCATTTTGAGAAATACATGAGTTTGCTGTTGTAAGAGCAGGTGTCGTAATGTTGCTCTAATTCTATGGTTAATAATAATAATAGTTTTATTTGTATAGCACCTTTCATACAGAAAAATTCAGCTCAAAGTGCTTTACAGCAAAAGAAATTACATGCACCAAGTGCTTCACATCAAAAAAGACATCAAATGAACATAAAACCTTTAAATGTACATAAGATGGAAAATAAAACCCACTCGATAATATTAATAAACATAAGATAAAATAAAGTTAAAATACAAGACATATTGTTCTTCATATTGTTCAACTTGAAAGTTGAGTCAAATGCTTGTGTCAAATTGCAGATGTTGATATAGCCTGTACGCATGCAGGTCTAAATAAAAAGATCTGTTTCATCCTCACTCTGTGCCTGTAAAACAAAACAAAAAAAAACAACAGAGCAGATAATTATGCTTGTGCTCGATTAAAGATATATTAATTCAGCAGACATCCTTACTGAATATATTAAATTCAAAACTATTTATGTCAGATAAAAGCATATTGAGGTCAAAAATGCCTCAAGAAATGGGTACTGGGAATAAAAACAAATACTCATAATTCTAAATATGACCAAAAGACTAAAACTGTTTGGAAATAATCAAGTTATGCACAGCTTGCCTTTGATCTGATATATAATGCATCATTGAAAATTCTGCTTTAGAGCTATTGCAGTGGTTTTGCAGGCATATTCATAAGATGGAGCAGACCTCCTTGCTTTTCAGACTCGTATCAATTTTGTTATTTGGTCTGGAAATTTTCACATCATTTCACACATATCCTTGTTTGCACGGCGGAGCACTGGGAGTTTCAGCTCTCAGTTGACATCTCACTAACATGCGTGACGGAGGCAGAATAACTACCAGAGTCTGAAATAGAAGCCGCTCTGCACTTACAATTGTCAATTCGGCTGGGTCGCAGATAGCCAGATTTATCTTTGATACAGCTGTCCATCATCCCATACAATCAGTTTTCCTTATCTTTCATCAATCTGAATTACAGACAGAGTCTGATAACTTGCAGCAAATCCCAGCCCCAGGGCGCCAGGGGCCCGGGCTCCAGGCTGGTGCCACAGTTTTCATTTCCACAATCACTGGGAGAAAGTGACGGTAAGAGTGATATGTTCTGCAGGTGGATCCATCGACTACAGGATAGCCATGATCTATCATGTGAAAGTTTGTCTGTTCATCTTGCCACATCTTGGACTGTTTACCAGATCCAGCATGCACTGTACAGTATTTCTCTCCCATGCACTGCTATCTGCATATTGCAGTGGCCCTGAACATATTAATCAGGTAAGAGCCAATACACCTACATGTCTCACCAACACAGTGGAGAGTGCACCTTCAGAGGTGATAATGAAAAAACACTCTATCACCATATGCCATGAGTATGAGTAATTAATTTGAAATTAACAGGAGAGGGAGTAGAGCAGGCAGGTCTAGAAGGGGGGGGGTATGCAAACTGTCTGGTTAGACGTTGGCAGCCTCCACTCAGTTGGATGGTTTCTTGTCTGATTCATCTGCTTTCTTGTGCTGTTTAAAGTCCAACGTTTCACCAGATGCTTGTTTCATAAAGAAACGGCGGCTGCTGCCAATCAGGGTCTTAACACTTCACTAATTTCTCCACTCTCCATCTGAAGCCACAAACAACAGAGAGTAGCTCGCTTTGCCCCATAATCTGTTGTGTCGCTTGTCTTTAAAATGGCAATTAAGAAGACACTGAAAAGTTGACAGTGGCAGGATTCATGATGATTTTACAACAGATAATGGTAGATCTAATACTTCAAATCTTAAAAATTGTATTAAAGCAAGCATATTTTCATTCACAAAGATGACACTCCTTAGACTCCTAAGATAAGTATCATGTTAATCTTTTCATTTTATTTTAAGAATATCAAACTGTGTCACTCTCCTTTTAAAAGAATACAATTTGTGTTGCATCTTAAAAATATAATGACATTTAACAGTAGATTGGTGGCAGGAGATTAGAAATACACCACACACCATGGAAAGAAGCTTCCATTTTTCTTTTTCCTGTACATCAAGCAGCTACATTTGTGTTTTGGTGCAACAAGGGGAAATGGGAAGTAACAAGATATTTCAGACGTGTGCATGCAGACACATACACACCAGGGGATGAGAGGCAGACAGCTAATAACCCATCAAAAGAATAACTGTGTCTGCCAAAGCATATGAGTTCAAGCAGAGACGACGAACACCAGAAGACCACGGTATCTGCCCTGGGCTCCAGGCTCTGGGCCGAGACGTCCCGACGCCTCACAACATGACCTCCATTTTACAGACAAATCAATCTATGAACGACGGGCTAATTGCCAGGAAACTCGCAGCGTGACCCATTAGGCACCCCGCTCCACCCACGCACACACAAAGTGACATGACAAGCCGGCAAATGATGTGGATAAGCTTGCATTTGCAAAAAATAAAATAAAATTACTTGTATCTTTAATTGGTGCAGCCATATTGCACACAGATTTGTAGTTTCACTCTTTGCTGGGAAAAACATCACACCCTAATTGAGGACTTCAGACAAGACAAGTCAGTTTTTTTGAAAGTTTTCAGATGAGTGATGTTTCCAAGTCTCATTATCTGAAACTGCACTGAGTTTTGTGTGTACAGTCTCGGTTGAAGTCAACAGAGGCTGTGTCCAAATGACCTTGGGTGAACTAACTTTAATTGACATTTGTTGTTTAAAAGTATGTCAAAACTGGTTTTAATGGTCTTTTGGGGTGGGGGGGTTCAGTAAATGTCTTTCCTCTAATAACACTGAAATGTTCTATTTAATTTTAGTTGAGATTGTGACTGTGGCAGCAAGAAAAGCAAACAATTTCCTGGTGTCAATTACCAATAAGTTTGAAGCAAACTAAACTGGTAGGACATTGTATCTGTTATCTCGTTGGAAACAGGATGTCCAGTTAGTGTACACCCAGTGTCCGCTCAATAATCAAGCCCAGACCTCAAGCGTAACAGCTAACCATACGTTTCACTCCTTTCAAAATGTTTTTCAACCACTGGGCAATAAGCTCATAGATGTCAGTTCATATCCAATGTTGTGTTATGCGTACAAAGGCAATTTCTAAGTCGTGCCAGAAACTTGACAATGCTCCGTTTTACAGTGTAAAACAAATAAGCACAAGACAGCTGCATACTCCCGCATTGAGCAAGCTCCCTGTCAAAGCACCCCTCTCATTTTCCATACCCTTATCTTTCTTCCTTTACACACACACACACAGACACTTGTGTCGTAAAAAGCAAAGTACAAGCCACCCCCTCCGCATGCAGCGAGACAGTTTCCAAACACTTGCTGAGTAGCTATCAAACACTTCCTTGATCAAGGACAGCTCTGTGCAAAACAGGCCTTCCAGCTGTGGATTGGCAAGTGTGAATCCACTCACTGAACAAAACAAGAGTACCCTGATAGCAATCAATAAAGCCTTCCCTTCTTCACTTTACCCACACTGCTTGCATTTTGCTATAGGAGCTGCCGCACAAAGACCTCACTGATACCCTACATGAACACCTACACCTTTGTTTTGGTACCAAATGTACAATTAGAGATGACATACAGTATAAAGCAAATGCAAATCACATACTGTGTCATGGCTTCCTAGAGATCTCCTCACTAGCTAACAGGATCAGGTGCAGTCCATGAAGGCATAACTCAATTAAAAATGTTGTTATATATAGTTCAAACAAGCAAGCTCTTGTTTGACTGTGTAGACAACACACAACGGTGTAAACCATCCGGTCCCCACAAACCAAGATCCCATAATTCCATCATATTTATTCAGAAGAAAGCCTGTTGTCTGGAGAGGAAGAAATTCCACCTTGACAGGGAAAAAATTGCAGCATGTTAGTCCTCCAACAAGAAAGCCAGACTCTCAAACAATGACAGAACTTGCTGCAAAAATGCCTTTTTCACAATCTCCACTCCTACCACCAACAAAGATGGAGTTACATGATTTTGGGGGGAATTCAAATCCAAACATTTGGCTCCATTTACAGCTGGCAAAGTGCAAAGTGGCCAAGTGCAGCTTTAACATTGATTTTGCATTCTGGGGCTAACAGAAGGAAAACATTTATTCTGAGAAAATCCAAAAGCAGACCCATCTGCAGCAGCAAATTACTGATGCCTGTTGATCCGGATACACTTTGTCAGACACAAAGAAACATGGTGCTCCATTTGCAAATGCTCTCAGAAAGTTGGCAGTGGTCAGTCATGTGATGGATTCAAGTCCTTTCAGACTCTTTACTATAGTTGGCTGCTAAGTGAATTTTAATATTCTAAAAGCCCTGACACATCAAGCATACAGTAGGGCTGCGCGTGGCTGACCCTCCACTTGTAGTTTCTTCCTCCAGTCAGTGACCCCATCATCAAGCATTTGGCCATTTCAGAATATTGAAACAGTGTTCAGCTCATGAATAAGTGATTTCATGGTGATGTTTCTTCTTAAACAATGTCTATATAGGCTGCATACTTAAAGCAGCACGTTAACAGGCATTACCAGCTTCAGTCCTCCATCTGTGTCTACACAGGACGCATTGCAGTCTATGTCACCTGCATTTTGACAGCGCTCAGTCTGATACACAATCAAAGTAGTTGTGTGCGTTAAACAGAAGAAAATAGACTTAAAGCATAAAAACAATATACCCATGAGATGGACAACTGAAAAACGTGTCTGAAATATCTCCTGTGAAGAGGAGCCTTTATTTTTCACCTCTGTCTTTTGTTTTCCTTTTCCACGAGCAGATGAACACAGGCTAACACCTGCACACCTGAGTAAAGCAGACATTTCATATCATATATATTCTCAATTTGTATTCCAAGTGCATGAGCAGACTGAACCAGATTCAGTGGTGTTAAAATGGTTGACTTTTGTTTGTGTCATGACAATGTTTTTTTTTATTTTTCTTAATAGTATTTTTTTTTCTTAAAATACAATATTAATATAATCTAATATATATACCATACAGTAAAATAGTCTGGCGTCACATGTACATTCAGCTCATACCAGAAGATGTGTGGCCACGCAGCTGTCAGTTAGTTTTTGTCAGTGCTGGCTCTTTTAAGTGGGCTCGGTGTGCCAGGGCTCTAAAGGGCAAAGCAGTGAGTAAACCTAATGACATTAGGGGAGGATGTGAAACATTCAGCGCACTGATGACTGAGAGTTGACCTTTTAATGTGATGCAATGCAATGTCAGAGTCAACCACAGCGTGGATAGTCTAGATTAGTATTACAGATGCTTCACCGGCATGATACTGCAATAAAGTATTTATCAACTTCAACACATTTGCATCACAGGGTCCTCTGTAATTTTAACAATGTCACTGTTCTGACTGAAGCTGGACTGAAGATTGGCACAAGGACTGTGAACAAAATAATATTCAGATTTAAGCAGCCTTCAAATGCAAGATGCAGTTAATTTTACAGCCCCGAGTGGTCTGGAACAAATGTCCTGATTTCATTGCTGCTGATTTCCAGAGCTGAAAAACAAGAATCTGTTTTGAACTGAAAAGTCTCATCTTCTCTTTTGTTCCAGTATTCTTGTTTATATAACCAGGACATTTAGCATGTTTGATCCTTACAGCTCGAAGCTCCAGGGCCATCAACCAAGGCTAAAATGTTCAATGCTGCTATGTGGGGAAAAACTGTTGTGAAAAGATATGCACAATGGAGAATGTATTTCTAATGTGTTTTTGTGAGAGCCTGTCTGCATGTCATCTCTATTTGCATTGCTTCCCAGCACCACAGAAAAAAGCCTTTCTCTGTTTGGCTATTGGAGTAAAACTGGCAGATTCTCTGCACAGTCAAAAACGAACACATTGGCTTTATAGTAGAATTTTCTCCAAAGCAGAACGACTTTGTAATTGTCAGCAATATGGAGCCAAAGACATAATCAACTTTTGAATACACCCTGGCACAGGCGAGCTCTCCCAGCACACAATGGTTTCTTCCCCACAGACTGGACGCAAACATGTGCATACAGAAATCCTTTAAACCACAGGCGTAAACATGCAGACACACACATGCATTCACTAGTCTCCCCTTTGCTCTAGCTCTCTGTCTGTCACACACACACACTCACACACACACACACACGCTCACAGACACTGACAGCACCTGCAAATGTGCATTTAGGAGGATTTTGGGCAGCCTGAGTCTGCAAACCAGCATCCGGTTTTCCTTTAATTACAAGCCAGGCCATAATAGGGGATAGAGTGACTATTTCCTGTTCCCAATGGGCAATCTGGGAGGCTACAAATTGAAGATGATTCCTACACATGGCCTACATTCCGCCTGAAGTCAAATTCCCCCTCTGCCCTGTGTAACAGCTTATCATTGTGCAATAACAATGTCAGAGAAAATAGTGCACCTGACGCTCACCCCACCCTCCCTCCAGATTCTTGTTATCTATCATCATGTTGTGCTCACTCTCTCTCACAGAGAAGGCAAACACCTGGATTGGCGGGGTATGATTGAAATTCCTAGCCTTGTATTAGATGGGAAATGTTGCTCACAACCTAAAATTCTACACTGACATGTACAATGGTGGCTTGATAAAAGGATGTACTTAACCCCTTTAAATGGAATAATAAGAAATCTGCAGCAGCCATTCGCTTCTCAGCAATGTCTATTCAGCTCTGCTGTGGGATTTCGGGACCAGCTCCTCCTCTGGGCTTGGTTAAGGTTTGGATTAGGGGCTGCTGCTGAGTTCACCATGTGTGAGGCTCAGTCTGTTCAGCATCTGGCTGGAGACTTGTCAGTCGCTTTATTTTTTTATACCCATTTCCCTTCGCTGAGAGTAAGAGAAATATTGATTTGTAATGCTGCATGTAGCATGTTGGTATCTTTCCAAGATTGTAGAGATTACCATGATATGTCAGTATCCTTGCATGCCTTGCTCCCTGAAACAATTATAGCTATGGCAGCATTCCTGAAGTACTTTTAAGTATCATAAATTATCCACACCTCTCTACTGTGAAAGGTTCCTGCTGAACTTAAAGAAAGAAAAATCATTAGTCTGCTGATGAGCTGTTGACCCTATGCTTGATCTCTGACGCAGACACAAGGAAGAATAAAAAAAGCTCTTAGCTACACAGACTAGTAAGCTGTCAACACATCCAGAGCAAAACAGCATCAAAGAAAAGCGACAGAGGAGGAGAGAGAAACTGCAAAATCTGGCAGGGCGCTGGAGCTGAAGGCAAAAAGCCATCATTCCCCTCGCCTGTGTATCCTGCCAGCCCGCCTCTGCCACCTCCCTGAGAATTTATCCTCTGGTCAATCAAAGACCCATTCAACCTTGGAGTATAAGTTAATACCAGGCCTGACACGTCAGCTTTTGCAGTTGCACAGGTAAGACTGAGAAGCGTCTTTTCGCGGCTTGTCGGTGGGGCCTGAAAATGCTGTTTATTCTGTCACCAAGTGGACATCATGCCTGCTGTTCTATTTAAGCTGTCAAGCATCACAGCCTCAAAACAGGCCCAGCTGGCTCCCTACGAGCCTTCCACAGTAAGATTGATGAGGGGAAGCCTGGCAGAGTGAGGGCAATACAGGCGAGCCTTTGTGTCGTTCTGTATGTACACATCATTTTCTCTCATTCCACTGGAGGATCAGCAACAGCAGATTAAATGACAGAATGAATTTCCATCAGACCATACATATCCGTTCAAGTGAATTTGTGTAACCATTCAATGTAACCTGGAACTAATTATGCACGCTTGTATTCCATCGCTGTAATGCCATCGTGGTATTGGAGACTAAAACATAATTGATATCTTCATGCATTGAAATCATATTTTATCATAATGTCAGATAGCGAGCTATGTTTACTGTTGTGATTTAACATATACTGTAAATTAGATTTGATATGAAAAGACAAATAAAATGCTTTTTAAAGTGTCAATAATTAAATATACATATATACACTATATAAACTAGTGGAACTGACAGTGATGCTTATCAATACTAAAGCTCCCCTTCTGCTAGCTTTACAAGATACCCCCAACCAGCCCCACCACCACCATCATCGCCACCACCATCATCGCCAGCTGCTCAGTGACGGAGGAGGACGCTTAAAAGAGAGTGTTGCAAACAATATTAGATATGAAGGTTAAAATGACTTGTTCTCAGGGAAAAAAATCTAACTGAAATGCATATTTCATGTGTTAAGTTATTTTAAGCTTCTTCTTTTTATTTTGTTTTTTGGTCATATGCAATAGTAGAGAGATAATAGGAAATGAGGGAAAGAGAGATGCACCGAAGATCCCTGACTGGATTCTAATCAGGGATGTTGTGACAGTAACTTAATCTCCTAAGCAATGTGGACGCCTCTTAGGCTCCTTCCAACACCTCATTTCAACTTTTTTAGCAGCCGGTCACGTAAGCATCAGTTTTTTCTCAGAAGTTTAAATTTTCAATCAATACAGCTACCTACACAGGCTGCACAATAGCTAACATTTTATTCACACTTTACACACAGCACCGCAACTCAAAATGCCTCTTTACATTCAAGCCTATTTTGTTCTGGCTTCCTCATGTAACTGCTGTCAGCAGCCTACTTTAGCTCCTTGAATCAAAGTGATGGTTGAATATAGCGCGTATCCAGCCTTTTGATCTGCACAGGTTTGTACACCCGAGTACTATTTCTCCATTGTGCATAACCGGACATTTTATTGTTGGTAGGCCTGAAAAAATAATTCTAGCAGAATATACTGCACTTATTCTATGATCTAAAATATAAAATCAATCATCAATCCATAACTTTATAATACTGACTATTTTCCATCTAGTATGATTACCCACCAACTGAGTGCTTGCAATTCATTACAGCATCCTGTAGACACACTTGTGTCTGGCACCATCAGACACATCAGTGTGCTCAGAATCACAAAGCTGAGAAATACTGTATTACAATAACAAAATATCCCCCATGACTTCATTAGTAATCTCCCAGACTTGTGTCATACATGGCCTCTTTTCCAAATTAAGAAATCACCACTTGAGTGTCAGCAGTTACACTGTTAATTGAGCTGAAAACTATTATGACGGGTCAGCTGATGGATGACGAAAAAGTCCAGTCCTTGACATTTTCATTTTTGTTTTTTGACAAGTAAGAAGGCACTTCTCAACAAGATATCAACATTTAAATTTAATTTTATTTTCATTTCATTTTAATTGAGATTTACCGACAGGTAAGAAAAACAAGTGCATCCATTATTGAGTTATGCTATGAAAGAGGTCATATTATGCCCCTTTTCCAGTTTATTATTTTCATTTTTGTGGTCTTTTTACAAACATTTGCATGTTTTTATGATGCAGTCCCTTTGTCTCATTCGGCATGAAACAGGCTGTTTTCTGAGTGGCGCACGCCCAGGCAAACTACAGATAACACATTGTAGCACAAAAAGAGCAGCGCAGAGAAACTAGCGTGACCATAAATGACAGCAAAACACAGTAGAGACTCTCATATTGAGCTGAGATGAAATGAAGGCACATAAATTAGGTAAACAACAAAAATAAACATATTTTGTTTCTTTCAGATGGGGCGGGGGGTCCCACTGGAGGGGTAATGGTATGGGAAATGCTGAGCATATAGTTGTGACATCACAACCATATGGAAGTCCAAATGGCTTGTTTAAAGGCAAAGTTTCTGAATACGGGCTGTGTGCATTTCTCCGTGGACTGAGCATTTTGATACTTTGCTTTCTAATCACAAAAGAAATAGAAATCTGCCTTTCTACAATATGTACCCTTTAAAATTGAAAAATTAAACTTCTTCTTTTTACATTTCTTGCTTACTAAAAAGATGTATGTGTGAGTGAGTGAAATGTCAATATAACTATAATAACAATTTAGACAGGGGAATGTCAAATAGAGAAAACAAATCTTCAAAAAACAAACAGACAGGATTAACTGAATGTGATAAAAAAAAAAAAAAAGATCAGTTAAATTGAACAATTGTGTTTTCCTGTAGACACAGTTAAGTGACCATTAATTTGACAGTTTCTAATACCTATACTGGAAATAAAGAATAACTACATTTTTAGTGACTGTTTTCATTGCATGTTAGACTATTAATACTTAAAATTAACTACAATTATTACAGTAATGCTTTACAACATTTGCATATTGATTTATTTTCAGCTGATGTAGCATTATGATTCAACCTACACATATATCCAGTTCATGAGAGCTTTTAAGCTCTGTGTATGCTGTTCTACACAGCCAGTGTCTGGTAGGTCTCTGTCATGTTACATCTGTTGTTTGTTTGAAGAAAAGAATGACATCATTAGCACGGGCAGTGATAGTCACATAACAGAACAGAAAAAGCAAAGACTGCCTATAGACACTCATTAACAGAAGAGCAAGAAAAAAAAATGTCAGTCTGACTGACAAGTAATAGCTGCAGAAAGCAGTTCAAACACACAACAACACGGAATGTTTTCCATTTAAAAGACACTGAAACAACTAAAAAGGGGGAAAAAAAGGATTCTGTCACTCCAATTATAAGCAGCCACATGGCTATTTTTAAGTGACATATAGATTAGCACTGAAAGGTCTTGGTGTACATGTAATGTTCAGATACATAACTGCAACAGATGGAAGCATTAAGACTTCGGTGTTGTAGTTGACATCTCACAGCTATTACTCAGATGTGTGTCATGGCACACATGGTGAGAGTATGGAGGTGGTCAGCACATTCTGTTGGGAGAGACATACTGCAGTGGTGTGAAACATTTGTCCTGATGGATATTTGCTCTTTAAAGTTTAACTCATAAAGGTCAACATGCTACTTTCAGTGTACTTTTATCAGATGATCATGTAAATAAGCAATTAATGTAAAAGATACAAAATGAATAACCTTTTTTCCCCTCATCTTATATCACTTGCATCGCTTCTGCTAATCCATTGTTTCTTCTAAAACAAACAGTTGGAGGTGGGAGGACTGATGGTGTGTGTGCAATAACAGCTTACTGCCTCCCACCAATCCAGCCTACAGTGAGTGTCGTTCAACGTAACCTCTCGGTTTGACATATTGATTCTTAGTGTATGTCTATCTTTTTCTTCAATTTTAATCTAATTTATTTCTTTCACGGCATAACTTGCTTTAGTATTGCTTTACAGGCACTCACATATTCTCTGTAATGTGTGTCTTAAAATGATAAGCTCAAAGACACTGGGAGAAAAGTAGCTCAACATCAACAGAGCATCCCAGAAAAGTGTAGATGGACTGCATTTATATAGTGCTTTGATCCAAAGCACTTTACAGTTTGCCTCTCATTCACACACACACACACACGTGCATGCACAATTTGGGGTTCAGTGTCTTACACGTTGACACTTAAATGTTATAGACAGGAGAAGCTGGGGATCAAACCAGCAACACTGCAGTTAATCGACAACCCACTCTACCTTCGGAGCCACAGCTGTAAGTGCAATTGCATAATTAAGTAACTGCAGCTGGCACGTGTAAATATAAAAAGTTTTAACATCGTATTCTCATGATTGGCCCATTGGTCTGTGACCCAGTCACTTCCTCTTCAAATCAAAGAGCCAACATACTTTGTGCAGAGCAATGGTGACCTGCAGCCACTTTTAAAGTTATACTGTAACAGTGATGTCCTGCAGCTTTTTCTGCGATGGTTGATTTCATCAGTGCTCTTCCTGTGTGCTGTAGATTTGTTGACAGCTCCCACTACAGTGTCAGAGAGCAATGACAACACATTAGGAGATTAGGAGGACATGACTTGCTGATAGGTGCGGGAACCATGCTGAACCCTTAAGCTGGATGCTTCTCCAAAGATGCACATAAACATATCTGCGAACCCACGCAGAGTAGGATGTTATAGGCAGCTGTAGGCATCGACGCCCTTATGCACTAAACATGAGCTTAAAAAAAAACAAACAAAAAAAACCCACAGTAAACGCAATGTAGGAGAGTACCGTGATGTGGGGGCGAACATGATGAGGAGTGAATCATCTAGCTGTGCTTCAGCACTCTTTGTAACAACATGATTTACGTCATTACGTCGATTTGAACATGGCAGCGCAGTACCAAGCAGCAAAGGTTTTCATTGTCGAAGTAAAGACATCAAAAAGGACAACAAAAATTTCACATGGACTTGGAAGAGGAATTTGTGGCAGAAGTGATTGAATTTCGGGAGTTTGTGCACAATGAGGTGAACACATCGGCAGTTGAACTTCACAAACTCTTGAGGCGAAGAAAATTGCAGATGTTCCCTAATACAGACATAGCTCTACACCTTTCCCTTGCCATTCCAGTCACCAACGCAAGCAGAGAGCAATCTTTCTCTAAACTTTCCTTTGTTAAAAGTAGACTGTGTGACTGCATGACATTCTCCAGCCTGTGGATTTTAAAGACACAATCAAGGAGTTTGCAGCGAAGAAGACTGGAAGAAAGCACTTCTGAAGGTAAGACAATATGCTCCTTTTATACCGGTTCTTTGCTTGTGATGTTTGTAGATTTTTAATTGAAAAGACTGATCTTCTCGTGCTGCCGCTGTGCACACTTCTTGGCTGATTACCTAGCTTTGTCTTGACTTACTGTTGACATATTGTCTTATATCGATGAGTTTCATATTCTGTTAACTGATTAGGCTGGCACTCAATTTATTATTTGTCACTCTCATTGACCCAGGGTGCTGCATTAATGTTGCAGTGGCATACTGTGAAGGGGGGAAGCTAGGCACCCCTGGCTGTCTGAATGTGTCTAAGCAATCCACGTTTGCCTATGTGCAGCCCAGAGAAGAGTGTAAACACACACACTCTGACTTCACTTCCAAACCACTGCTGAAATGTAAAAATGTCAAGCAATAGAGGTCAGAAAAACAAGATTTTCAGCTAGTGTGAAGTTCAAAGAGAATAACAGAACTGTTGCACCTGTAACCACACCCATCAGTGTACTGATACACCCTGGGGTACACTTCTACATCACTCCACTCTTTGACTTTGTGTATACTCAAAATGTATTTTGCTCACATCACAACTAAGAGACACACATCGAGATGCCTACAATAATTAATGTAATTTTACATAGCTAATATTGTGTAAAGATTGGCCAGTTTACTCAATAAATCAGATGTATTGGAGCACTGTACTTGTTGGTTTGGATCCCATATTGACTGTATGTAGTGGTTTAAAAAGTTATGATTTAATAATACTTTTCAGTGTTACTTTGACTCGCTAAGTTGTATGTGAGTGTTGTTGTTCAGTCCCATCTGAGTACTTGACATACAAGTATACTAATAAAAAGTACAACTGCAACAACAATATAATACCATAAGTTGTGGTATTTAAAACCTGTTACCATTCCTGTAGATTTCCTGTACAATTAGCCTAAAACACCTATCCCAGGCATACCCAATTAAAAGCTGTTCCTGAACTATTTGGAGCATATGCATGGTTTTGGTCTATTTGTAACATTACACTCTGAAGTCAGGATCACTGTCAGTACTACTGCCATTGAGAAATAGTGAACACACTGAAGTAGAGGGATTTTATTTATGCTTCAATATTTTTTTGCAAACAGATGCCTATAGATGACCTATAGCTGGGACTTATTAGCTGGAAAACACATTGAGACCACAGTATCTAGCCTTACCTAGTCCAAGTTCAAGTTTGATTAACAATACCACAGAAAAAGATATTTTACACATGTTTTTCCTAAGGGTATGTCTGTGTTTTCCAAAAAAAAGGCCATTTGGTGACTCCAAAGGACCCCTGCTTCAGAGGAACTGAAGCATAAACACATTATAGTGCTTTGTTCCCTTCTTGAAACAAACTTTGTGCATATAAAAGAGTCAAAACAAGTGCTATGGTGGAAAAGCAGTTTATATAAAAAGCACCACACAGGACACTGTTTAAATTAACATAATTTCTTTGTTGTGGCTTTATAGAACCCATTAAAACTGCAGATGCTCATTTTCGGAGTTTCATTGGCTATATGAAGTGCTAGTCATCAGCACAATCTGTTCCAATTGGCTAAGTCTTCACATGAAAGGAGAGGGGCAGGCACTTCCTTTCAACGCAAACTCTTGTTGGCTATTGTAGGCTGTGGACAGGACATAGAAGCTCCTATTGGGTTCAACTGAGGTGTCAGTCGAAAGGTCAGACTGCAAATAGCCCCTTGAAAATGTTAGTTTTTATGAGATGGCCATGACATTTGAGCATTGTCACAAGGTGTTCCCATATATATGTATGTGATCAGAAGAAAATAAAATTAAAACATGTTAAAGTTTAAAGGCCCAGGACAAGCTTTAAAAGACCCCTGGACTCCTTTTCATCACTTGCGGAAAAAATGAATGCTCAGGAAGGAGCTTTTAGGTTTTTATACCTGCAACATCCTGCGTGATGATCTGAGTAAATAAGATGTCACTGTTTTAATGTAGTTTACAATTCAACAGTCCAATAAACTACAATATATCTCCATTTTAATTACACATCACATAATATTACATTACTATGCAGTCATTGTCACCTAATATTCATTCCATTAGGTTAATGAAAAACATTACCTTTATTATGTAGTGCTGTAATGGTATCCTGATACCATGATTAATACAAGCAAATTGTATTTTTAACTCTCATTTCAGACATTTCAGGGACTGTTCTAGAAGAAGAAGATTACTAAGTAGTATTATTTATTATTTATTATAGTAAGTATTTATTTGAGCAAAATCTTAGTGGGTGGAGCTGCATAATTTATCATGGAGCATCATAGCAATTTTTGATTTGTCCAATACTTTGGTTTATGTCCAAATACCTGCAAAACTAATGACATTCCCATCAGACTCAGCTTAACTTTGTGTTAACTGCTAATTGTCAGATTTTAGCATGCTAACACACTAAACTAAGATGGTTAACATGGTAAACACAGGTAAGCTACTTAAAATTTAGCTCTAAACACTGCTGTGTCTAAGTGCAGCCTCAAAGAGCCACTAACATGGTTGTACACTCCCAGTCTGCATGAACAGGGGCCATATAAGCTATAAAGTCTCTGTGAAATCAGGTACAAAAGCTTTAAAACCATCTGTGTGGCCTTATACATACGCTGTCAGGAGGCTACAAAGCCACAAAATGTGTTTCATGCAGTTTAATTTTTACTGGCAGACTATCTGACTAAACCTTTTTCTCCTACTTTTGGAATTTTTAAATGTCCGTATCTCCAACCTCAACTTAAAAATCATTACTTGTGTAAGAACTTTTCTGTACTTCTAAACCTTCTTTATCCAGAATCTTCTGTGTCCATTCCTCCCCTAACAGACCTCTTATCTAATAACCAAGCATCCCACGCTTGTGGGTAGGCAGACAATATTGTAACATTTAGTCTGTAAAAGTTAGATTATTCTGTTGGCATGAGACCAATCCCTAATCCTGTAAATGTTTCTTTTTGACAAATGGCTGTACTTACAGAGCTGGGTTTTATATGATAAGAAGTAGCCTTTAGAGATCAATCATGCATTTCACAACCACAATTTCAACACAGGAAATGCTGATAAACAAAAGTACTAATCAAACTATGCAAACCGCCCTATATTTTAATATTATGTAAATAGAAAATGTGCTTGGATGATGTTTAGACTAACAGGTGCACTAAATTGACTTTAACAGCATGAACTCACACCACAGTAGGCCAAAGTAGCATAAGCACCATTACATGTGGTATATTGGACCATTGAGTCCCAATTGATTAAAGGGCTATGAACCATCTGCCACCTTCTGAAGGCTGTACAAAAAGATTGATGATGTTTATCATCTTTCTATAAAACTCCAGAGGTGGCTTCAGAGCCAGCTCATAACTGGCCTGTAAATCGATATCTGTACGACAGACAAGGCAAAGCTGATGGAGGCATGATTTCAGTACAGCATGTGTGTGTGTGCATGTGTGTTTGTGTGCTGGTGCTACGGTCTGAAATTGAAGCATCTGCTACCAAGCACACCCATTCCAAGTGTGGAAATGGGTTTCAAACAAACCAATAAGTTAGCTGAAAATGAACTAGCCCAACTGCAGGAACATTCAAAATAAATAAATATGGTGAAATTCACATGTGGTTTGCACACCCAACAGCTTAATTCCAGTCACGGAAGGTATCACAAATGCGTAGAACTTCTGCATGGTAAAGACTGGCAAAACGTATAGTGCATACACATCGGACTCACTGAACACCTGACTGTCGAGTGCTTTCATCCTGAATTCATTTTGACTAATTCTAATCACTTACTGAACTGTTCTCACCTCATCAGCACGCCATTTATCCCCATTAAATCTGCACCATTTCATGCAGATAAATCCCTTTAATTTTACTTGCAGTGAATCATTGTTGATTACTTTAAAACCCTGCGTTGCCTAGATAAGAACCACGCTACATACTATAAATCTTGCTCTTATCCATTGCTCTTATCTCTTATTTATCAAATCTTTATCTATCTTTATCTCCTTTATCCTTGCCTTTTATAAACTACCACTAATGCACTAATTAATTGAATTTTCTGAGCAGCTACTAGTGTGCAGGAAGTATTAGAAAGTGACTACAGACAAAGGACAAACCAAAGCAACGCTTTACTACCAGGCTGCACTTGCCTCATCACAAATGTTATCTCAAAACATCTTAATCGATGCTCTGATTGGAAACTGTTTTGCAGAAATACCAATTTGTTTTTAATTAAAATATCAGATGATAGCAATATAGTATGTCAATTTGGAATTGTTTATCATTTGTTGGTGCTTACCTTTTTACGTCATCAGGTAGAAAATTAAAGATTCAAAACATTGTGCTCCCACTTATTCCAAGTTCTAGGCTTTTAAGTTTGCAATTAAGCAAGATGTGACTTGTTTTACTTCTTAAAATCTTCAATGTTACTTGTTCTAGTGAGAAAAATGTCTGTATATTTCATTGTAAATATACAAAGTTTTATGATGTGATGCACCTCGATTCAGGCTGACAAGTTTAGTGGTCCGCATATTTCAATAAAAAACATTTCAAAGTGCGGCTTTGAATGGAATGTTGTATGCGAGTGATTAGATTCTACCTCAGACTGCTCCGCCTTGAGATTTCCAGACCAATCTCAGGCTTTACCTTTATGAAACTGACCCCTCCTCTGTGGAATGAAATCCATTCTTTTGATAAAGAGATTATGTATATGGCATCAGATTTTCTGCCTCTCAAACACAAAAAGTAATCTCTTGTAGCTTCCACTCCAATCCCTACTTAGACTGAACATCTCGGTGAACCAATCAATCAGAGCAAGCAAGGATTTGGATATGCATCCCACCAGGAACTACTGAGGCCGCATTCTTTAAAAATGGTGACCTTTCTGCAATCTGTTAATACAGTCTGAAGTTAGCTACAGCGACGTTAAAAGAATGTCACAGAGAGAATAATCAGTAAGTTAAGGTTTCCTCCGCTATGCCACATTAATCCACTCTGTCTGGCAATTTAATAGAAAAAAGGCCTCAGTTTTTAAATCTGTTGTTCAAAGACAAAGATATGATTACTTTCTATCATCTAATGTCTAATGACATTTTTTTTTCTTTTTTCCAGTATAAGGTAAGCACTGACTTGCAGAGCAGCATGATCAGAGGTTAGTCTCATGTATGAAGAAAAAAAAAACAAAAACATAACTCTCTGTACTTCTAGTCTCAAGATGAAACATCAAAGTTTGGAAGTACTACTTTCTGAAGTAGTATGTGGCTGTTTTCTAACTATAGGCTGATAGCGCTGCACCGATCCAAAGTGATGCGGCTCATTTCACTCAAGACAAGCGTATGGATTTAGAGCAGTGCACCGAGTGTCCCAAAAAGTTTGAAAGTGCAACAGAAAGACAGACTAGGCTACTATCAAGGCTTACGAAGGTGGCACTGCCCTTGTTCCTGAGCTAATTTTATCAGATGTACTACCATGGTCAGGAAGCATTCTATTTTATTTGCTGGGCAAATGTGCCACCAGTGAGGCAGACAAATGAGTGCAATGCACTCTGTGGAGAACAACATCATTGACTCGGTGCTCCCTCACAGCTATAGATTTTCCTCCGATGGTAGCTCCATATCCACGAGGGCACAAACAAGGCCTACACAATGATTATTTTAAGCACTTTTGGTACCCGTTTAGGTATTAATCTATTGGGGCACCTTGCCAGAGTATTTCATATGTCAGAAAATTACCATACTATTTGTGTTTCCTTATGAAAATTGAGATGCTATCTATCATTTATAACACCCAACAGTGCTTTTTTTCCCCTGTGTGGCTACAGTGTGCAAGACAGAAATATTTCTGAGCAGAGCCTGCTTTCTCACTGTTTATGTGTTCTTTCACTATGTCTTTGGGATGGATTTTTGCAAGACAGGAACACCATCAGGTGAAGAAATAAAACTCAGAAGCTACACTGTGTAATATAAAGGCAGCACACAGAGGGGCTGGCTCTAGTAATGGTTCATGCTGACACATACAAGCAGGGGATGGTCACTTAAAAGTTCAGCCCTGTGGCAGTTTACAAAAAAATGATGTTGGACTGCTTGGTTATGAAGTTGCTCATTGCTGCTCTCAGGTTCAATAAAACTGAAAACTGCTGCAGCAAAATATAGTTTTTTTTCCTGCCCACATTCATGCAAGCTTAGCAGGTTTAGAACAAGGTCTATTACTGTACATATATATTATGTATCCATTCATAATATATGTGGTATGGCATGCTATGGTACATGTTGTATGATATGATATTGTTAAAGACATTAAAGAAGAAGTTGATGAGCTAATCTTACTGTCAGTTGTATACACACTCTGATGCAAAGGAACTTTCTTTGTATCCCAAGCTTGTGGATTGATTGGACTAATCCATTAAGTGCAGTGTAATGATTCATCTAGTTTAGAAACATCTTAAAGCAATAAACAGAATCGCAAAGCATGAAGCACATTATGTAGTACGAACATCAAGGTAACCTTGTCTTGGCCCCACATCACTTGTACCTCTATAAAATAAGGAAGATGTTTACTGAAAGCCCAACACGTAGCCACAAACCTCAGAATAATTTTCTCCTGACACTAGCTTAAGTGTTTTTCTCTTCGCTGTCCAACCTCATTTCAAATCTTGTGCTCTTGACACAATTGCAACTAATTCTCATTTTTGCTAATCTTAACAAATGCAGCATATACACACAAATAGGCCTATATCAGCAGAAAATCAATGTAGGGTCCCAGAATTGTAGAGAAAATGTTTTGACCCAGCAGATGAACAGCCTGCGGTAGCTGGGAAATGCTTTAAAATTATAATGTTAGGTAGCACATGGCTGTCTCAGTGCAAAACACTTGATTTTCCATGAGATGTGGAGCATGACCTCTAAGTCAGCAACATTTTATAATGGTTTCAAGAGTCAAATTAGCAGGAATAACTAAGAGAAATTGCCAGTTTTCTATGCAACCTGTGTGTTAAAACGGTAGACCTTTCACCAGTGCAGCACTGTAAGAGGCCTTTATTCTTTATTTCTATTATTATTTATTTATTTATTTATTCGGCATTCATTCTAGCTTGTAGCATGAATAGGAAGGAAGCATGTTGTTACTGTAGGTCATTTAGGAGTCAAAGGTAAATTGGGGAAATAGGAGTTGTTAAATCGTAAACAATAATATGACACGCTAACACGTTGCTCAAGATCAAAACGGTGATGTAGAGCAGAAACGATTAGTCTATTAATTACTTAGTCCATCGACAGAAAATTCATCTGATCTATTTTGATAATCGAATTATCATTTTAGTATTTTTCTTTTATTAAAAATCTCAAACATTTGCTGATTTCAGCTTCCCAAATGTAAAGATATGATGCTTTTTTGTCATGCATAACAGTAAACTGAATATTTTTGAGTTTTAAACTAACAAAATGATTCACTGATTAATCAAGAAAATATTTGCAGGTTAATCAATAATGAAAATAACCATTAGTTGCAGCCCTATTTTGATGTACTTCACTGTAACTTGTCCATATATACTGTATGCAACATATTACAAAGTGCACTCTGTATATGTACAGGAGCTGTGCCTGTGTATGACGATTCATGACAGCGTGCACTTACTAGTTCCCAGCCCTGTAATTAAACCTTTATGGCCATGATAGCGTTGACCCCCACAGAAAGCAGGAGTGCCATCTCTACTTGACAGCTACAAATTTAGTGTAGTGTCAAAGGGGTCACTGTCAACAGTCTGCTTTTCATGGTTCTCATTATTCTCAATGCCAAGTAAGGGACATTGGACAGCCAGTAGAAGGTTAAATGTCTGAAGCCTCAGTATTCATGCTATGAAGCCCTACGTTGAGATCAGACTCATCCAGTACAAGTAATGCTGCTATATTTTTTGCAAGATTGAGGAGGCTGCCATTCAGCCGCTGCTGCAGAAATATCCTACAGTTTCATTTTGAATGTTTAACACAATGCTGTCTGAGATAAGTGGGCCATGTGTCATTATTATCCCCTTCCCGTTGAGTATACTATTAGAGGCATACGTGTTGGTTCTTGTCCTGAAAGGAACAAATAATAATGATAGAGTAATGGTTTTCAAGTTCAATGCTTAATTTTACTCTGTCTTTCTGAAAGTCTGGAGGCCCATTAAGTGCTTGGCGGAATCGGCCTATTTCTCAGATGAAAAGCTAGGTTAAAAGTGGGGCATGCTTAGTTTACTTAAACATTTGTATCATAGCCAAATATGTTTGTTTGATTTAGCTCCTCTTCTTTAAACATGTACAGAAAGGCTGTTTCCTCAAGTGATGTGACAGATGGAAATTGCTAATTACTGCACTTTTATCTGTGTTTCTTTACTGCTGGATTACATCAAAGGCTGCATGCAGAACTTGCATACATACAGTATGCTCATATACAGTTTAACTCAGTTGATAACATTAACTGACATTAACAATGGTAAAATGTCAGTATGGAGATAAAGAATGTCAATATTAGGTGCATAGATTGTAAACTTATGAAGAATATGGATTCAGAAAGACATTTGTGGATTTAAATGATATGAATATTTCATTCAGTGAAGAAGCACAAATAAGCAATTTCATTAATGAAGGAAAAGGTGAGAGAGAAGTATTTGCAAGGTTTACAGACTATGTTCTTGTGTGTAGACAGGGACTTACAGACAGGATCACACTAGCAGTGAACAATATTGATTGGCCAACTAGGAAGAACTATTGGGTTTTGAATCTAGGAAACCAGCAAAGATGTTTTCCAAAGCATGCCATGGGTTTTTAGATTGATTGCTGTTGGTGCATTCATGTGCTCATGGGAGGGTAGAAAAAAGCCCCTGATCTACAACAGAAATAATAGAATATATGCTGCTCACTGAGATGAAGTCTCTTGAGTTCATTTTCATACTGTTGTGAAATGAATGATAGTACAACATGTTGCCAGCTTGACCGTTTATTGACCTGTGTTGTTCTGTGAACACTAATGCAGTGGAATAAAATAAAATGGTTCTTAAAACAACTGTGAAACTGGCAATTTAACCTGAGCCCTCTGACAAATGATTTAAATCACTTTATTTCAAAGCACAGCCATAGTTGTGTTTTTCTTTTATAATACAGCAAAAACCTCATGCTACAAAGTGTGGTACATGATAATACGCCATTTACTTTGTCTCCGTTTACTTAGTGAAGTTCTGCAACCTTTTCACTGCTCCATCTGCCGTCTCAGTTGAATACCGACAGGTGCTAATTAGATGTTGACAAATAATGTCATACACATACACTCACGCTATATGCAAATAGATTTACATGCCGACAGATGCACGCTGAGGCATAAAGCCTAGCTTTGGGAAGACACGGTGCAACATGTAGGCTGAAAAGCGATTACCTGCACTTGGGCTCAAGATTTATTAGACCCAAGTAAACGTCAGCATGACCTTTTTGAGTTGGCCCAACCTAAGGTCCAAATCAAATTTGGAAGGCAGGTAAAATTGTGTCTTGAAATAAAATGACATCAATGCAATCCGCTCGCTGTTCAACAAGCCTGCGGACAAGTCAAGATGTGTAGACATACACAATCTGTGATGCACCAGAAAACAAGAAAACAGGAAATTCTGGAATTAGATAGAAGATTGAACTTAAACTAATCATTCTCTGGAGAAGCTGCTAATTTCTGGTTGGGAGCCACTTGGCAACAGTAAATCATTTCAGGAGCCACCCGTAATTGTCTCGCCTGAAGTGTGATATTTTCCCATATCCAATATTATTTGCCCCATGCACTTCCACACCTGTCAATTACAATTTGAAAAGAATATTTCCCACAAATTGTGCTCCGATTTAGTCACTGAGTATCATCTGTCACCTGCCACACCTATTCAGATCCTCTTTCTCCCATTTATTAGGTGAATGAAAAACTCATTTGGAATAAACTGAGACATTGGCATGGCTCAATTGGTATATTTAATGGGTCAAAAATAGTCCTAATAGAGGCATATATTGGGACTATATTTGCGCACACACACACACGGAGGTATCCTTGTCTTGCACTTCTTGTTTTCCTCTGTTGGGGTTTTGGTCAGTGATGCTGACAGTGGCCCTGTCTCACCTTCCTCTTGGTGGGGCTATGTTTCCCCCTGTTTCTGTGTTCAGTTTTTTATTTTTCATTAGCTGTTGTTCTCGACAGAATCACCCAGTTGCCCTCCATGTGCCTTCATCTTGGTGAGGTTGTCAAATGACCTTTAATCGGTTCTGAGGGTGTATCCCGTATTTTTTTATGTCTCTAGTTCTGAGGGAGTTGAGAGTTTTTGTCAGTATCATCGATGCCTGCTATGGTTAGAAGTAGCCTTTAAGAACCCCCTGAAAAGCCGCAACTGGGTATGTTTAGAGGCTTTGTTAAAGAATCCTGCTGGGAAGGTGAGAGGGATAACACAAGTGCAGTTACAAGAGTATAGAATCCAGATGTTGTATACCTGACTGAAACAAGCAATTAAAATCTCCCGTGTGTCTATCAATAGAGAAAGACTCCCATCCCGAGCAGCCTTAGACAGCCCCTACAAGTAGCCTGATCCACCCCAAAGTGGCGAGACAGCTCATTTAAAGAGCTAATGTGAGTCATATTGCTAAACCTGCAACTGAAACTAATGATTAAAAGTGTTTCACAAAGAAAAGGTCATAAAAGATAAAGGTTGCTTTAAAAGAAAAGAACCCTTGAAAGACAGAAAATACTGTCGGAACTACTGAAGACAGTGAGTCATTTGATTAAAAATGATCCCTCTGGAGTCGTCAGCGAGAGGCTGATCAGCTGGAAGGTACTGG
The DNA here is from genome assembly GCF_963924715.1 of Thunnus thynnus. Lineage (NCBI taxonomy): Eukaryota > Metazoa > Chordata > Actinopteri > Scombriformes > Scombridae > Thunnus > Thunnus thynnus. Next base: position 2,650,790 of record NC_089529.1, read on the forward strand.
CACATCAGAAAAGCATTTGTTGCTTTGGCTTCCTGATTTCATGTCCAAGAACAAGCTTTTTATACTTAAGGGAGTTTTATCTGATTGTATGCTCAGAGGCTTTTGTAAATATGGACCAAATGTGTACAAGCAGAACAAATATTACACCATACACCCTGCACATGTCAGGAAACAAGCAAACATAGATGAGAGATTTTATTTATTTATTTATTTATTTATTTATTGCTTAAGACTTGGCGCCCGAGGGCAGCAATTTGCATCATAATCTGTACCCCTTAATCTCAACAGCCTAACTCTGTCAAACCAGAACACACAGACAGCATACACACACTGTAAAAATCAGAAGATTTACAAATCTTTACAAAGATGTCCATTTCTCTGTGATCTCTTAAGGATAAGCGTCAGGAAATCTACTTTAAAATCATAGAAAAAAGGCCTTATGATTTGAGATATGTCTCCATATTCATGAAATTTCTGACTTTTTCTCCAGCGAAAGTCTTTAAAGCTACATCCATACCTGTGTGTAAACCCTTAATGTTGAAAAGCAAACACAACGTGTATCCCAGGCATAGATTCACCGTAATGTAAAAAAAAAAAAAGTGACAATACAGCTTGATATCAGCCAGAATGAAAACGTATTGATCCTTGCTGTCTGTTACAGAACAATTACAATCAGTAAAACAATCAGTGTTTGTATTGCACTATCAATAAATTGTTTGACATTACTAAGGCTCACAATGTCCCATCAACATGGTTATTGTATCTTTGGAGCCCTGGCAATCTCCTCCATCCATTTACATATGGGTATTTGAGCTGTATTGAAAACAAAGGACTAAAAATTACTAAATTTGTATTTACATTTTTTACATGAAAAGTATCCTAAGGATGTATCATACTATACTCACTGACATGCAAAATGATGGCACTTCGCAAAACTCCTAAAAGAACAATTATGGCATGCCAGGGTGACATATATAGTGATTATGCCATAAACCTATAAATGAAGGAAATAAAAAATGAGCACAAACAGGGTCCACAACTGTCTACACTGTATTTAATGATCAATTTTTGAGATTCATAAACAGCCATATGCTGTTGGGCAGCCACAGGGATAAGAAAACCAACAAACAAAAAAACAAAAGGCAGCTTTAATCTTATAATAGACATTTGATAGGTGTATAATACCTATGAAAGACGGCTTGGTTTCTGCCATTTCATTCATACATCGTTCTTTCTGAGATTCTACACGTTAAATACCTTTTTTTCTATAAGCTTGATCAATGTAACCTTTCTGCTTTTATCACATCAGGGTGAAAAGTGTACTTTTTATAGCTTGTCATTAACCCTCTACTTCATATTTTCTACCACTTTTAACAGTGATCATTATAGTCAGTATCTTCCTTATGGCTCACTGCACTTCAAGCCAACCATTAGGCTTTGGTCTGAGTGCCAATGAGAGTGAGAGTGTGAATAGTAAATGTTATAAAGTAGTCTACATATAGAAATTAATTATATCCTGTCAGACTTATGGGCTTGTTATGTAGACCAGGTTATCATCCTCCCACACACTGAAAAACTACAAAAGGTTAATCACCTTGAGATGCATCAGGATGTGTTGGTAGGTAGAAGGAAAATAACAGCAAGAAGGATAACAACCGGAAGTATCAGCACCCTGGAGAGAAGTGTCTCAATTCAAGGATTCAGATAATACGGTTCACCAATCTTCAGATTTGGTTTTTTTTCTTTAGTAAAATGGTAGTTTGAACATACTTTGTTAGACATTCATTAAAATATAGCAAACACATTTGATTGGAGAAAGTCTTGATGACCTTTATTTCACCTTTTAGAATAGCCTCAGTAGTATTCAGCAACATGATGACAATGATTAACCATAATCAGGGAAGACCAGACTGACACAAGCAACAAAGGGCAGTTAGTACACTCTTTAAAGGTATTTTCACCCAGTTTTGACTTAAAAATAAAGAAATAAAAAATAATATCCCTGTTAAGGCATCTCTGTTCGGTTTTACGGCGAGTGATAAAACTGCTTATTACTGGTGCCTACTCTAGTAGGGAATCACATGCCTCTATAAATGTATTCTATAAAATCTGGTTCTGACTGATTCTCTACAAAGACTCTGATTTCCCTCTACAAAGGAATCCAGAGACAGGAATCAAAATATGTGGGTCAAACTCAACACTGACCTCCTCAATTATACATCATCTTCTCTGTTGAGTAGTGTGGAGCGGGTACTTCAGCTCCTCTCACATACAACACTCTCTGTGAATAGTGTGAATATACTGCATAGCAGTACTGCTCATTAGAGAGACACAATGGTTTGTAATAACTGCCTTGTAGTAACTTGTGTCCCTTATAGTGTACATGTGCTGATGTACACTGTACAGTAGTATCAGTTTTCTAATAGCACAATAACTAACAGTCACTACAGTGAGTATTTAAGGGTTGTTAAAATATTAAAACACATTATATACTGTATATATGTAAGTATAATTCTAAATATTTAGGGGCAAAAATGTTTTTTGGAGATTTAATTGGTGCTACAAAGTTGACCCCTGCCCATTTGATGATATACAGTAGATTTTGTATATAACCTGACTTGCTGTAAGTGGGCAAAAAATATTTCGAGCCCCAACTTCTGGAAAGGATGCACTGAGGTAGGTTCTGCAGAGCCACCTCTTAAAAACAGTTAAATAACAATCAATGAATAAACCTTGGGCTAATTCATGATTTTAATCATTTTTTGTTTGTTTGCAAAATGCAGGATTGAAACATCATAATTTATTAGACAGATGAGCAAAAATAATAGAAGATGCACCACCTGCAAGGCTGTCATCATTGCACAAAATACAGGTTATCCCTGACTGTCAATACCAGATGCTTCAACTAAGTAGTGTATTGACATCCAGTTTAATAATCAGTTTCAGCACAGACAGACAGACTCATTCACCTGCTGCTGTTTGTGTTTCTTGACAAAACCTTAATCTGATATCTGCAGACTGCTACTAGCTAGCGTTAGCCCAGAGAGACAAACTGAGCAAGTAGAATCTGGAAACTGTTCAGTTGACTCCCGGCGCTTCAACTCTGTAACTAGAGAGGATATATCGTCAACAAATACAAACCGAGAGCACAAATCAGCGTGCAGAATCTTTCTTCTTCCTCCAAAGTCCGTCCAGTCGGTCCCTCTTGTAGATGCCACTATTAAATTCACTACCAAATAGTCAGGGACAACTGTGGCAGGTACACATGTTGTGCATATTATGCATATTGTAAAAACTCAATTTTCACGATTTAGACTTTTTACACATTATGCAAAATCAAAAATTCTTGCATGTGCTTTAATGCTTTAATTGTGAAGGCAGTAGTAGGCTTCTTGCTTCTAGTAGGCTGCACTTTTTGCCTTAAAGTTATTTTGACACACTGCATGAACAAAATAGATTTTATTACATGTTTAACAAAGCTTGATAAAAGAGAGTGGGTCAGAAAACAAGGACTACTTCATTAATGAAACTGTTAGACCTCCGCTGACAATTGCCTGTTAATGTAATATATGATTTTGTTGCTTTATCTGATTATCAGTGTAATAGATTAACTGTCTTTATTACACTGTGTACTCATTTGGAAAAAGACACAGTTTGATTTTTTAAAGTTAATACATCATACAGCAGCTAAAAAAGTATCAGCAGCTTCATGGAATGATACTACTGATACAGTAACATCTTGAGTTGTTGATCATTGTGCAGTATCAATACTTTGCATTAGAATTCTCTAAGACTGTGAAACAACGTCCCAGTGTGTCAGTCAAAGGAAGTTGTTTTTTTTTTAATGCAGACAATGGTGAGTACCCAGGGAAAGGTCATAGCTTTTACTATTATGGGATAATATTCTTCAAAAAGAGAGACAGAGAAAGAAAGAAAAAAGGACTGGTTCAGGTGGACCATTTCTGATACACAAGAAAAGCCTTCTGCTAAATCGCCTTTATTGATTTTCCAAAGTTAAATAGTGTATGTCAGAAATGTTTTACAATACTTTCTTGGTTTTTCCTGCTGTCAGACCTCCATGTATTATCTAAGCAATAGCTCCAGAGAATTTCTCTGGGTGACAAGGTGGTAACTCCAGAGGTTAGAGGCTTTATGACTAGGCAGTTGCACACTGATTGGAACAGCTGTACAGGATGCTGTGTGAGGACCATTCAGCAGCTGTCACTTAAATAGACTGTTTACTTTGAAAACAAGTAAGTTGGATTGTTGCAGAGCAATTGTAGTGTTCTGCTACATTTCAACTGGCTGATTTAGTCTTTAGACCAATAACAATTACTTGCACCCTGTCAGAAACTTGTCCAAAGGACTGCTCTGTGTTTTCTTTGCTCTGCACTCCAACATGTCATCTTTTCACACACAGGTCTCATTAAAATAGTTGAGATATTGTCTATGATTTGATGTATCACATAAGCTTCTGCAAAATCTGCATTACACTTTACCCCAACAATTACCGTTAATATGACCTTGACCGAGGAAGTGAACTCCCACCTGCTCCACTGGAGCTGCTCAGTGGCCAGCGGTAAGAGATTGCGACTTCACAGAGCAGCTCCCCAGAGTGAATGTGTTTGACTGTGTGAATGTGAAGCGGGGTGATATAAAAGTTGTTGTGCTGTTGGAAAATTGAAATGATTCTCAGTTGGCTTTTTCCTTTGGATAAGGATGAAAAACATACCAGATTACGCTGCTGGTCCTTTGGTATGTGACTTCTGAAAATTCATAGTATTCAGAAATATCGATCGGAGTGCCTGAGAATACATTTTCATTTTCCATTTAGCGAACTGGTAGATATTCTATTTTTACTAAATTTGTTCCAACATAAAACAAATACACTAAATGAAGCTAAAGTAAAATGTGGAATGAAGCCCTGTTCACTTAGAATATTTAATATTTCACAATTGCACAAATTCAGAACATGAACATGATTCCCAAATGTGATTAACAGTGGGAAAAGGAGGGGGGGGGGGATCAATTCATTACAACCGGTGGTTTCAGCCACTTATTTGTCTAATGTGGTATGACATTCTTCCCAGATGACTCCTAGTCAGTTTTATCCATATTAATGAGCACCATCAGCTGGCAGACTGAGACGAATTCCCTCTTTCCTTCCATGTCCTCAGACAGTGAAATCTGGTTGCAATAATAAATCAAGGGCACTTATCGATTGTGACGTGCCCAAATCAGCCACACCAAAACTATATGCATTAAAATGCGATATCAATCAGAAAGGCAGGGAGCATGGAGCAAAGTTGCACAGGGATGATTCCCAAGATGGATGCCTTTGCTTTGAAGGCTGTCACCTCCTTTAAATGATTTTTAAGCTGTTTTAGGCTTCTGCATATAATAGACATCTGTCAGTCTCTGTATTGAAAGACCAATCAGAAAGCCTTTAACATGTTGCATGCTATGACACTGGAAACTAACCTGTCCTGCTTCCATTATGCCTGTCAATAAATCTAAAGAGTCATTTTCATTCGGTTTTCAGAGGTTGCTTCCTAGTATGAAGGCAGATGGGGGTACTGCAAATGGTCTCACATAGCAATAAACAAGTTGCTAATCTGAACATAATCACTGTAATGCACTGTCTGGTACATGATAGACATGTTCATGGGAAGGCTTTAACACAGCGATCAGCTCGTAAGCTAAGGCTGGCAGCCAAGTCCCATTTAACGGCCATATTTACTGCATTCTGCTGCTAATTGACTACTGTAGCTGCTTGGTTTATGTTGAAATTGGTCCGTCAGGATTAGTTAGGTCTCATCCCCGTGCTGCCCTCACTGAACAGTTTGAACACAATAAAAAGAACAAAATTATTACGTCAACCCCATCCTTGATTCTAAGTATAGCTCAGCTGCACTATCCTTGAGGCGGCATTGGCCAGGGAACAGAATCAATGGGAGGCACTTTTCTCTGCCATATTCCTCCATTAGGGGGATCTGTTTCGTTAGAGGACCGAAGGCTGGGATCCAGGACCCAAGGAGAGGCGGGAGAATTAGGAATGATTTGCCTGGTCACGGGAGGCCAGTACTTTGTGTTGACAGATGGTCGGAGACATCTCATTTCTGAAATGAGGGAGATCTCGAGTGGAACGGACAAAGAGCCTAGCATACGAGATTTCAAGTGCTGCTTTAATACCCACCAAGAGCGCATCAACTCATATGTCTGTACTTAAATGTGAAAGCCTGCAGGGATCTAAGTTCTGCTCTCTCACTGCCAAGGTTCTGCAACAAGTAACAGTGCCCTTAAATGTGGGGAAAACTGCAATACTCTAGTGACTCCAGTTAGTAGTTATTTTCTGTATTTTGGTTTCCATTTGAGCCGCGACTCTGATGTGCCCCTGACATCTGTGACCTAAAAGTTTCTAGTTGTGCTGCAGACTGATTCTTGCAACTTAAAGTACATGCCCTCTCATGGTAGCAAGCTAAGAGAGTGCGCTGACACAAAATGTACAACCTTCCTATGAGTACCTTGAGCACCCCTGGAAAGGATGCCCTACTTTCTACGCATCACATTCTTGAAGGAGAAAGAACTGACTGTAAATGGACAAATAACAGCCATTAGTAAAGAAACAAGAGCCCACAAGCTCCCTAATGTCCCCCTATAATCACTATGACATATTAAACAAAACCATTTATGCCAGGGATGTCACTAATTAAGCCAAGTTATTCATTAATTAACAGATCTCAAAATACTTATCTTTACATATCACATGGGAAATATTAAAATTAACTTTCAATCCCAACACCTTAAGGAGGTAAAAAGCTGAGCAGAATCACTTTTCATTCATTATTTTGGAAAAACACACACCTTGGTCCTCCAAAGTCCGTCCAGATCTTCTCTATGGGGGGGGGGGGCTGCACAGGCAGTCAGCCAGATTCAACAATGAGGACATGTTAATGCATTTTACCATTGAAAGTTGAAATTTCACCTTTAATATTTTACAGTAGCTATAGTTTGATTGTAGAAACGTTCAGCAATTCAAGGTTTTGGAGGTCATTGCATCATAACTCTGCAATATTGATATCAACTCAGTGTCACCTCTGCAGTTGATAAGGGGCCATTTGTGCTATGGGTATGTATTATGTATATGTTACCTGTATTTTTTAGCTTATTAGCAAAAACATTAGGGCTACTTTGTGTCCACACAAAGATTTCTTTTGTTATTATCTATGGTTATTTAGACCATAAGATACTTGAAACCTACAGAAACTAGACACCTTACACATATAAATTCTATACTATATATCTGTAATTCTTAAGTGCACCTGCTTCTTTTTCAAGATATTAGACTTTGTTGCCTATTGTTCATCAGGATGTCTAGTGGTTTGAGCGAATAGAAAAAAACATTAAAGTTGCATCACCCCCAGAATCTGACAAGAATTCTTACTTGTTCTTATACCAAAACACAAACGGATATCTATCAAAAAAAAAAAATGGATGTGCTGCAGTTTGTGTGAAAGAGGCAAAGAAAATTAGGAAAAACATAACATTCTGATGAGCAGTGAGAACTGTAAGCTCTACAGAAACGTCTGGAGGTGATTCATAAGAGTGAAGTGAATTTCAGCTTAATTGTGCTTCTACACTGAAACCTGATGATCAGGATTATGCAATAACAGCCCCTCATTCATGACACACCACACTATTTTACAGTTTTCACACTCTTTTCTTTCATTAATAGTATCTACTACATGACACTGACATTGATTTCAGTCATAAAAATCAAACACGCTAATGACAATTGGCAGCCACTTGATCCAATCATACACAAAGTATTATTTCATCCCTTATCTACACCAACTTGGCCAGACTAAAACAATCAATCAATCAATCAACAATCGTCTCAACAATCATTTGGGCTCCCGGCTTTAGGAAAACATTTGAACTACTCTTTGTCCGTACAGAATAAGTGCTGGGCTATATGTGTAGAGGTAGATGAGTAAGAGGGATGAGAATGTGCTAAAATGAGGAAGGAGAAAAGTAGGTAGGAGAGTGAAAGTAGTAGAGCGTAAATTGCCTGGCAGAATGTGGCATGAATGGAAGGTGCTGCTGATGAGTATTAATGATATCAGAAAAGTGCAGCCAAACATGCACAGAGAAGGGACAGCAAAGTCAGGCTGTAATGGATGCGGCTGACTCTCAGAATTGGAGGATCTAGGTGGACTGCAGCACGCCGCATAGGTTTCTGGATATTAAAAATTAATGACTATCTCAGTGATTTACGACAACACAAAGATGCTGAAACCCAGCCTGTGTAAGATGGATGTCTGGGGAATGCTGGAGGAAGACTGATGCAACCCTTGTGGACTACTGAAGAACAGGACATGGGAACCCAACCTCCATCTTCAGGTGTATCCAGTTGGTCTAGCTGATGGAGTAAGCATACATTATTGCTTTCATATTATTGAGATTCCTAAGTAATTTGATCATACTGTGATCATTAGGCTGGACAGACCTGAAAGACTCTTTTCAGAAAGTTTGAACTCGGCTTTACTGTGTTACATTACCCTCATTCAGTCTTGTATCGTATTTAACCACCGCACTCAACACTGGGCTGGTAAAAGTAAGGTGATAGAAAAAGGCTTTCCACTTGCACTCCACCTTTGCTGAATACACTGGAGTGTGGCAATTCCATAGTGGTAAAAAGACTAGAGTTTGCTGGCAATGACACTTTTTCTTTCACCGCTATATTGAAGAATAATATATTAGTTTGTGGTCTTGGAAATAAACTATATAGACAGTGGTGAGGCAGACCGGGAGGTTTCTGTCCAACTACTCTTGAGAACAAAAAGACCAAACCTAGCAGTTGCTGCACTGAATGAAAAAAAAAAAACGGGGGTTTTGACGTTACAATAAATAAATAAATGGAGCTATTGAACGATTTTTATGGTGGATTCAGGTTGTGTTGGCAGTCCTGAAAACATCCAAGGCCTTTTAATTATAAGTAATATATATATATATATATATATATATATATATATATATATATATATATACATATACATATATATATATATACATATACATATAGCCATAGGATTTCCTTTTTTTAAAATCCTGGATTACTTTTGATTTTATTTTTATTAGGCTGGATAAAAACTGCCTTGAGCAGAGAAGGAAAATCTGGGCTCCTTTTGTCATGACTGGGTGGGTTTCTGAAAAGTATTGGTTAAAATGAAACATCACTGTAAGATCATGAACAAAGAAAGTACACTCACATTGTCCGTTCCCATCATCCTCCCTGCAAGGCTTCCCCTTGCAAGATGCCCTTGTCTGTCCACGATCCTGATATCATCTTTAGTGGTGACTACCTACCAATTACTGTTGTGTGGGTGCATGGCACTGATTTAGGTCAATGAAGCACAATTAAACAGAGCGACAGGAGCTAGTTAGTTGCAACTTGCAGTATTTATAAAGTTTACACAGAGATTATTATTATTTTTCTCTATAAACCTGCTGCAAATCTGCATAGTTAAGCTGTTTCACTTTTTGTTTTTGGACAAATCTATTGAGTGTTACAGAGTGGTCATGCCTGTTTGAAGCCTAGCACTCTAAACTCTGAAACTCTAGTCTAGATACACAAACCCATGGAGTAGTTTGCGTTGTTACTGAATTATTTAGTGGCTCATATACTCTAAAACCTTCATCTTTCCAACAAAAATGCTGGCATTGTGTGTGTGAGTGCTGATCTGAGAGAAAAGAAAGCAAGAGGGAGAGAACATAGGAGTATCACCCTGCAGTTACTTTGTATTTTAAAGGTATACTATGGAGGATTTGTCAGTTGGTGTTTGTAAACACACAGCATTCAAAGTTGGCCCCTCCTCCCCGGATCAACTAGCCAACAGAGGGAGAGAGAGAGGGAGGGAGAGAGTGAATGACGAGAGCGAGCAGTGCTGGCGAGAACAAAGCTGTGAACCAGATAAATAATACAGCTACTTTCTGATTGTTTCATGACGGTTATGTTCTAAAGTACAAATAATCAGCCCACACTACCCTTTGGGCTTCCGGCAATGTGGCACCAGGCAGAGGGCAGGGTCTCTGTAGATACATATGCTGCCACACACTTCTAGTGGGTCATAAGTGATAATTGAGATGGATTACTTTTGTATGAGTCTATACATTGTTTTTTGTATACCTTTAAAGGTAGAGTCAGTCATTCTGGAGAAAGACTGTTGATATCTGAACTAAACACCTAAACAAATACACCCCTCCTTTCATGCTCCTTCTGAAGCTCCGCCCCCCCAAATTCATGGATGCGAATTGCCATGGCAACGACTAAAAGAGAAATATGTCAGAATACAAAGTGATGCGTCAGCTGTAGACTCGCTTCTGTTCCTCTCACACATTATCACGACCAGAAAAAAAATTCATCTCATGTGAGCACAACAGTCCATCCACACTCTCCGCCTCTCTGCAGCCTCCACACTTCTCATTGGACCTACATTCAGCATCTCTATCTGCAGGAGCAGTCTTCTGTCAGCTGCAGCTCCTGGATGTGGCTCACCCATTTACAGAGCCATGGCTGTGTATGAACACCGGATTTTTTTTCAGCACACACACAGAACAGACAGCTAGCTGACAATGAGGAGATGTTCACTAAATTTGACAAAAAGTGTATTGGATTAGAATTGCTGACTGTACCTTTAATGCCCCTTGTGGATGACATATGTATTGCTTCTAACTGTAGTGAGGACAACTTTGTTTTGTTTTTGAATTCCACTGGAAAACCAGAGGACATGGAGGAGACTGTTTTCCAGACTTTCGGATCTGCAGAACTGGCCTTTCATCTCTCACAGTGGGGGTGAAAGAATTGATGCTGGCCAGACCAGGCACAGTGTTCTCAACCTCCTGAGAGACCGAGGACTGACAAGATAATGAAATTAACAGCAGGATGTTAAGACATTTAAATGACCCCTTGGGTCAGTTTAGCTGCGGAACACCTGAAAGAAAACAAGCCAAGAGGGTTCCAACCCCACTTGAGTTATGACACTGAAATGCATTTTCACATCAGAACAAAGAATAATTACCAGGATTAAACAAGGAACAACTCTCTCTCATTCTCTTCCTCTCTCTCTCTCTGTGTCTCACAACACACACACACACACACACACACACACAGACACATACACATACACACCCTCTCTTTCTTTCTCTCTCTCACCTGAGATAAGACAGCTGCCAGACCCCTTACATAAATAACACATTCCTGGAGTGATTTCACACTGTATTTTCTCTTTGCTTAAGCCCAAGTCTGAGTTAATGTGAGGTAGCTGTCGAACTGCCCAGTAACCCCGCTAGTATTACTCAGCAAATATTTTCCTGAAATATGGTCCGACTCCCATGTCCGTACGATATAAAATAAATTAATTATCCATTCATAGATTTAACACATTAGTTACTATATGGCCACACTGCCATCTAATGACCTTAGATAGTTTAGTTCTCTGTAATACTAAGTATAAGATAAGTGTCAAATTAGTGTTGTCCAACTTCTGTGCATCCATTTGCAGTGTTGGGAGTCTTTTTTTTACAGTTAATTAATCACAAAATTCTTCTTTGGCAACTCTTAATCATATACTTCATTTCACTATAGACAACTAAGTGATCAGGTTATCTTACCATTTCAAAGATTTATTTTTCATCCGTTTGATTCTTTTCTTCCATTATGTACTCCTTATGAATGACTCATTTATTCAATTATTGATATAGCTGTAAATAAATGTCTTAATTTATGGGCGAGTCATTGTCAATGTGTGTTTTTTAATGCAGAAGATAAAGGTCACTGTATCAAAAAGAATCACAACATCCGGTTATGATTTATTTTCCTGCAATTGAAGGGTGGGGTAAAAGTAGTCATATTGCTCCAAAGCTGATAGTTTCCAGACCATCAGCAAGGGATGTACAGTATGTGGTGAAGGCATACTTGTGTCAAAATGAAACACTTGTCATTGGTCTCTTGTTGGGAATTAGTGAGAGTCTCATAGATTTTATGACATTCTCTTGTGAATAACGGACAGTGTTTTGCTTTCACATAGCTTTCTGAAAAGGCAACAATGTAGGGTAAGCCTTTGTTTCATTTCTTTTTTACTCCAAACCAGCAATTCTATCAGAAAACCCTGCATTTCTCCACCTGATATTTCAAGGAACAGTGTGTAATAAGTACTGTTTAACGATACAATAAAATGGTAGCTGGGAATAATGCCCACCTGCTCATTAGAGGTAAGTACTTCTCATCCCCTCTGAGTGAGACATGACTATCACTAGCCTAAGATTCATGAAACGAAGTGACATGAGCATTGTGGCCTCAAACATAGATACATATTCATTTGGTATTTTAATATAAATATGCTTGACTATTGCATATTAGAGATTAAAACAGTGTTCCAATAAAACCACTATATTAATAAAAGTCAAACTACTAGTATAAAAATAAGGAGAGAAATCAATTATATTGCATATTTTGTCTTCAGTTTAAGTAATGTGGACTCGTGTTCATAAGGGAAAAGTTCTGATGTCTTTGAGTAGGACTGGAGGTAGTTCTGAGGAAGAATATTTTGTTAGGGAATAATAATCGTATGGAGTGTAACGTGAAAGTCACAATATTGTGACTTCTTCAAAGGCAATTATTCAGATATGTTTGTGGAGAAAATATATCAGAAAAAAGACTACTATTGACTGATGGAGTATATGAAGACTTTGCATTTTTTGCTTTTGACTGTCCAAATCTGTTCTTGCCTTTCTAAGAATATGATGCTTTATACAATTAATGTTTTTATCAATACTACTGTTCATTAAAAGATGCAGGTACCATGATGCACTACTCAGATGATTGGTAAGATTGGTAATTATCACTAGGCCTCTGACTGGCCTATAACTGCAGTAAACATACTGTAATAAGATGGTACAGTGTATAGTGTTAACTGAAGCATACTGCATGTTGGAGAACAGTCAAATCTCATCTACTGAGGCCTAAAGAGGACCAGAGAACTTGTTATAATTTGACATTCATTTTGGTTCATTCATTCATTCATTTTATTTGATTTCCCTTTCCCTCAAATTTGAGCAATGGGGTTGTTTGTAGTGAAACGTGAATAAGGTGGACTGGATTCAAAGGGCTGCAATGAATGCCATTCAGGCCTCACTTCCACCTTTATTAGGTGTCCCTGAATGTGTCCAATCTCCACTTCAGTGTGAAACTGACAGGGTTAAGAGAAGGCGCTGACCTTGAATTTGCTGGATCAGCCTGTCCTTAAACATGTCAGCTCGCCAAACTGAGTGAACACAGACCTGGATGATTACATGATGAGAAAACACCTTCCTCCCCATTTCCTACAGCAAGTAGGAGTTCTGTTGGCACAGAAAGCAATTCAACTCACACCCTCCTGGAAGAAAGGGGTGTCAAATCTGGTGTGATGTGGGATGGGCATGCCACCAGCTGCCACTCGGCTCTGTGCATTCTGGCTCATGAGGCTAAGACAGGGACTGTGCCAAAGGTCAGCGCGAACCACCCTGTGTGTCATGCCCTCCCAGTGACGCTCATCACCTGCAGGTGAAAATAAATGGTTGGTGACACCATGTGTCACAGAGGTGTTTGTCTGTAGCCCTCTACAGGTCAACCAAAGAGTAACACTGACAAAGACTGCAGTGTGGAAAAGAATGGTAGATAATGGGGGCAGAAAAATCTGAAACAAGACTAGGTCAAAACCTAGTGTATGGCTGGACCGTTTATGGTCAATGTGTGAAACTAAGGCCAGTTTGTTACAGGGATAGTCAGTGGTAGTGTCTATAATGTGAAGTCCTGGATATCAAATGTTCATAAGCAATTTTCTGTAGTGGTCCAAGTAAAATTTGTTGTTAAAGTGTTTCTACAGTAGCCCAGAATGGACAAACCAAACACTGTTGCTAGAGAGGGCCTTTCACATTTTTCGGAAGTTTCACAGCTACCGTATGTTCTCCTACACACTTGGAAGAGGGAGGGGTATTCAGTTGGTTGCAATCTGCAACCTCACTGCTGGTGTGAAAGACTGAATATTAGGTTATCATTGGATGTATTTCTTGAAGATATCATACATGTTTCAGATAGTGTTTAAGTTCAGTTTAGTGTTAGTTTGTGTTTCACACATGTTCTAAATTCCTCTGTGCTATGTCTATTCTAAACTTAGTTCTTTGCTGTGTAAGATGAGGCAGTTGTGTGTTTAACAGTTAGGTTTATTCTGTTATACTTTTACCTGAGCCAGTGATAAGATAAACTATAGTTATGTAGATGTTTATGTGTAAATCTGATAAGCATTTAGAGGATAGTGTGGTTTGCCCTTAATTGAATATAGTAGTAATGTTATTTTGTGATGTTACTTGGTGCATGCTTATGTGCTTTCATATATGGTCGTGAAGAGAGACTGTTCCTAGGTTAGTTGAACTTTTGACTTGTGTTTCTATCTGAGGGTTGGTTGCTGACCTGTAAGGTTAGTAAACAGATGTCTTAAATTCTGTACAAGTAGTATTTAAGGGACTGGTTAAGTGCCAACTTTTCAGACAAAGAAAAGATAGCTAGGTGGTATGTACCTTTGTCTCCAGAACTACGATGCATTATACTTCTGATTGTATTATTTGATTACATTATTTCATAACCTAACAATGCTCTCTTTTTGTGTTTATTGAGTGATCAGCAATTTCCCATTACACTGGATACCACTAAATCCTACACACTGCACCTTTAAAATTTAGAATAGTAGAATAAAAAACTTGAATTGGAAGGAAATTAAGGCTACAGCTGAATATCTTTAAGTAATTTCACATCATTCTATCAGCATTACTATTTAAAGCCACAGTAGGTGTTTGTTTGACTCACAAACATCTGATGTTTTTATTTGTACATGTTTAAACAAATGTTAGTATACCTGCAGTATATGATGTCTGATTTCATTTGAGATATATTACAGACTGTCACAATAAATGTTAGGAGAAAATAAATGTTCAGCAAACTGTAGGTAATGTGTTTGATCTGTTTAATCCAACTATCTGCTCAAACCTCAGCTGAGATTCTGTCCTTTCAGTTTGTTGATTTGGACCACACAACTGAAAAATCTTTCACTATGACATCAGAGCTCACCCGAGAGCCTGCAGCTCACCTGTCTGCATGTCTCTGTGCAGGTTTTTCATCATAAAGTGATGCATGATGCATGATCTTAATGACACACATACAATAATAACTCTGCCCTTGATCCCCTCATAGAAAAGGGGAGGGAGACGGCATTAACTAGTAAATATTTCTCCAACTAATTTCAAAGATTATTAATGTTTGGATTGATTACAGAACATTCTTATTAGCTAAACTCAGTACTCAAAAAGTACTTGGTGTCTTAATTTGCTTTTAGGGGGAATTTTCAACAGGTTGTTTCATTAAATGACATTTCTGAATAACGATCATATATTAGTTAACTACTCCTCATGCCTGAAATTAAATATAATATCAGCTGACTGATGCTAGTATTGTCCAATGAAGACATTTCAATTCTATGATATTTGAAATGTTTAAACTAAAAAAACTAACTGCTTCAGATTCTCCACCGTTCATCGACTCCACTGCTACTTCCAGGCTGCAGCTAGTCGACAATGCGCAATACAGCTTGAAATTGAGGGTTGCCAGATCATCAGGTCAGGTATCCCCCATATCCCGCTCTTTCACAGTTTATCATTATAAGCCACCTTTTGCAGTAAACACACTAGCTCACTGACAGGCAACTCCACATAGATGTCACCATTAACATTATGTGGAGTTAGTGTTGGGCAGTATGACTAAAAATTTGTATCACAGTATTTTTTAACATTCGGGTGGTTTCATAGTATATAATTTTTTGGGGGGGCTCTAGTGGCCATGGGTGAGAGTAATCCATGCTGTGTAACTACTACACATAGATATACAGCATTTATCAACACTGTCATCCCAGAGACTGTTTCACCTCCACAAAATCAACTGGAAGAAAAGAGCAAGGCTGGCTGGACCAAATGTTCAACTCCACCTGGTAAGAAAAATGCAATTACAGCATGTAACTGTGTGAGGAATTACAGTATGCAAGTCTCTAACATCCAGCTGTAGTCCATGAACACTGCTCAGTGTCTATCTTGTTAATTTATCCTTCCAAATTGGAAACTTGCAGACATGAATCATTTTATTTCATCTGCTGAGTTATTACTCTAGCATGAACAGATGCTGAGCTTTCCACAGCCTCAGACGTAAACAAGACAACGTGCAAACTGCCTCGGATGTACGTAGTTCCCTATGCAGTTAGCCATAATGCAACTGCAGACGGCTAGTTCCTGTGTTTACTTTCATTCAGACTCAAATGCAAAATTTTGAAGCAATTTGTGTAGAAATCATGTTTATTTCTGAAGCAGTAGGAGGCTGATGGAGGTTGCCCCGATAACCGTAATTAATAATTTATGCAAGGCCTTGATTGACCGAATCACAATCTGAATCTCCGGAATCTCAATAACACCGCTACTTGGCTAAAAAACTGGTATACTGGATGAATCAGTATACTGCCCAGCACTATGCGGAGTTAAAATGGCACGATCGTTTGCGATCTGTAAAAATATTGGTACGGACAATTCAGCAACACCTTAACATGGTAGGGACATGTCCCTATCGTCCATACCCAAATCTACACCCATTAATGAAGCATTCTGCTGATTCACAACCATAAGCAATGCCCTCTGGCTTCAGAACTGGTAATAACAATCACAGTTCTAATATTGCTGCGATTCTGACATATTATCACACTCGTATTATGCAACAGTACCACTTAACTTGGTACTTACTTGTCGTGTACTAAAAAGACAAACTTTGATACACTTTCCACTATTGCTTCAACACCAGGCATGTCTGTTGGGCATGCCAGCCGACCTCCCATCCTTCGGCAAAATAAAATCAGATATTTATTACAACTGCCATATTGATGCAAATACTGGCAACAGTCCAGCCAATTCGAATCAATTACTCACTAAGAATCATAGGTAGTCAGGGTATAAAATAAATAACCACTACCTAAGAATAACCAGTTCAGTGTCACCCATTCATTTTATTCTTTCTGGTGATCTCCATTTCTGAAAGAAAAAGTAATTTTGCTATTAAAGCTGTGTTGAATGATGCTAATTATTCCGCCGCTCACAGCTGCTTAAGTTCCTGTTGGCAGTGGCTTTCTTTATGTGAGAATGTTACTGCTTTGTGTTGCCCTTCACTGTCTTAATAATACAGTCCTGTAGAAATAAAATAACATCTGAGGAATTTTGTCCGCAACAGGACATCACTCAGATGCAGCAATCTTCCATTTAAAACACGTTGCAAGGATCACACTAATGTTGTTTTTTCCCTAGCCTATGGCATTTAACCCTTTATAGGCCTCTGTTAATTTGCTCACAGCAATTAGCACATAATTTATTTGGAAAATACAGGGATAATATGTATTTTCTTTCTGATATTCTATAACCTCACTCGCCTTCTGCCCTTCCCAGCCTCTGCATCACTGACACTTGGGTGAGAAGGGAGTAGGAGAGGCTCCTCAAAGGCAAGGCAGTGGGTCCTCACAGCATCAGCCTCAAGGCACTCTGTGTGTGTACAGTTAGCTGTCAAATGCGTGGACAATGCTATCATATACCAGCTCCACAGGCGTTATTCCCACCCGCAGAAGCTGGGAAGCAGGATGAGAATGATGTTATTTGATTTCTCTGGTGCTTTCAACACCATCCAGCCTTTCCTGCTTGGGGAGAAGCTCAAAGCGATGCAGGTGGATACCACGGTTTCCTGGATTGTGGACTGACTAGCTCACTGACAGGCAGCAGTTCATCTTCCTCCAGGGCAGTGTATTGCACACACTGCAGAGCACACACAGGGCATCCCCGGGTAACTGTATTGTCAGCTTTCCAGTTCACTGTCTACAACCTCTCCTTTTAAGATTCAACTTAGGGTCACGGCAGCTCCACGAGTTATTTGATGACTCCTCCTCTGTGGGGTGCATAGGTTAGGGCAAGAAGAGGAGAACATGAGTCTGCCAAAGAGTCTTGTCGGGTGCTACAGGGGCAACCATTTGCAGCTCAACATCAGCGTGACAAAGGAGCGAGAAGTGGATTTCAGCCTGTCACCATCCAGGGTGAGGAGAGGAAAATGGCTGGTGTCATGGTATCCAACAGACTACTTAATGAGTTCTACTAATTAGTGGAGACCGGCACACATTTGTTATGGCTGAGAACGAAAACAGGATTAACAAAGAGGTGAGAAAGACTGTCTCTGTTCTCTATGACTGCACAGAAAAGAGGAGAGAAGAACTCCATCTTGGACAACACTTTCCACCCTTTCTATAGGAAGATGCAGCTACAGCACATGATCACCTTCATCTGTTTCAACAGCCATAAGACTGTACAATAATTCCTGTCCAAATACCTCCCATCTCAGCCAGCTTGAAGCTGGCTGAACTGTACTGCCCTGCACTGACAGCTTGAGGTACTGAATTCACAGGCTTTAATATATAATGTGTAGCATCATATTAGCTCTCCAAAGTCACATATCCGCTCTCATAGTAAATTGTTTGTATATCACACTAAAGCAATCAAAACTGTCAGTAGCATCTGTGACACTATGCAGATGTGTGTAACTGTTTAGCATATGTTGAAAATCCTGGATCCACATTTTATGTAACCTCACAATTGTGCATGTATTTTGATTACTTACGTGTGTGTGTGTGTGTGTGTGTGTGTGTGCGTACTAGTAGAGAACAAAAGTCACATAAAGAAATCCTGATAAACCGAGAAAGGAACAATAGAAAGGTATCAAATCAGCAGCATCAGAAGCTGCTGGTGTGTCTGCAGGGGGGCCTGGCTGCATATCCAGTAAGGTGCTTCTCTGCCCACCAGTGTATATGTTCATATGGTAATGCACTTTATTTGGAAGCCTAAAGTTGGTCTTTAATTTAATAGTTCTATCATATCACATTATTATCATCATGTTACATTCCACCACCCTTTGAAAAATGTAATGCAGTTACATTTACTCATTCTAACTGACCTACTTTTTTACTTTCATCCACTGTAACTACATCTTTACACAAGTGATGTGACTTTTACTTAGGTGAAATTTTCTAGTTCTCTTTCCATTCCTGCTTATGTTGTTTTCATTTCCTTTTTACTGTCTGATGCCTATTTTCTATATTGAATACATAATTTTGAGTTGTATTTGTTGCCTTTATTGATTCAGATTATCTTTGCTGGTGCAGCAATCCCATCCCATTACAGTGTAACTACAGTTTCATCTTATTTTTTCTTAATTTAAATATAATAAAAAATTATTATGTTAACATATATTGCATTATTCAAACCTTTTCCAGATTTAATTGCAGTCAAATAAGCCTCAAGTATGATAAGTTTGTTATCACGCCCAGGGGCGGACAGACTCAGTCGTCGGCTTAAAGTGCTTCAAGGTTCAAGGATTTTGTCTTATTTCTTACTTTTTATGATGTTTTTGTTTGTTTTATGTTTCCAAATTACAAAACTACGTCTGTGTTATTTTGTTTGTCAAGGAAGGGATTGGTATTAGCTCACTTAAGTAAACATAGCACAAAAAGTAAGGAAATTTGTGTTTGGTAGATTATTTCCTTTGTTGTACCAATGCTTCTTAACAATAAATCTTATACCGTTGGAAAGCCTGTTCATTTCCCTTTTAAATGGTGCCACATTTGTAAGGAACATGCATTTGTGGGATGAGCAGCAGAGCTGAGTATGTGGGTTGTGCCGATGAAAAATTTGACAAATCTTCTCTGCCAATGCCAAACAGCTTATTCTGCCATTGACTCTTGTTTGGTGTTGGTGGATTGGATGATTGAAGTTTGAAGAAACAAGACATATTGGCAATTTAACAATTTATTCATTTAACAAACAGGAGCCTCAGTAGCGTGTGGGAGAACCATATACAGCCACTACAGCCTGGCACCTCCTCCTCATGCTGGTCACCAGCCTGGTCACACACTGCTGTGGGATGGCATCCCATTCTTCAATCAGCATTTGTCACAAGTCAGCCAACGTGGTTGTGTTGGTCACTCTGGCATGAACAGCACGCCCAAGCTGATCCCACAAATGTTCAATGGGTTTGAGGTCAGCACTGCTGGCAGGCCATTCCATCCTCTCCACTCCCCAATTCTGGAGGTAGTCTCTGATAAACCCCCCTCTGTGGGGGCGAACGTTGTCATCTTGGAGGATAGAGTTCGGTCCCAGACTGTGGAGATATGGGATTGCCACTGGTTGCAGAATCTCATCTTCATACCTCTCTGCTTTGAGATTGCCTCCAATGATGACAAGCCTTGTTTTTCCAGTGAGGGAGATGCCGTCCCACACCATCACACTGCCTCCACCAAAAGATGTTACTCTATCGGTGCAGCAATCAGCATAGCGTTCTCCTCATCTTCTCTGCACTTTGACCCAACGATCCAAGTCTGGGTTCAGGACTCATTTGTTATTGATTTAAAGTGGTCTGAGGAGATGTTGCTCTCTCTTTCAGATGACACAACTTCTGGTATAGATAACGTAAATGGGAAATTTTTTAAGATTGCAGCTAAGCCAATGTAGTTATGTATGCTGATGACTCAACTCTGTGCATCACCAACTTCAGCGGAGCTGAGAGACAATCTACATGCTGAGTTGCATCGCATTACCAAATGGGTGAGAATGAACAAATTAGTGCTAAACATGACAAAACTAAATGTATTGTATTTAGTAGTAGGAATTTTCTTGCTAACACCACTGCACTTAATCTCTTTATAGATGGGATATCAGTTGAGCAGGTCACTAACACCAAATTACTGGGTGTTAGATTAGATAATTTATTGTCTTGGTCTGATCAGACTGACATATGTTCCATCTTCTGTTATGATTGATTTTGTTCAGTCACTTGTTTTGTCACACCTGGAGTACTTTCCAGTTATTTGGTCAAGTGCTGCTGAGAAACATCTAAAAAAAAACCTTCATTGTTCTTTCTGTGCTAATGTGTGTGAGATGCATAGACAATTATCATGGCTAACTGTGGAGGCTAAATTAAAATCTTGTCTTCTGTTACTCATGCAAAATGTTGTTTGGATTAATGAACCATACTTCTTTTGTGAAAAACTAGTATATAGTGGTTTTGTCATGGGTATAATACACATCAAGTGAGCACTGGTTATCTGGTGGTGCCAAGTCCATGAACAAAATGTATGTATGTTCTTTATAGAGCTTCTTCTGCTTCTTGCTCCCCATTAACATCAGCCCAAAGTAGATTTTCTTTTAAAAAGTTACTAAAACAAAAATGGATGAATCCCATATAAATGTTATTGTAGTTTTTGCTGTTTTGGAACCTTTGATTGTTTTTATTTTCTTCTTGTTGTTGTGTATTTGTGACTATTTTGTTGTTGTTTTTTTTAATTGTAGGTTACTATTGTTTATTGTTTCAAATGTAGCGTCATTTCACTTATTTTCTGATCTTCATCTTTGGCCTGCTGCCTTTTTTGTTTTATTGATACAGTGTGATTTTAATTATTGTTTGTTTTTATTGTTTTTGTTTTTGTGTGGACCTCAGGAAGACTAGCGACCACTTTGTGGAAGCTAATGGGGATCAAATAAAGAATTAAAAACATTTTTTTATTTCAATTCTCAATCAAAAATTGATAGAAATGAGCGTTTGACTTCGACCTTCGAATCAAAAGCAGGATCTGAAATTCTCTTTCCTCTCCACTCCTGCCTCCTTGCACACATCCAAATAAGAAAAACAACAACATTTCAAAGACGACACAGCATAGCTTACCGGTAGCCTGCAGCATTACTTTTCCAGACACCGTGGTGACTGCCAGAGTCGGACATGATGGAGAAACAACAGAACTGGAAAATCCTCCTGCTTCCCTGAAGTCACCAGTGTGGGAACATTTTGTCTTTCCCGTCAGTTGTGTAAACAACGAACGCATCGTTGACAGAAAAACTACAGTTTGTAGGCTTTGCTACATACTTCAGTAAAGTCAGAAATATATTGACAGATTCGAACTTCCCAGATCAACAACTCATAAGCAAAACGTTATTAAAACACAAATGACGCCTCTTTCCTACTGTAGTAAGGTAGACAACGAGCTACAACCTAATTTCATCAAAATGAGCTGTTCTCCGAGCAGGGCGAATAACAGTGTTCTCTATGTACAGCCAGCTGTGAGACGAGTGCGTAGAGACCGTCTAAAAAGTGCAACAGTTAAACTTAGTTTCCTAAGTTAAAGTATTGCACTTAAGCCTGCACTGCGAAGAAACTCAAACTGTAGTACCCTTCTGCCATCTAGTGGCTCTTCTTTTTGTTTTTGTGTTTAACAGTTTGTTCCCAACTGACTGGTGCAATAAGTTATTGTTGTTACATTTTAAATAAATGATTTAAATTTGACCATATGGCCTTAATGTGTTATATCACACTTGATACCATGTAACCTATCTTTATAAAGAAGAATTTAAGAAATGTAAATGACAGTTGTCAGGGCATAAAACCAATGATCTGTTGATCTTTACAAATCGAGACTCGATAGTCTAATAATGGCATAGCTGTCAGTGCTGGAAAAAAAATGTTTAAATCGAATCGCATTGTGACCTTAAAATCTAAAGTCAAATCAAATCGTGTAATTGGAGAATAATGACACCCCTGATGATAAGGAAACATTGTGTTTGTGACGGAAGCCTAAGCCTGTGAGTGTATGTGTGTGTGTGTATGTGTGTGTGTCTGTATTGGTGTGGGGGTGGTTGGGTGGAGCGGGGTCCTGTCTATCTCACATCCTTTCACGGGGATACTGAATTTCTAGCACCACACCTGGTCTATTCATATACAAAGAACCCACAACCCAGTTTATAGGTTCAAATAAACAAGAATATTACAGTGAGGAGAGAGAAGATAAGAAAAACACCATCATATGTGATAAAGACACAGTAAGACCCTTTGAAGGGATATTATGATAGAATTGGAGATAATAAGAAAAATGACAAAGTGTGATAAGGCTGCTAAAAATCATAATAATTCCTTCTTTTGCATTACCATAGATTTTTTTCTTTTTTTTATTTCAACTAATAAAAACTGCAATACAATCTTCTGAAACAATTTTCAATTTCTGAAACAAGTGTAATGAAAGCAAATCAGCCCTGAAAATTCACAAACTCAGATCAATACGTACACAACCCGTGCTGATGCTGAATTTGAGTATCTCAGCTCTGTGCATCCTCAACAAGACATTAACCACCCGGATCAATAACATTCAAGGGCAACGAGCAGGAGAGGATGAACACCGAGTTATGTACGTTATATCATAACTTATAAATGATATGCATGCAGTATGAGTAGTAATCATTCACATATAAAAACAAGGATTTATGTATTTTTATGTAGCCTAGATTGTGATGACCTTTAGTAACTCCTGGACTATTGCACTTGATTTGCTGTTATCAGCAACACACGCTGCAAAACAGGAGTCAATCCCCACTGGGGAGATATTAGTAATCTCATAATAAAAGACGGTGACAGACTTACTTTAAGACGGCGCTGTCCCCCTGTCTGACGGTGATGTTGTCCTTTAATACAGAATCTCCGCTTCTGGCTGGAACTCCTGCAGGTACAAGGAATAACAATTTAAGTCCGAGGACGACAAGGCATTTTCCAGGCACCGCCAAATAGCCACGAATTCCCATGTTTTTATGTCACTGCGCAACTTCCAGGAAAACTTGAACCGTCGGGTATTCCGTTTGCGTCTTAAGCTGCGGACCGCAAATTCCACTTCACAAACAAGATGCCGTGTAGCCTGCTGGAATTGCGTTCGACCTAATTTGTGCTCCAAGTAAACAGGCTTCTTATGAAATAGCCTACTATCCGTATCGGCAAACGCAGGGGTAAAAGTGTCTTTCCGCCCGCCAGCCGCTCTAGGAAACTGACTTCGGAGGAGAGAAAAGCACCGTGTTTCTCAGAGAAATGCGCACCGCCTCCTCCGCTTCAAACTGTAATCGCCGTGAAATGGATGCTCTGGCAGAGATGCATCAGCCAAGTCTCCTAGTATGTTTTTTTTTCTCTCCCTCGGTGTTCTCTTTTCTTTTTGTCGTCTGAGTGAGACTGTGTAAAGCTGGGTACACTCAAAGCAAAAGGCTGAATTCGCTCCAGTGTCTTTTTTTTCCGCTAAGTAGGCTACAGCTCCTGAAGTCTCTCCCTCTCTCTCTCCCTCTCTCTCTCTCTCTCGCCAGGTAGCATCACTTGCCTGTACCATGAGGACCATATGGTCTGCAGCCTGCACTATTCTCACAGGCTATCCATAGGGGTTAGAGTGAGCTGGCTCTCTAAACTGGGGTACAGGGACCTTAGCAACATGACAAATAATAAATCATCATGTGACACATTTGATAAGATTTAATCATAGTGAGCAGCCGTGCATATGAGAGGGTCATAGATGTTGATTTAGTTTCTAATTGTGTCAGTTGTCTCAACAGTACACATGGAGATGGTGAGACTTGTGAACAGTACATATTCACTCTCATACTAATTGGGATCACTTGTAGTGCAGCCGCTGTCAATGGGGGTGACCAGCTGGAGCACCCAGGGGCCTTGAGGTCACAGGATAAAGAATTGTTAAATTTCACTTGACACAATCCCAATCAGAGAATGAATCTGGAAAATTATTCTAATAACAGGTTTCACACTGGCCACTGTTTAATCTCGGTAAGTGTAGACTTGAAACAGAGCTTTTGTTGATTTACTGTTGAATAATTTAAGATAGAGGTCCTTGGGACACAATCTCTTTAAATGGGAGTCCATTGTGTATTGATTTGACAACCAATGACATGAAACAGGTCAAGAACCCTTTATAGTGAATTTAACTGTAGTGTGTATTCACTGTCATCCTCAAGCAACAGAATGACACAGACCTACAAACAAAAAATAGTTTTGCTTTGGGCTTCATGTAATAAGACTTTTTTCAGAGGAGGTCTATGACCTCATGTGCATCTATTCATGTGTTCTAAATGGTTCTTAACCAAAAGGTCCATGCTTACTGCTTTGTAATAACTTAATTGAAATTTTGTTTGAGAATATGCAGCACAAAGCACAATATCTACTGACATACTAAAGGTCTTAAGGTGGTCCCGCTTACCTAATCTTGAGGCTCTGTCTTGAAGAGGACCCTTGTGTCAAAATCTACTTTCAAGACCATTATTTCAGTTTTGTGCTTACATGTTGCATATTTATAAATTCATTTGTGTATGGTCAAGTTACAATACAACAAACCTGGGGCAAGATAACATTCTGTCATAGATAAACTTTTTGCAGTGCACAGCTTTAGTTTAAAAAGGGGGCTAGCAGCTGATTTTTGCCCAGGGCTCCCCTAGTAGGTTAATCAGTGTGCCCATAAAGGAGCATATCACATGGCCACCCTGTATGTGATGAACAGCCAGTCATGGCCCAGTGAGTTCAATAAAGAGTCTATCACCTGTATTACCTATATGTTTCTTGTGAAAAATTCATGAAGAGAAGTGTGACATGCTGTAGTCTAAGTTAAAATTTATTCATTTAGGGAACAAAAATCTACTGTATGGGGTTTTTTTTCAAGTCAAGAACTCTCAAATTGACGTAAAATAGTTAATTTTAATGAAATGTTATCCCATTGACCTCTGCCTGGAAAGATCTGTATTGATGTCTTTAATTAAAAGCTGCATAACCATCTTGTAGAGTTAAAAAGGCAGAAGCTGGAAACCTTTGATCAAAAAGTCACATTCGAAGTTGTAGTAAAAATTAAATACCTTACCACTTTTAAAGGCTGCTGGGAGTCCTCGGGCCTTGCTTTTGTAAGGTGTCATTTAGACTTAACAGGTGGATGATGGGTAATTTATTCTGAAAATTCAGCTCATGTGTCTTTTTGATGGTTCGGTTGAGGAGGAGAAGTAACTTTTGGAGAAAGTGTGAAAGTTGCTGCAAGTCTGAACCTCACTGAATCACATTCACTTTGTTTACTAATGTGCTCCTGCATGTGCTGTTTCTCCCCTTCCCCATCTGTATGCATGCATGGGATGCTGGCCACTAGGGATGAGAGTGGCACTTTGCTGTGCATCTAACAGCAGCACTCAGAATTACTATGACAGCGTTCGAGTCTCATGAGAAGACTGAACAAGATAATTTCTTTACCTTAACATCAATTTGGCACGCTGTTAAGATATTGGATGGGAGGCAACAGATGACACTGCACTGACAGCTTTGGGTGCCAAGCGCTGGGGAAAGATACAAGTGACACACCGCATTGTTCTTGTCTTGTATCAAATGTTTGTACAAGTGTGAAAGCACTGATGGCTCGTATTTGCAGGCTACAGTCTGTTGTGTTCATCATTCGCGTCTAAAAGCATAAAAGCCTTTCTCTTGTGCGCCGTATGACACGGTGCCACAAAGACAATAATATCATTTAGCAGGTGTGACGATTTTAAAAGATTTTATTGCCCACTTTCTGGTAGTTGCAACAGTAGAGCAGACAAACTTTAGCACAATGGAAGTGTCATTAACCATACAATATATTATCCACTTTGTCCTGTGTATATGTCCCATTTACTCTGTCTCCACCATTTTAAGGCAGCAAGTAAACACCATAAATTCCCCTGATTCAAATTCCAGGAAATGTACAGATAACATACATGATTAGTTAAGTAAAAGCCTGAGGTATTCAGGTTAATGTAACATATGAGCAGTCCATCACATTTAACTGTTGTTCAGTTTACTGGATGGTTGTTATTGAGGAATTATGATGATGTCTTGGGCCGGAGAAATTGGGCAAAGATAAGACTTAATTAAAATTATATCTGCCTGGGATGCAACACAAGTCCTGACGATGCGCGCGTCTTAATGGTTTTTAAATTAAAACTCCTCCCTGACCTCAGCAAAATCTAAGATATGTGGTCTTAATTAGAGTCAAGGGTACAGTGAGGGGGTGTGCTCAAGCACTTGCTCACAGACGGGGGTGTCTCAGTTGATTAAGACTGCAACATTTAGTCATGTGATGTCACTTAAACACCTTGGTGGCCACCATTATCAATGCACTGTGAGGATGAAAAATGGTAGCAATATAATCATGAGGAAGGATTGCAGGTATATGCAATATTTCAGCAATCAGCTCCACACAGTGGTGTTCTGAGGATAAAATAAGACTGCAATCCATTTCAATCCATGTCATGTGCATTATGTTTTTGACCCTCATTGTTCTGCCGTACAGCAGGTCAGGTACATCCGCTGACCTTGCCAGAGATCCACCTCGAGCGAGGGTGCCAAGCATGCAGAAATGACAAATTAGAATGGCATTGTTTGTCGCACGGCCCACATGAATCATTCTTGATGTATCACACAAACAAGGATCAGAGGAGAGCAAAGGAAAAAAAAGACTCAACTCAGTGGCCTAGATCAACTATCCATGCTCAAAAATAGGAGGGGGACATATTGATTTTAACATGCTCAAATGAACAAAGCCATTTCACTTAAATCAACGTCTTTTTGATTGGTTGCAGCCGTATACAGTCCAGCTCTTCCTGGCAGATTGCGTTTCTCATTTATTTCACTTATACATGCAGTGACATTCACATAATTTCCTGCTGTGTCGCATTAACACCGGACTCTGGGTGGTTTATTCAAACAATCCATGCTAATCTTCATTCATATCATGCAAGGATGGGCAGAGCTAGCAGACAATGGACCGGCCTCTGACCAAAGCAAGCTAATACCCAAGCAAAAACATGGGTAGACTGAATAAAGAGTGCTCACTCAATGGATTCAGTCATCTGCAGAAGCCTGGATTCCACTGGCACACGAATGCTAATGTTACGCAACTTCTCCATGACAGGCTGACAGTCTGGGGTCAATCATTTTGTAAAATCTCTTACTCATATGTGAAAATAGCAGGAAGCAGAAACATTGTATTCTTTTGTGTTTGATGGTTACATTTATTTAAAGCGACCCTGTGGATTTTTCCTGTAAACAAACAAAATGTATGTTTACATTGAGTGTTTGAGTCACTACAATGCATTGTATGTATCCCTGAGGTGTAAGAAATGTGTTGAATGTATTTCCTTCCTCATAAAACATGTGCAAAGGCAATTTTCTAAGTATTTTAAATCCTGTATTGTTCACATCCATGTTTACTAGCTAACAGTCTTCTTCTACCCTGCCAGTGCTGATGTATAGCTGTGTTTCTTGGTGCATTACTATTTGTAAGCCACATAAAATTACCAGTAGTTATTTCTGGCGATCCCACGACTGGTCGCTAGAGGGAGCTATAGCACATAGCAGTGCTATCGATTCAGACTGTATTGTAGAGAGTAAGAGGCAAAACAACGGCGGAAGAGACAACTCACACTGCTGAAATAAACTTGTAGAGAGAAATCTTAAGAGCTTCAATGAGCACCTTTCTAGAGACATTTTGGTTTTCATTTCCCTTTTTTGTCATTTTGTTGATTGTGAGGGCGAAGGATTATTTTGATGTTGGTGTACCCGCTTTTGGATTTAATCCGTGAATCTCCGGTGAGTTGACGTACTAAAGTAGCATAGTAAGCTAGCGGTTAGACCAGTGTAAGCAACCATTCTGTGTTATTGTTTTAGATGACTGCATTTATTTTTATGTTCTTTACCTTATGAGTACCGTAAACCAATCGGAGATGTTTATATAAGAGTGAAGAAATGTTTTTTTGAGTGTTATTTTCTGTTGTGCTACAAAGGAGGATGTAAACATGAGCGGTCTTTAACTAGTGACACTGCAAACGCCATTTTGTTACCTGTAGTAACGAGGCAGGTTATGACGTTAAGTGAGCAGCTGGTTTTACTGTGGCTAGTTTTCACGGAGGATACACAGTTGAATGTGAGATGTTATTGCATTTAGGTTCACAAAGGACTATAAGATTTGTGTTTTTCTGTGTGCTGTTAAATACATTTGCTAAATAATTAATTGAGTTAAGCCATTCATACAGAGAAAGAGTAAGAAAAATATGGTTAATTAAAGTAACGAAATTATTGAACAATAGTGATGAGAGATATTTTCCCTGCTGTGTTCAGGTTGTTTTTTTTTCAGTCTGAGGTCATTTCTGAGGAGGAGGAGGTACGGTTTTGCGAGTCAGGATCCATACCAGGGGCAGAGAGAGTATCCAGCCTGCTTTCTCATCGTACCTGGAATGACAACAGCTTTACTCCTGGACGGATCAGCATATGAGATCTCAACATACACACTACCCAGGTAGCAACAACAACACACACACACCTGAACTGAGGAGAACTGAAAAGAACTGTGGATGACTGTTTGAACTGTTTCTGCAGACTGATAAACAAAAGGACTAAAACAACAGCATTTTTGCAGTAAGAGGCAATTTGAGTTGAAAGTTTATTTTCTACTTTTTTGTTGTGTTGTAATAAATGGAGTTATTTTCATATAATTAGGTCTGTACCAGTATATACTGCCTCCAGGAAGTAGCCATATACTCACACTCTAAAGTCTGACATTACCAAAAGCCCCCACTTTCTCCCGCATACTCTGTTTTTATGTCACCAGACTGCCAGCGATGAAAAATAGAAGCATTACAACCTTAAACTTTATTAAAAACTTCCTTGAGTGCAATGTGACAACGTTTAGCTGCTTTTAGCAGAGGTGGTGACTGACTGACACGTTTGTCCCTGGGGTATTACTATGACGGGTATTACGACTTGACTGCTGATACTGATAGCAGCTCTCATACAGACTCAACTGCCAATCGACACATCCCGTACATGCTGATCTGCTGCCGTATGCTGGAGAACACTGCTCACGACTTGCCAGATTCATTCATGTACCAGAGTCAGACAGTGCTTGTTAGCCTGTTAGCTTGTTAGCCTGTGAATACTTCACTGCTTACAGACTTTCGAGATTCTCTCTGCTGCAGTTTATTTGATAGACTACTAATCCTGTTAATTTTTTTGTTTGTTTTGATTGAAATGTTTATTTTGGTATTTTTCTTTATTTACTGTAAAAGTCATACCCATGTAGCATCAACACAATTATCACTAAGTAAATAAAAATAATATCAGCTGTATTTAGCATACAGCCTAATATTTCAGGAGGATAATGAAGCATAAATGAATTTACTACCACTTGATACACACACATCTAGTTAGAGTATCCTGCATTATATAGTGGCCTTAGAGGTGCAACACCCAGTACTGGAAAACTCGAGGTGCCATGCCATTGGTTCAACTTCCCATTTCTCCGAAACCCCAATAGTTCGAAAAAACTTCCCATTGATCCGAAAGCCTATTAGTCTGACGGCCCGTTGTTCTGGAAACAAAAGCCTGCTGCGCTGAAAATACACACTAACCCTAACCCATGTGAAAATACATGAACATATTAAGGACAAAAGACGACAGAGATAGCACCATTGGAACACTTAACCATAAATAATGAGTGTCCATCCGCCCCCCACTCCCACCACCCCAGTTCAGCACCATGGATAGAGTTTTAAGGATTTTTGGTTTTATTTGGTCAATATCAATCAACACGTATAATCTTTGGAATAGAATGGGGAAGAAGAAATACAAGATATTAAATGTGAGTAATAAAGTCATTTTTAAAATGTTTGTTTATTTGTATTTTATGTTGAGAGGCTGTAGGCTAGCAATTCTGACCATCAAATAGAACAGAACTTCTTTAGTCTTCTTATTAATTATTATTATTGTTATTATTAGATAATATCTCAAAATCAAAACTAGGGACAAGTATGTGTGTTAATTTCAGAAAACAGGGAGACTAGAGTGGTAAACTGTCGCTTAAACATTCCTGAAGTCCTCCTGGTAATCACCTCTGTCAACTTGTGATTTCTGATTGCAGGACATCATGGTTACTTCAGAAAAAAATCAGTGAACAGGATTGCTGATCAATTAGAAACAACTAACTGCTTTGTTATTTAACTTGAACTGTCTGAAGTGTGGGGCCGGCTGGGTTTTCTCTTTGAGAACAGACTGATTGCTTCTGTTGTCTGTGGTAAAATGTTTTTTGTTTTTTTTCAAATCAAATAGCAACTTGATTCAGGCCTGTTTTATACTGTGCGGCAGCTTAAGTGCTCCTGGCATAGAGAGCTGCACATGATTCTAACTTTGATCTCAGATAACTACATCTGCCTCAGTCTTGACTTATCAGACAGCTTTAATCAGACGCCTTCACTGCAGTCACAGCATGTGGAACAAAAGGCTGTTTATGTCTGTAGCCAGCTTTAAAATGTAACATCGGTCTTTCTCTGCTTTCAAGGAGTTGTGTTGGTCTTTGTCGCATCTGATCCAACCCAGGTGTTCTCTCCCTTCTAATGGCGCGCCACGTGTTTGCAAAGTCAGTCAATGTATGCATAACGTGAAGGGGATGAATTATTTAAGAAGCTGGTACCTTTTAAGTGATTTGAATGTTCAGACATCCTATGTTATCAATAGGTGTTATATTCTCACTGTTCCCAGCAGGTAAGTGTTCGCAGATATGATGATACACTATCAGACGCTCCTCCACTGACCTCTGCATGACTTTCCTGTGTGCGCGTGCGTCGGAATTAAAAGTGTGCGCACAAAGACATGGCATTGATATAGACCATGTTAGTAGGGGTCTTAACCGCTTGTTCAATTTATGAAAGGTTTTTTTTTTTTTTCCATTCAATCTGTCAATATCCCAACAATTTTTAGCAGCTCTATTGACTACAAGTAATGGACATAAAAGCTGCTTGAAGGTCAAAGCTAAATCCTCTTGCATTAAGGCATCTCGCTTTTATGAGAGCCCAGAAAATATGAAAGGCATCAACAAGGACCTAGTGTGTGTTAGTGTGCATGTGTGTGTGTTTCTACAGCCATGCTAGCATATTTGTACTCTTAACTTCAAAAGAGAATGAACTTGATCTCTTGAAACTTTTCATCTCTACAGTATTATATTTGACATGTCAGAAGAAAGCAGTAATTGGGAGTTCATGCATACCTGTCAAGTTAACATGACTGAAACCTGTGAGGTCAGTGATTGAAATCCATGAGCCACCCCCGCCACCCCCCCACACACACACCCACACACGAAAAAAGACAAGTGCAAGCATATTGTTCCACTTGTTGCATTGGCGCAGCAAACAGGTTGGCCCCGTAGAGATGAGAAGTTGTTCAGTGATGAAGGTTTTTACCTGCTGAATATTGGACCATTGTTGGCTAACGTTAGTATAACTGCAACGCAAACATAGTGAGCCACACTGAGCGAACAATGCTAACAATGCAGTCTCTCCAGCTTTGCTCCACTCATGCTCAGTGGGTTAGTTGCTCAACCACAAAATCATTGTGATTGGCTGCTCCACCAGAAGGTGTAGAGCATTGATTTGTTGTTGCACGCTTTCAGTTCAAACAGATGATGATCGGTGTGTTCACAGACAATCCGTGAAAAGTGCTGCCTTAACCTTGTTGCACTCTGTGCTTCAGCCTGTCTGAACTTGGAAAAAACAAACAAACTGCTGTTCCTTTGCTTAAAAATCACAATTTTACATCAGTGGAAGTGAAGATGAAAAGTTAGCATGAGGAAAGGCATATGAGGCATGAGATCTCACACACATGAGAGTCTTAGGCTCATTGCGTGATAGTTGGCAGCCCTGGTTCATGTAGTCCTTGTCTCACATACATCCATCTGGTTAGAATTAAAACAGTGTGTGGGAAGTGGTGCCCTAAAGGTTAGACAAGCAAGCTTGTGACAAGAAGGTTGTTGGTTCAGTCCCCCAGACCGGCAGGATATATCTGGGTGGGGGGAAGTGAAAAGCATTGTGTTGCCCCTCCCTCATTACCACCAGTGAGGAGCTGCTCAGTGGCCGGCAGATCAGATTGTGGTTGTACTGGACAACTTCCAGTTGTGAATGTGTAACTGTGTGGATGTGATCAGGGTGTTCCTAAAAGAGAAAGCATTGACTCCCCCCCCCCCCCCCCCCCCGAATAAATAAAAAGGTGAAAACTAGAATTTGGTGCCGGGTAAATGGTATGGATAATGATGGCATTTAAACATTACCTAGGGGAAAAAACACTTGTGTGTTCAGAAAAACAGATAAGACTAATGAAGAGCGAAATGATCTGGCAGTATTATGTTTACACCAAAGACACTTTCACAACACCTCCATCAGTGAACAATTGCTACCTCTCTCCTTAACCAACAAAAGTAACTTTCTTTTTTTCAAAAAAATCCAATATTATGGGTCATTTACACAAACTTTAATTAGTAAAAAGTCACTTTGGTAAAATTGTATTTATCAACAGGGTCCCATTGTGATTCTTACAGAGACAAAGTCAACATGGCCGCCATTTCAGCCTTAATATCTGTTTCATCCACATTAAATTGTTCATTTGTATGTATGCAAATGTAGCCGTCTTTAACCCTCAGGTTATAAACAATTTAGATGGTGACAATAACAGTGTCCATTCAGAAGTGAGAGGAGCGGCTCCCAGTAATGCTTATTTAGGCAGAAACTGCCATCCCAGAGATGGATTCTGCACACTTCAAGGTGAACGCATCTGACTGAGGAATTTCCAATCAAATATTAGTGAAATGGAACTAATACATAGAGATAGAATGAATCAACCACTCAGATCATATTTGACACTGACATATGGATGGCGGTTTGGGAAAGTTGGGAAAATATCTACATGATGAGGTAATATTTAAGGAGAGGTTACACACAATTTCGGATAGTTAATCATCCAATTTCCACATCGGCAGGAGCCAATCAGAAAATTACATCAGCAATGAATTACTTGTCAGGGCCAGTCCAGTTGCCCTAACCATGGGAATGTGCTAACAGAATATACAGTATGTACCCCTATGAGGATTTGTTAGTTAATAAAAGCTCTATCTGAAAGAAGTCCTGGATGTCGATGCTTAGACATCCAGTAATGCTGCAGATAATCTCAACATTACCGTTCTTTTTTTGTTCAGCTGCTGCCCTTGGTAGCCACAAGCAAGTAAACCGTGGTAGACCTCAGCATATTCAAAATGTTAATGATTGCCCCTATTTGCAATTCACACTTGCCTGAGACACAGTGTTTTAAAAGTTCTGCCTGTAATGGTATTTCACCTCTCGCATATGTGTAAATGTGTGGAAGATGGTCTAGTATACTGTGATGGCAACCTCCCCAGCACAAAGGTAAGACTGAAAGAGAAATATCTAAAAATCTTTAAAGTATGTGGATGATGATGTGTTTGTTGCAACAAATATGCAGAAAGACAGAAATATGTGGTCAATGCAGTTAGAGTACAAGGCTGTAACACATCAATTTAAGTTAATTTGTGTGTTATGACAAAGCATTTTTTGCTTTTTGTGTGTTATTCCACACCATTTATTACCTGTAGTTACTATATTGTGAGTTTCTTTTCTTTTAAAATGTGATTTTAGCTTATTAGTTGGTAAAAAAGTTGCAAAAGGTGCAAGAGAGCACTGTTCAAGACCACTAACTGGATATTTTTACTGTCACGTCAGGACATTTTACTGATCATTTCAACCCAAACCATGATCTTTCCTTTACCCTAACCAAGTGGTTTTTAGGCCTAAACCTAACCAACAGCATTAAGTGACATGCAAAAAGCTTAAAATGCATAGACATGACATTTGAATTGTCCTTAAAAGTGAAAGCTATTTATACGCCATCTCATGAGATCACATTGGAGTTGGAGGCTGAGAGAAAGTCTGAGAAGTTGTCCTTGGAAACGGCTTGGAAAAGGGCAGGCACGTTCAAAAAAATAGGACACTGATGGTCCGAACTAGAACCCTGCGCGGGACTGTTTCCTTAATCCTGCTCCCACCCGCTCTCGGTGGATTTCTAACCATTACCACCCACTCCCGCGATGTGTGTGTCCTCTCTCGCCCGCACCTGCAAACATTCTGACCAGTCACGCCCGCACAATAGAGTTACATTGATTTTGTGTCTTCTCTTGTCCCACAGGGAAAATTATTTTACTGTGTAGTATTAATAAAGAGACGTATATTTTGCTAAGGTAATAACATAGCAAAATTATGTTTAGTGCATAATTACATTCATACTAGTGCAATGATTACAGTTATATTGTGCAATAAGTAGGCCCCTGTTCTAGGGCAAAATTACATTGTATTTATTTAGCCTACTTGTTATTTTAGAACACGTGTTGTTGGCTGTGGTTTTGTTTTACTGGGGTTGTTTTATTGTGTTTAGTTTGCGTGTGATGATGTCATACAACTCCTCCGTTACCTCCTAAAAGAGCACAAAAGTAGTAATAACCTGCGGTATCGCATAATGTAATATGCACGCATTGTTTGGTGTTTCTGTTCTTTGCTCGTTCAGGTGAAGTCGGCAGGTTGCAGCACTCATGAGTGTGTGTGCGTATGTGTGTGAGCAGGTAGCGGTATCAGGGAGCACCAGGAGGAGTGCTGACTGAGCACTCAGCCCAGCTCTGTAAGAATCGGCCTGCAGCGCTGGCTAAATCCCAGGACCCGCAGTTTATTTTTTGACCGCCGCGCCCACCCACTGCAAAGTTAAAACTGCCTGCTCTTGGGTACCGTGGTACCTGCGGGATCCCAATCCCAGTGCAGTCCTCTAGTCCGAACCACCGATGGTTCGGAAACAAGCACATCACTTGAAGCCTGACAAGATGAATTCTCGTGTGATCTCGCAAATCCAGTCGCCTTACAAGGTAAGAAAGAGGGGAAACTGAAAAGAAGAATTTGGAAAAAGTTTGTTCTAGAATCCTTCTGACAGTGATTGTGTGTGTGAGTGAATCTTTTCAAAGCTAAAATAAATAAAAAATTATTTGCACACATCAGTCCCTCTCATGTAATTCACTCTGTGTATGGTGACGTCCACTGCGTGTGTTAAATGGACTGTACTTGTATAGCACCTTTCTAGTCTTCCGACCACTCAAAGCGCTTTTACACTACGAGTCACATTCACCCATTCACACAGCTAACATGCAAGGTCCCGATCTGCCCATCAGTATCTTGCCCAAGGACACTTCGACATGTGGACTGGAGAGAATCGAACCGCCGATCTTCCGATTAGCGGACGACCTGCTCTACCTCCTGAGCCACAGCCGCCCCTAATTTACAGCCCCTGTTACAGCATCCTATCCTTTTCTATCGTGCTGTCATACTTATATCAGTATATCAACGTCATATGGGGGCTTTTAAACCACTAATGATTTGAGACACAGTCATAATGCTGCTTATCATTCATAATGATGTTATGCTGTAAGTGTTGTATGAATCATTAAAAAAAAAGGAGTCAGTCAAACGCAACATATGAAGACAGTCCGCACTTTCTTTACTCATGTATGTACGAATCCTTTTTGTTTATCACAGAGTATGGCATTTCAAACTGCATTTGTATGAAATAGGCCACACAATTAAGATCGACCTTGAACTACAAATAGCTGTGTGCACTGTACTGTGCACAGATGCATGCCAATGGTCAAGGCCACACACGCCAATTTCACACAGGACCTTGGACCAACCCTGCAACGGCTCTGTTTGCCTGTGTGTGTGTGTGTGTGTGTGTGTGTGTGTGTGTGTGTTCCAATCCTACTGACAAAAACATCAGCCATAATGATCTGTTGGGAGGATTTGTTCTGTCACCAAATCCTTCACTGTATCATGAAATGATAACGATGTGAAAGTAATGGTGTTTAAAACCGTTCAAACCAGGTCAGGGAAACTAGTTTGCTCATAATGACCATTAAAAAAGCTTTTTTTTTATTCTAATACATACAGTATTAGTGTATGTGACACTTTAGCAAACCATTTATTTTTCACTAATTGTGTGTTTATCCTCAGTGAAGTGAAGTTGCTGGGTCATCCTTATGTCAGACTACACTGCGCCTTTTAGTCACTCACACACACACACACACACACACACACAGCTAAGACCTTACCAAAGGCAACGGACATGCTGTCATGATTCATCTCCCGTGATTTCTCTCTCTCTCTCTCTCTCTCTCTCTCTCTCTCTCTCTCTCTCTCTCTCTCTCTCGGTTTCCCTGTCACACAAATTTGTTTCCAGCTAAAGATTAAGAGAGAAGGGACCGAGCAGAGTGTTAAAATTTATTTCCTTGTGCTCTTGATTAAACAAATTAAGTCATTACGGTGGAGTTGAGACTTCTCCGAGAACCGAGATCATAAACCTACTTTTTAGTTATTTCCGTATTTAATTAACTTAACTCAATAAAAATGTGATTGCTTTCCTGCATGTGTCACAGCAACACCAGCAAATGGCTCATTGGGGCATTTTGACTCAGCCAGGGCTGTTTTCTTTGGCCAACCAATTTCTGCGCTCACTGTATAAAAGTCTGGAAGGCACAATTACAACTGGCAATGGAAAGGAAAATGTTGGCATGAGAAGAAAAATTAGGTGTAATCTCACTCATTTTTCTTATCTGTGGGAGTCCAAGAAGCCTGAGAGGGTAGAGTATTTCCCCAGATAAAAGCCAAAACGATATCCCACTCACACAAACAGCAATGCAGAACTACATAACAGCCTTTACTATCTCCACTTGGTATCCTTATTGGTTTGTTTTGAATTCATTGGGGCCAAACCGTTTTCCCCTTCATCTCTGAGTCAGGTGGATTTGGCCTTCAGTAAAAATTCCACATTTTTATGGTGATTATTTTCAGTATTATGTCATCATTTTCATTCCTCTTCTTGCAGCAGCAAAAGCACTCACAGATAAGACAGTGCAGGTCCAGTGATTGAAGACATTTGCAATGGCATGACTCGATTAATTCCACACACTAGATCTTAATTAACTCAGCATAACCATACAGATGATTTGTGTGCCGATGGGATTTCGTCAATGGGGATGATTGCTTGAAGTAGATATGCTCATTCAATATTCATTATCTCCTTGTCCCATTTTCTCACGGGGCAGAGCAGGTCCTTCCCGAGATCAAGATATCTTCTTTATGCCTTCAAATGCATAAAGAGTTAGATTTGAAGCCTTCATGTTAAATTAATTCTACAAAAAAAGTGTGAGCTATTTTAAAAATTAATCAGTCATGAAATGTTTTCTCCCCTTCCCTTAACCTTCCCTGTGAATCAAACATGCAATAAACATATTCAAACGTTTATTTAATGCAGTGAAAATTGGTTTTGAAAGCTCTAAATTCTTCCCCGAGTCTCACATGTCTGATTTCAGGGCCAATGTGTTTGCACTGAATGGTATTAGAGAGCTAGGAATGCAATGTGGCGCCTTCCATTTTCTGTATGTCTGTAACAAAGATGAGTGAAAAGGCTCAGAGGATGGATTTATTATCCTTATCAGAAGCCCAAAGAGAAGACAAATATAAACCATTCTTCTGCTCTTGGCCCCTCAGCACAAAGCCTTGGGGAGTGGCATGAAGACAGCAAAAATGTGTTTAAAAAGTGTGTTGAGGGGAAACGCCACAGTGTTGCTCATAATAATATGATCAAGAGCACAGCACAATAGGCTCTTCTCTAAACCTGTTATTGTTTCCATCATATCTGCACTGACAAACTGTGGTGCAACACTGTGGTCCTGAACAGTGCTACCTCCTCTCATCTGCTCTGTGTGCACACCGAAAACAAAAAAAGAACTCTGTTTTAATGGTGTCTTGCTTTCCTTATTATACATATTTGAGGTGTTGAATACTTATAAAAGCAGGCATTCTGAACCAGAACAAAAATGGAAACAGGTCATTTGAACCCATACATGCACATAACCTCCATAATAGAAAAATAAATCCCATTTTGTCAATTGTGTCACTGCAAAAGTTTTTAAAGCTGATTTTATAGGATGCAGAAGATGTAGTGTCCAAAAATATGCAATGATGGTAGAACTAGGGGAACTGCATAATGACTAATTAAGATTTTATTTAATCCTTGATAAAAATACACTTAAAGCTCCCTGACAACTTAGAATGACCTTCTATCATTAAATATGGTAAGCTATTAAAACTCATTGTACTCAATAAATGAATGCATCACATACGTCATTTTGTCTTTGAAACATACAGTAGATGTATTTGAGAAATAATTGTAAGTAAACTACAGGAATATGTGAACTTTTTATTTGTAAACAACAAGCCTGCACAGATCAGTAATGGTGAGAATTATCCATGATTACTGGTACAGTTTGCTGATCAACAAGACTAAGAACAGACAGTCTGAGAACCTTGAATGTCTGAAGTTTGTGCAAATCCATCTTGTAGATGTTTAGATATTTCACTGGATATGTGAAAACTTTGACCTGCAGGTGGCACAAGATTAAAAAGTCAGGGGATCAAAATAGGATTCATCATTTGACTGGACACACCACTAGTGTAATTAAAATGCATTTTACACTCACACACACACACACACACACACACACACACACACACACACACACACACACAGTTTGTGTTTGGCATTTTAACCCCTAAGCTATGTGGGAGCCTCCTATGAGACTGTACTTATGCACAGTGATGCTTTGAGTTAAATGCTAAAATCTGTGTGCTAACATGCTCACAATGCTGGTGTTTATTTGCTGAGCGTAATGCTAATCATGTTCATCCTCTTAGTTTAGTTTTTACAACTGAGAAAATTAGCATTTGCACTGAAGACTGAACACGAGGTACAGCTGAGGCTGATGGGAAACCAAAATATTGGACAAATGAAAATTTTGACCTGATGATGGTGCCAGATGAAAAGTTCCAGTACAATTCATCCAGGGGAAGACATGAATGTCTGTATGTTCCAAATTTATTGGCAATCCATTCAATAGTTGAGATATTTCAGTCAGAACCACAAATATCAACCTCCTGTTGGTGCCAAAGGAAAGGTCAACAGATCACCAAAGTCATTTGGATTCATCACCTCATCAAGCCTTTGTACCAAGTATATGTTGAAATATCTCAATGGGTAAGTGAAAACTTTGACCTGCTGGTGGTGCTAGAGGGAAAGTCAGGGCTCACCAGAGAGTGGCTACAGAAGCATTTCCCAGATTGTATTTTGATGTAAACATGTAAAAATTAGAATGGTTTCAGGCAATAAACATTTGACCTGTTATGATAAAATATTACAGATGATCTGATTCTTCATTGTGATTTTTACCAACAATATGTCTCTTGAAGTGTCAAGTCCATCTGCTGAGTTGCATCACTCTGAGTAACAACCATATGCAACACTTTTTTACAGGAATGTCGGTAAAATATTGAGGCAGTTTGGATAAACTGATTGCAAAGGCTGTACTCACCAAGGCCTCTTTGGAATTTTTACTGTAGATAGCACAGCAAACACAACTTGATGGATGATCACACAGTCTGCTGTCAGTACTACTTGCTTTAACCACCACAGTGATTGCGATTTGCAGTGATTTGAGGTTATAACACTGACTTCAAATCTTGTTATAATGTCGCCTGGAGACATCATAATAATAGACGAAATCAATAACAATATGATTTTGAAATGTCTGCAGTGTGTTTAAAAATATCTTGGCTATATCTTCAGTCTACATAGAAACTCACCAGTTGAATTTAAGAGTAAAACATAGAGTTCTTCAGCTAAGGTGTGACTGTCATCACATCCATAATTATAAGTCTATAAAAGTCTCTATGTGAAAGGAGGCTCACACTTGGAGGATTTTAACTAATACCAAAAGAATCCAACATGATCTCACCAGAAATTTCTGATACTTAAAATAAGTAGCTGATGGATGCTGACATATGGTCTGTGAACAAGATGAACAAAAATTTTCAAAAGAATATTTTGGGAAAGTCAGGTATCCTATGCAGTCACCTACACTCCATTTCATTTCCGAGGTGAACTTTGGGAGAGACACCAGAGATGACAGTGTTCAGCAGCCTGTGCAATTAACTGAAACCTTTTTAAAAATGTCACTTTATCCACTGCGACAACTGCCTCCAAAGATCACAGTCTCTTGGAAAGACATCCTTACTTGCATTTTTCATAAAGAGCCAAATGAACTGAGGACTTTAGATTACCAAAAAAAAATGTCTTTGCAAAGTGTTTTTTTTCTGCCTCACTTTTTGATGTTGTTGCATCGCAGCCTTTCTTTTGCTGAATTTTCATCTTCTACTCCCTCTCCTCACTTGTTCCATGTATAATAAACACACTCCTTCGTAGGCTTTTTGATATGCCTGTTTAGAGTGATTTCTTTGCGGTATCCTCAAAAAAATCATATCTTTTGTGGAATGTCCAACCATGAATCGGATGATACAATATAATGCAGTGTATTTAGAGTTGGATTCAGGGAGACGACTCTGGATTTTTGAGGCTATATTAGCTTGCTAAGGCTATCTCTCCTTGCTGTTTTTAATTTGCAAAGAGCAATGTAGAAAACATTAAGGTAACAGGCTTCATGTTCATGTTCTTCAACATCGTTAACTGTTGCAAACCATCACTTTTGCCAGTAGATGTGTAATGTCTGCATGTCCAGTTTTCTATTGATTTAACTATAATGCCACAAGTTAGTTGCCGAAGAACCTAAATGAAACTTGGCTTTTGTCTGGTTGCTGTGAAGTGGCACCAAAGTGAATAAGGCGAATACTTTTGGTGGAACAAGAGATAAACTTTGAAGTCATTTTTCTCAATTTCACAGCTTGAGCAAAATGCCACCTAAAAAAGCGACAGTTGCAATCAGTGAGGAGGATAAAAAAAAAATTGCTAAACTTCATGTAACAAGCAAATTTACTTGAGCTAAGAGGTGCGTCAGCTGAAAATCCCAATCAGAGAAAGATAAAGAGGATCGAAGACCTGGAGAGTTTATGATATGGAACAATATTCACACGTAGACCATTTGGTCATCAGTGGATTAGAAACTACAGTACGAATCTATGCCAGGGCTACGGCTGGAGACTAAGAAGTTGGGGATTCCCCAGGAGATGAGTTGCACTCATTGGAAAAACAGGTCATTCAATTGTTTGACAGTGAAGACATGGCTATCCAAAGCAAAATACTGTGAACTGTCACATTCTTCCTCAGAAAAATATCAAAAGAAAGCCAGTCTATAAATAGAAAACACAAAACTGAACTATTGAAGCAGAGATATGTTTTCAAATGTCATGTTGAAGGCAGCATGTCAACAACCATAGATAATCTAATGAAATGTACAACTATTGAAATTGCACTTCAATTTAAAGATAGCTGGGATTTATGATAAGCTAAATGATAATAAGGTGGTATTTGTATGTGATGATTCAATATTGATTTGTTAAACCCAAATGGTCATAACAAGACATTAGACTTATCATCAAGCTTTTGAGATAGTAGAAAACTGGGAACCACCACATCCTCTTCTTTTAAATGGAATGTCAGTGTAACCCGAATTGTGCAGAAAGCCCAGCAACAATCGTTCTTTCTGCGGCAAACAATTATGATGTTCTCTATCACAGGCTGGCATGGAAACTGTTCAGTCAATGGCAGGAAGGAGCTTGGTAAGGTAGGGAAAGTAGCATCAAAAATCATTGGTTAAGATTAGTCAAGCATTTGTGGTATTTATAATACCCACATGCTAAGGATGGGTCCTTCAGAAAAAAGGTTACATAGTATTAAGAGCAGAACTACTCAATTCCGCAACAGCACATATCCTGAGGCAGTGAAGGCCCTTAACTCTTCATCATCAGTTCAGTCCATGAACTTAATTCAACTCTGTCCCCTAGTGGGTTTCTTAATGCACCAGACAATTGTGTTCTATTTTTGATATGTTTATGCTGATGTGTATCTGCATTGTATTGTATTTGTCTATCCAGAGCACACACCATGACAAATTTCAATCAATGTTTCACTGACATGGTAATAAATTACTGAATCTTGGATCTTGATTAACACAATGTTCAACATTAGCCTGTATTCCATGATTATAAAATCAAGTGGAATTACAGCAGTTATAGTGTTGTTGCAGTCATACTATTTACGAATGTAATTGATAGAGAACTGGTGGGTGGATTACCTATAAATGATATAAGTGACTGCCTACCAGTCTTTGCTATTCTTCAGAAGGATCAAAGCTGATATTAATGCTTGCAAACTGGTACGACACGGAACACAGGAAGCCATCAATGCATTTAAGGAAGACTTAATGAAACAAGACTGGAAAGGGTTATGTTGATGAACCAGACAAAGCCTACTATGCATTCCTGGCTACATTAACAGAACTCTATGAAAAAAATTGCCTGTTAAAAAAATCCAGAGGGAAACATAAATATGTGGGTAAACCATGGATTACTAAGGGGTTGCAGAATGTATGCAAGAAGAAAAACACACTACAGGGAATTCCTAAAATGTAGAACAAAAGAAAATGAAAAAAATATAAGAGGTGTAAAAGTAAATTGATAAGCATTATGAGATGTAACAAGAAGGAGTACTGTAGCAAATTGTTGGGAAAATAGAAGTGCTCAACAGCATAATCAAAAAAGGTATTGGGAAAGCAGATTTCCATAGTTTTTTAAAAATCAAAATGAAAAGAGGTGACTCAAAGAGAACTAATGAATTTAATGACCTCTTTGTAAAAGTTGAACCTACCTTAGCAATGAGCCAAGTAACAAGGAAGGTATTGAA
The DNA here is from genome assembly GCF_963924715.1 of Thunnus thynnus. NCBI lineage: Eukaryota > Metazoa > Chordata > Actinopteri > Scombriformes > Scombridae > Thunnus > Thunnus thynnus. Next base: position 2,694,435 of record NC_089529.1, read on the forward strand.
GACAAGAGCTCTGATAAAAACATTCACTCCATGTTTCTCAGTGGAGTTCATAAAAACAACAAGTTATTGATATTGTTAATGTATTCAAGAACAAAAAGTCTACTGACTACAATTCCATTGATATGTCACTAGTTAAGAATATTATTGAATGCAATGCAAAATCGTTGACGCATATATAATCAATCCTTCCTCACAGGCATATTTCCAATCAAAATGAAAGTAGTGAAAGTCATTCCTACCCACAAGAATGGAGATAGACATTTATTTTCCAACTACAGACCAGTATCTGTGTTTCCCCAATTCTCAAAAATATTAGAAAAATGATTTGTACAAAGACTTGATAGCTTTTTTGATAAACATAACTTATTAAATGACCACCAGTATGGATTTCGAGGTAAGTGGTCAACCTCACTTGTGCTAATGGAGCTAATAGAGAATGTTTTATATTTTTACTCAGTGCTAGGTCCAAAGCTCTTTGTACTCTATATAAATGATATATGTAAGGCATCAAAATTGTTACATTTTGTTATATTTGCTGATGACAAATATATACAGGGAAAAACTTGAAGCAACTTAACAGTTGAAGCAGAACTGGAAACCCTAAAGAAAAGATTTGATTCTAATAAATTGTCATTAAATCTAAGTTAAACAAAATTCATTGTGTTTGGAAATCATAAAATCAATTCTGAAGTAACTCTTATGATTAATGATGTAGGACGAGCGTATGAAAACAAATAGACCATAAACTCTGTTGAAAACCTCACATAAATCATATCGAATCATAACAGTCTAAATCCATTGTAATACTGCATAAAACTAAAGACATCTTAAGTCTTAAAATCTATGGACCTAGTAGACTTTGAAATTCTACAAATAACGTTTAGAGCAAATTTTTGTTGTTATTGCGTATAATTGACCATAAAATAAAAAAGATAATAATAAAAACTAAAACATACAACAAATACAACAACAAATTACGGTGAGATACTACTATTTTTTGTGCTCTGTTCTTGTACAGCACGCAATTCAGAGGAAGGTGGATGGTGGGTGTACAAGGCACACATGCTAAGTCAGTCATAGGTAGGTTTAGGCAACAAAAGCACTTTGATTAAGGTTAGTGAAAGACCCTGGGAGTTGGGAGGCTTCTTTTGCAAAACAATCTTGCCGATCACTTCACACAGTAGTTAAAATCTTTAAAACTTCATGGGTATCATATCAATAGCTTAAGTTAATATGTATAGTTACAGTTCTAAATCGTGCTCTCTAGTATGTAGAGCAAGTAATTTGTGAAATAAAGTGTGCAAAAATAAATTTCCTACACTTGTTACTTCAGTGTGTTCTACATATTTACTCATCATCATATCATCTGCTGCTCATTTCAGTTTCAGGCTGTAGCTACTGGTTGTGAACATTAATTACGCTGCCACTCAAAACTGGACTATTTCTGGCTGTTCAGCCAACAAACAGTCATTACAGATCTCAGCTGAATCTTGGGAGTTTCATCATTTCTATCTTTAGTTTCAAAATGCTAGCCTACATTTTGAAATGATTCAGATTTGATAAGCAGATTTGATATTGGATTCAAATTAGATCAAATACTTGCAACCACCACGAGATTCATTTAGCATGCAGCTATTTTCAAGACACTATGGCTGAGGACATGCTGTATCTCTCTTTGCAGCACCAAATTTAAAGTCATGAGTGTTTTTTATTAGTAGTTGGTGTTATACCCTTTAGATATAATTTCATAAACATATTTCTCTGTCAGCCGAGAGACACAGACTCCTTGACAGTATGTCTTTTGACATACGTGCAAGAAGCCAATAGTCATAAATAAGTAAGGTCACCAATGACCTAACTCAACCACTGGCAGCTGGGATATTTGCTTCCTTTGTCCATAAATATCCCAATACTCCTTCATTCAACAAGAGTCTCTCAAGTCAACTCATGATGATGAATATCCAGCCTAACCCTGAAACGACTGAACTGGCAATGATGACTAATGTCACAGCAGGAAGGACTTGTGGTGCCACAATCCCTCACTGTCATAAAGTTTGCCTCAGCCAGACGACCCTCCCCTGAATTTTACTACTGTGGTTGGCTTTGACGGTAGCCTCATTGTCATACAACATTTATAGATTTGAAGAAATATTGTACACATTACTTTTTTTTTTTTTTTATGCTGTGGTGTGCTTGACAACTTGCTGTAAATTAGCAAGCAAAGCCTAAAGCCAAAGTCTTTCTTTTTTTTGCTGTCTCATCCCTTAATTTCCACCCTTGACATAAGCAGGCCACAATATGCCACATTTTGAATCTATAAACAATTTCAGTCCTCCCCAAAAAACAGCTCAAGGACAGGAGCATGCTCAACATGAATACAAAGTCTAGAATAAGAAAAAGAGATGTAATGAGTTTATCAATATTATTCATTACAGTGGACTGTTAATTGGACACTGCTGCATATCATTTGGAAAGAATAAATGTTTTTTTTTTAAATTTTTTTAGTATTCAAATTACAGTCCGAATCACCTGTAATTAATTCTTCATGTTTCAGATGAGTAAGTACAGAGAACAGGCTATCAGGAATAGTTGTCAAATTAGCACTCATTGACATTAATTGGATGCACTACACCCAGCAGTAATTATTTTTACTTTTTTACCCCCACTGTTTTGCAGAGGCATCTTAAGATATAAGCTAAATTCATGTACATAGAGATGCCATTGATATTAACGGTCCACTGGAACATTGCAATTTAATTAGAAACAGTGGAGTCGCTTACTAGTACAGTGAGATGAAAGAAAACATTGTTTCCTATCAGTAATTACTATGCACTGTAAATTTTTCTCCCATCATTTCAATCAGTGATAGATAATAATGCTATTAGCCATACATTCTGGGGTTTACACAACCTATATTGGGACAAAATAAAAGGCAAACACATCAGGACTAAGAGGAGCCTAAAGACTGAGTAAAGGATGCTGAACTTCCAACAGTAATGTGGTTGGTGTATCACCAATTCCACCCTTGGCAAATGCACTGGAGCTTGCTCAGATAAGCAGCTGTCATTTGAAATGCCGCTATCTACTGACAGTTTGTAGGGCTCAGCGAAAATAGGGAGTGATGCTGGCGTTCTTAGGGAGGACGGATTTTCTGTCTCTTATCAACAACTGGACAAACTGACAAGTTGCCCATGTAAAAAAGCTAGGGGTCAGAGTCAATCAAGCTCAGTCTTTTGCGACAGACTACTCAAGCATATTGTCATTTGACTCTCCGTAATAGGTGCTCATAGATCAACGTCCGTTCTACGGCAGGAAAACAAGTGCGGTTTTAAGAGCTTTAATCTGGCAAACACGTTTCCAGAACAACATGCTTCTAATGCAGATTTATGTTTGGGTGAAGGCAGGATTTGGGGATTTTAAAGCAAGACTGTTGAAATCTGTCAGCATAAAAAAAAGCTTTAATATGATAAGATCACTCTAAACTCACTTCAGCAGCAGCACTCCCGGTCCTTGCCAGGTACAGTATATAAAAGTGATTTTTGATTAAGGGCAGTCTTGTGTGAACAATGTTGAAACTGGAGGAAAACAAGTGGTATTCATGTCCACGTTCTTCAAACTGAACCATTTTTATAACTTATCATTGACCAGGCCTGCCGAAGCCAGCGAAGGATGCTGAGGACGACAGCAGCATATCTAGGGTTTGGTAACGTGGACTGCATGAGCAGTGGCAGCACAGATGGAATGGGACTGAGTGTGATGCCCTCCACATTTGACCTCTGTCTTCAGGGATATCACAGAGGTCATACAGATCACGCCATTCTCTGTACTGTAATGCTGTTTTTTTATGATCACATACACAGAATAACAATGAAGATATCTGAACAACCTCTGGCTAATCTGGACGTATACTTTGTGAACACCGTCTGCGGTTTTTAATGTTGAATGTGACCAGTCCCTGACGACTGATATCAGACAAGCATAAAATATTACATCAAAGAGAGTTTGGGCTGCTGTTAGACTGATCACTTTTTTGCAGCTGATGAGCAATGCTAGTAGCAGATAAAACAAAGAGCTGTAAAGAGCATAACATCATATTCTGAAATTGATTCTCACCAGGTATTTGGGACAGCTTACATACCTCCAGACACTACTTGTTTTTCTTTGAAAATGTTGAAAATTGCTCATCAGTGGTTTGCAGTTTGCTGGCTTAAACTAGATATTAAAGTGATTTTGTTTCTTTTGCCTTGACTGTTCTGTTCCAAAGTAATCAAAAATGTTTAAAAAAAAGACAAAGTTTTGAGTTTTGGCTAACAGTGACTAACAATGATGCAATTTATAATCCTGCACTGACAACAACAGCCAAAAGTTGCACTGTCTTTGTCTAGCAGACAAAGACACTAGACTATATAGATGGAAGTGCCTGAATTCAAATGTATTCTGTATCTGTTCAAATGCATGGCTTCAAAATGGCTACGAGAGCAGCAAATAGCGTGAGGGACAATTATTCACTGTCTAAATCATCATGTGAGCACCACTAGGACAAAAAACCGAGGTGTTATGTTTGAGTGTCAGAGTGTATTATCACATGCATGTGATACTAGTGCAGGGGTTGCAGATTTAACCTGTTCATTTTACTTTTAGTGACATTCCACTTCCAGATTTATTCTGTAGCATCCAGAGGATATGTAGAGTAGCACTGTCTAGCGTCTACACAGCCTGCGTAGCAAAAGCAGCAGCAGCAGATTCAGTCCTCCTCTGTGTCTACACAGGATGCGTTCAGGCACAGTATTGAGTGTAGGCCACCACACCAACACACAATCACTGTAATTACATGCTTAAAATGGAGAAAAATAGACTTGGAGCCGTAAAATACACTTTGGGCTGCAGTTACGCGAGTCAAGTGTGAGCTGTTACGTGCCCTGTGTAGATCGCTGTATTGATTGAAATAATATAGTGAGTATTTGTTCCATCAGACGTGTGTGAGACAGATGACTGAAAGATATGTTGAAACACTTTTTGTGTAGACAAGCTGTAGGAGTTTGTGCCTTTTATGAATCCAATATAAGGCTAAAAACACCCCAAATGTTATATAAATCCTACATTACAGGGACATTTTTTAAGGCATCGGCGAGCCAGGCAGTCACCTTGGGTTGCACCACCTGGAGGGGCAATAAAGAGCAGGATTTATTTATTTTTTTACTACTTATAAAATCTGTCAAACTGACATCAAATGCGCACATTTAATTGTTAAATACTACAATTGAATAAACCAAACTGACTCTAGCAGGACAGCGATGCCTGTTGTTATATCATTAACTGAAACTGCCATCCATTCATCATGCTGCATACTAACATATACAGGGGTAAGAATAGCCAGTTTATGTTTTATGTGAACAGCATAGTATTGTAATATGATTCCAAGCGGGATAACCGGGCTATGACATGTGGAGGCGTACCCTCTACTTGATCCATGTAGTAGTCAGACAATAAAATAAAATGATAAACGATGATTGTTAATGGAAAGTAAGGATGTCCAGAGCAGATATTGAGAGAGAGGATCGAGATTGAGGCTAATAGAAGGCATTTTAGGATTAATATTGGCTATAGAGGCAGATATTTGCTAAAGGAATGACTCCCCACTGCGCTCTGTTACACAGTGCCAGTTACCTGTGGAACCAGTACAGGAAACAGCAGCCAGTAGTCAGTTTAGCATCTGTTTCAGCAACATTTTCAGATGAACCACACGTTCAACAGCTGGTTGAAAACTTCAGCATTTTGTTAATGCTGAGGTTGAAGAGAATCTGTCAAATTTCTCATCCAGACCTTCCTGCAAGTACTAATGATCTACACTGACATCCAAAGAATATTAAAATAATTTAGGACACTGTACAACTTATGAGCAGGTTATATTCTTTTTCATGCAGCTGTCAAACATAGCTACATTGCATTGTTAATTGTATAATATGGGAAATAAATAATTCAAATAAATATAGGATGACAAAATGTAATCAGGACATCCAAAATCAGATAATATTAACACCTCAGTAAAGAAATGACAATGTTTAGGAATCAAAGATACTCTGAAGTCTCACTTAGAATCCTGAATAGAAGGGATAAGATGCAGGATAAGATTCATCACAAAGACACTGGTTTGCATGTAAAGGTACTACATGATGTGTTGTTGATGACATGTTACAGACCAGAAGCTGAGTTAAGTCGAATAAAATTAAATTAAACTAAAATATAATTCAAGTATTGTCATTATTATAAAATGTTATAATGAATAATGAAAAAAACAGTGGATGTCTGGCCTCCGACACCAAAATGTCGAGAGATGGACCTGTCCACACCTACATATATCAACATAAGCTGGCAGAAAACAATAGACACACTGGCATATACACATTATGCCCTCATGCATAACCTAAGTGATTACTTTCCACCTACCACTTACTAATATGTAGCTTAAAATAAATTGAGATTAAAGCAAATTGTATCTGAAAATGCTGATATGTTTGACCCCATAAGGAACACCAGAGTTAAGCAGATAAATAGAAAAAATGTGATCACATTCATCATACTGATATTATTCTAATTGCATGGCACTGGAGAAGGAAATTAAACCCTACACCTATTTCTATGGCCCATTTGTCAGGAAGTGAACGGCACATAGAGGTTTAGCCAAAGCTGATGAATCGTCCCTGTTTAAGAGATAGAGTGAAATGCTCCGTCATTTCAATAAAGTCTCAGACAGGTATAGTAGGTTACAGATTCTGTAGAATCAGCATGGCATTTGCAAAAAAACAAAAAATAAATAAACAAATGAAAAGACAGGCCGGTCGGTAGATGGAGTCTGGGATGTCTCTAGTGGAATGACCTTGGCTAATACAGCCAAGGCTAAACTAGTTGCCAAAGCTTCTGTCTGATCCAATCAGCATCTCGTTCAAAATCAAGGACTTGCGTTTTTCAGTGTCTCCTGGTTCAGGGTATTACCATTCCCCTTTGTGAGCTACAGTACAGCCTAAGAGAATTTACACTCTTCTAGGGTGAATCCCTTATGAAACGCATATTTATGTCCCTGAGAGTGAAAATGAAAAGATTCAATATAGATCTGTTTATTCCATCCCATAAGTACAACAGTGCCTTTGATCTTCCATATGCACACATTTGCAGACAGCACTGCGAAATACAACAAAAGCCAGATTGGAACATAATTTTCATGAAGTGTATGGCTCCTTGCAGACGAATGCAGTGGTCTAACAAAATGAAATAAGCCGAACAGAAAAAAATGAAATCTTAATGATTACTGACTGAATCCAAACCAGATGCTGTCTGCTGTAGATCAAGTCCTCTAAGAGAAGACAAGACAGAAACATGATGTTTCCTGCTTTGCCTCTACATGTCTGATATTTTACTTATTTAAAATTATTTACTTAAAATTAACTGAATTATGCTCATAATAAAGGTAATAAAAATCAATAATTTGTCATGATCTTGTCACAGTCTAACTCTGTGTTCCTTGGTTGTCATTCTACCCCAGTCCACCAGATGCCCTCGGACATTTTCCCACTGACTGGCAGTGGGCCCTTGAAGTTGAGACTGAAGTTTGCTTTCACACTAGTTGTGAAATGTGCTTGAGGAGTTTGAAACACCTAGTTAGACGTCAAAGATGCAGCAATTACCAGGCAGTTCATTCCACATCTTCTGTATTTTCATCCAGGGCATTTAGCAGACATTCTTATCCAGAGACTGATGTGATAAGTTAAAAGAATGATACACTAATGGTCTGTGCAAGCTTAAAAAGACAGTACATTTAAAACGCTGTGATAAGGTTAAAAAGATCATACAGTCATGAGAAACAATCTATAAGATGTGTTTAAAATGGTTTAAAAAAGTAGGAATTCATTATGTTAAAAGGTTAAAATTTGAAAAGGTCTTTAATTCGTTCATTGTTTATTTCATTCTTTATTGTCAGAGGTTCAGCTATAATAGTATTATCAATGATCCGCAAAGTGGTCTTAATCTGCTAGCATGAGTTCGATTGCCTTTGTCTCCACCCTCATATCCAGAGGAAATCGCGGTGTTTTTCCCATAGACTGTATAAAATATGGACGTAGTTACCGTGACGTCACCCGTTGGTTTCTGGAAAGCGGTTTTGAAGCTCAAAACGAGCCGCTCAGGCCATTGCCATCTTGGCAGTGCGTGACGCTGTGTAACTCATGCCAATCAAAAATGGGCAAGGAGGTGAGCCGAATGGCTGAAACAAGCCACCTAGTGGCTGGCGGAACTGTCACTCAAAGCAGCCATGTCCTTCATTATGCATAACTGTATGGTTTAATAAAATTTAAACGGGTGAGTTATAAAAAAATTCACCCCCCGTACAGTTGTCATGAAAGAGGAAATTAGCTATAGAGACCAAAATCGTTTTTTGTACCAGGCTGTAAACATGTTTATTTCTGTTGTAAAGTTTGGCATTTTAACATGGGAGTCTATGGGGAATGAACCGCTTTTGGAGCCTCAAGTGGCCATTCGAGGAACTGCAGTTTTAGGCACTTTCGCATCGGCTTCATTTTACAGCCCCAGAGGTTGCCGCTTGTGTTTTCCTCATTCGAGTAAACGCTCTCACTGAGGAAACATTACCGTATCACTCTCATGATTATTTCTCCCCGTTTCAGTTATGTTGTCAGCATGTGACTATTAAGGAGGTCGTAATAATTTTCTAATATATTTTGAGTGAATGTATGCGTAACATTTCAAGTGAGTTAAAGTAAAGTTTGCCGAGTATGGTAAAGTGTGCGTGTAAGCTAGCTCCCGCTTGTTAGCAGAGTTCAACTACGCCAAATGCTTTTGTGAACCCAGTTTTATACATATGTAAATGAATGTTAAGCAGTTTTTGTATATTGTCTATTTAGTAACTTTTATAAGTTTTATGAGAGTTTACTGAGTTACAGCAGTATATTATTTACCGGTAACAGTAGAGAGAACAGGAATTATGTCTCAAAGAAGACAAGTTTGTTGACATTTGTTTCTGTAGATTTGAATAATTTGCATTTACCATCCTCTGTGTGCCATGTTAAAAGAACTGCATCATCATGAATCTGTAAAGAAGAGAGTTTGCAGGTTATTTGGTACTTGTGTATTTAGGTTTACTCAAGTATATTCTTAGATGGGCTTATTGGATATATAAGAGGATTGTGCTTCTGAGTTTTTGGTTTTATGTTTGCCCTGAGTTTCCTCCTGTGTCACCAGCCTGCTTTTCCCCTCCACACTTCCCTCCTCAAGTCCCTGCCCTGCATCAGTCTGGTTAGCCCTGCCTTGCTCCCTGTGTCTTCCCCAGCTTATCAGCTGTTCTCCTGTTCCACCTGCATCTCATCCCTTCGTCAGTCAAGTTTGTATTTAAGTCCTGGTTTTTCAGTTTGTTGTTGGATCCTCTGCTCTGTTTGTTCTCTTTCTGCTTTGCTCTGTTCTGCCAGCTTTACTTTGCCCGCAAAAGCCTAGAATAAAGACAATATTCTTCAGCCTTGCTCTGCCTCAACGCATGCATTTGGGTCCACCTGCTCTGCTACTTCAAACATAATTGTATTATTGTGTTCATGAAACATAATGAAAATGCTTTTTTTCATTGTTAGTCTATTTTAGCAGAGTTCCACTTGGCATGTATACACTGATGCAGACTCAGGTTCCTTTTTTTTTTTTTTTTTTTTTTTTTTACTGTTTTTAGCTCCATTTATCCGGACAGAAGTGAAACAAAACAGCTTTACAGATCAGTGGGTGGTGCTGGTTACTGATAAGGAAAGGTTCAGAGGTATAGTGGTATTTTATAGGCCATCATTCCTCAATGGAGTTGCTAGTTTTTTTGTTACAGTTTTATCACAGAAGCTCTTTATGAGGCTAAAGTGAAGCATATTTCATTTGTAAAATAGTCTTATTTAGGCTATTACCTAAATAAACTACATCACACAAAACCACAATAGAGGTGTCAGTTCTTGAATGTCATTCGCTGCAGACCTGCATAAAAGAAAAATCAATCCGTTATGCAACCTGGCATAGTATCACTGCATAGGTGGATATGGGGGCGGCAGTAACCTAGAGGTAAGAGAAGGAGCAAATGCAGAGGCTTGAGAATGAAAGGTCAATACACTGCAGACAATGCTGCAGCTGGTTGTTGCTCTCACTATTCATTTGTTAATCCAATAGTATAGAAAATGCCAAAAATGACAACAACAACAAGTCATCACCTGCTGAATGCTACTTAATATTCAGACTTGTGGAACTACTATGATTCATGATCTACGATTAAGATCAACACTGCAACCTTTAACAAAAACACAATATCTAAATCATATCTAAACAACATTGTATTGTTGTAGATGATAAAGGCTGCATTTGTATGGTTGACTTTTAGTAAAAAAAACATTCTTTATAATGTAACTGACAAAAGTATCAAAGCAGGTCAGTTTTACTATACATTTTTTATACTATACTATGTAATTCATATAATTTCAGTTCATTTCGTTCTCAGCAAGGGAATATGATGAGATGAGTCAAACATACTGCAGTTCCATGCAAGCCAGAAAGATAATAGCTGATTTTCCCCATTCTTCATTCTCCTCCCAGTTCTTCCATGCGGTTGAGCCACTTGGAACTTCTCAGTCAGAGTATTTACGCTTCAGTAACCAGGTTTCAGCTGGCTTTCTCCAATAAACTGATTTCTTAACTGTCATGTAAACCAGAAACCTGGTTAGTGTAATCAGGGCAGGGGTTTAGAGGAACCTGACTCCTTGAGAACACTGACTTCTTTTCCATTCGTAACTGGCTTTTTACATACACATGTGCATAGCAAAAGAGTACAGACTGAGAAAGCACAGTGGAGTGATGAGTCCACTCAGAGTTTAAGTATGACTGAAAGTCATACAAAGTAGGCTCTTGAAGTCTAAATAAGTTGGTTTAGACTGCTAACTTTTAGTTTAATTCAGACACTTTCATGTTGTCTGCCTGTCTGTTTGTCCTCCTGTCACTGCTTCCACACTCAACACAACAACAACAACAACAACAAAAAGCAGCATCTTCTATCACTAATGCGGTTAAAAACACTAAGTGTAGGGGGGATATCTGGTTACTGATGTGCTGCATGTGTGCATTTACAATAACCTGGTTACTACAGTAGACCCACCATGTTATTAAGACTGAACATCAGCAGATTCACACATTTATATAAACAGGAATGAACTCTCCAGTGTGTCCATGTAGTTGAATTTGTTCATTATTTATCCCAATTACTTACGATGGCAGGTATTACAGTTCGGGGGTGGAGAAGTCTAACATGGCTGACTGGTTTGTGACAAGGCAGCAAGCTCCAGCATTTTATTCACAAGTCTGCCCAATGGTGCTAAACATGCTTGTGTTAGAAAAACTAAAATGTTACTAATTGAAATGAATCTAATGCAAAGCAGCTTTATTAACTTCATTTAAAAAAAAAAAAATACTGTTTAACCTCTTGGGTGCTTGTACAATCCTTGATGATCGTCATTAAGCTATTTGTTTAATCTGCCTTTACAGTATACAGTATCTGCACAGGCTAAACACATTCTAAACCTTTTTAAAAGGCTGCGAATCAAGGACAATCCATCATACTCCTCTCACCTTTCAGTGTTAATCAGAGAAGGAAACCAAGCATGAACCAAGGCTAGACTGCTTGCCTGTTCAGCTTTTTTTGATCACTCTAATATTCCAGTAACTACTGTACTTCATCTGGCAACATTGGCTTGCTTTTATAGATCTATCAGATACCATTTGATACAATTTGCACATCTGATTTTTAAAAGAGTGATTATAGGGCTTATCTCAGATTTGCTTCACTTAGTCCCCAGGTTGCATCTGCTGCCTCTCTTTGCTGATTCATGTACAGCAGAGAGCAATTACTTAACTCAACTTTATTTCCAAGGTGCCGTTATTTCTATACATGTATCTTTCACCTCAACTTTGTGTGTTGTTTTTGTATGTTAACACGCTTTAGTAATGACCAATACTCTCTAAACAATGGTTTCAATCAGAAATTGAAATGAAAAATCATAGAAAATAATAGAAAAGTATGTATCTGTAAAGTTCCGCCAAACAACTTGTGCTTCAAAAAAACAACAAAATACAAACAAACAGAAGAAATCAAGATCTCTCGACTATCTACTGAATTTTCTCATTCTGGCCTCTGCTCTTTGTTGATGTGTGCAGCCCGAAAAATCCGAGTGTCTGGTGGAAATAGTGTTTTTCCCGACGCTGGGAAAAATATCTTTTTGAAGAATCATTGCATTTTCCACTAAGGCATGAGCAGTGGTGAACATTATTATTTACATTGCCTGTCTCCCTTGACATGAAGTGAAGTGTTTTTCTTTTCTTCACTCATGCATCTTTTATAACAAAGTTCAAGGATGTTTAGCATGTTATTTTCATTCATTTTACTGCATTTGATATGAGAAGTCATGCACAAGCTGCTTTGGCATTGTGTAATTGTAGTAAAGGTCTGTGCTGTGATAACCTCTAACATCCATGATGTTGCTATAGTCAGCTGAAGAACTACAGTCTTTTTAATGTAAGGTTATATAGGACACATTGGGGCCTTGTCTTTAATTTCATGAGATAAACAACCTTTCTTTAATTTCAATTTAATATCCCCTCATTTCAAATTGAGGAGGTGAGTGAATTCTACAGACACATGGCTTAGTGACTCACCCCTGGACCCCCGAACTGACCTCTTTGCCAAGTTGGGGTCTGACAATAATGACACTGACCAAAGTTAAACACTGTGACAAAATGGAGATTGAACAGACCTCCTGAGAGACAATTTCCAGCCAATAACTAAATTATAGCCTGAACCAAAAGCATAAATGACCTTTGGTTTCATTTAAACCAGGAGAAAGGACAAATAACTCAACACACATGAACAGAAAACCAATCCCCTAACGCCCCCAGACCAGAGTCATAAAACTCATGATCTGAAGATTTGAGTTTATTTGCAAATCTGAGCCAATCTGAATTCCATGTGAATTAAATGTCTAATCATTATGTAAATCATATAATGTTGTTTGTCATAGAAATAAATGAAGAATGATATAACTTTGATAGCTGTGTGGTAACCTATTAAGGAGATTTAATTTTTGATTTTCTTATGATTTACAACATGTGACAATACTGCTCCCTACTGGTAAGGTTAGAACTTCAATTTTTTTTTTTTTAATGTTAAAAGTTAATGAATGTTTATAGTTAAATTAGATAAGTAGTTGTATTGAATGAATGAAGTTCTCTGAAGTAATAGGAATGTAAAAATGTGTGAAGAATTTCAGGTTGAAGTTTTCTTTTATTATGAGATAATAGTCATATGTAATGTTTTTACATTATGAAGTAAGAGTTATGTTGAATTTATATTTGAAATATTGTTTCTGAAAGTTTCATCTAGTCACATAATTGTTGCTTTAAACTTTTATTTCACTAATAGATGTATAGATGGTTTGAGAAGGTTGAATGTCTAAACGTCATGAGAAGCGTTAATATGAATGTTATTGTTTGGTATGTTGATAGGAAGGATTGACTCATGAATTGAATATATAATGCTGAACTGTTTTTCTGAATGGTTTTACAATATATTGTTTATAATGTGACATGAAGTATTCAGACAATAGTGACTCTGAAGTCTGAAGTGTGAACTCAAAACTGAATTCCCCAGTGTAGATATTTACCATCTCAAGTCAAAGTCAGACACACCTTAAAGTCTGCATAAAGAAAATAAATATTCATCAACAATTCAGTGCAAAAATGTTTAAAACACACCCAAAACTCTGTCTTTCTTATCCAAACTTATAAAGACAAGCTCAGAGGGATGTCCTTTGAGCTGGTCTCTAGAAACTCATGAGCCAAAACATAATTCTTCTATTAAGAATTTTTTCTTAATTTTTTCTTTGTCTTTTGACTGAGTATGCACATATGCGCATGTTTTATTGAAACAAGTTGAGTATGTTTTTATTTTTTGTTTTTTTCATTATATAGATCAGACCCTAACCCTAACCCCTAACCCTAACCCACTATGGTGAGCTAATCACAACACTGTGAGAGCTTTCCAAGTTACAGATGGAAGGAATGGACAATAAGAGGGACATAAACTGTTGTAGTAGAGGTGATCACAGTGCAACCATGTCTCCTAAAAAATACCTTCTCACATGACAACTTTGCATTAAAATATATGTTTTATAAGGAACTTAATGTTGCACATATTATGTTTTTTATCACCATAATGAAGCAATGTTTAAGCAAACTATTCACTGTAAGATACTCCTCAGGCCATGACGCTGAACTTGAGATCCTCCTAAGAGGCATTCAACACTGGAAACTGACCAAAAGTTACCATTACATATCAGAGATCTCTGCATTCACAATGTGTACTCTACAGGGTTTTTGAGAGAAGCTGAAACCTTGACAGAAGCCACAAGGTTAATGGTGAACACACTGCTGTCAAGCCTTATCCCTGAGCATGTGGACATGTTGGTGTATCTACAGAGATATAAAACATATCAGCCTAGGATTTGGTTTATTTACTCCTGTGGGGAACACAGGCTTATTGTAAATTCTTACAGCATTCAAATGTTAATGAGCACTGAGGTCAGTGCAGTACCTTTATTTCTAATAGAGCTACTCTGCTAATTTGAGTTATTATAAATCATAATTAGGCTACTGATGAACTCTCATGAAACAATGAGGCAAAATAAAAAATCTTAGTAGGATATTTACTACTATAAGGATTTGTAGCTCTTTTTAGGTGCTAAGCAGTCAAATTATGTTTGTTCTCGCACTGAGCTTTTGGGAAGGTGAACTGAAAGAAAAGCTGCACCTCTGAAAAATGCAGTATGTATTTTAAGGTGGTCCTGTGGAGCCCCTGCACCAAGCTCGCACGTATCGGACCAGTCTGTCCACTGAACACAGAAACTAATATCAAGCCTCCATCAGAGATAATACGGCAAACAATTTGTTGGAGTAATGGAAGTTACTGGGATTAGTAACTACAATGTAATTACTGAATTTCAAATCTCATACACAGTAAAAAGTGACATTACTGTAACATATAACAAAGTGATGCTATGGCAAAGAGAAACAGTGAGAGAGATCCCTGTGATCTCTTGCTTGAATTTATCTTTCCTGACTTTTAATATTTCAGAGCAGCTCCAGTCCAGTGTGATATGATTGAAGCAGCCAGTAATAAGAAGTGCCTGTTATATATATTTATCTGTTTGCAGAAATAATCTAGTCAAAATCATGTCATTGACTGGCTGTGTTTCCATCAACATGTTTTTATATGCATTTTGAAGTATTGCATCAGAAAAGGTTGATGGAATAGTTTGTATCTTAATTCTGTTGATAATGATATAGTTTCATATTGGCGAGGTAATAAGTGATTGTAATTCACCGAAGGCTCATCAGTCAAGTCAGCTGTTGTTTATTAGCTGAAGACCTATCCGCATATACTCATACTTCATACTTCATCAGCTGTAACAACATGGCTCTGATCAGGAAACAGTAAAACAAGGCTGAAATCGGAAAGTAAAAACAGGAAAATACAAATATCTAGTGGTGTCCTGTAATTACCACTTCTGGCAGCAGAGGGTACTGTTGCTGGTGCTCAGCAGATGTTACATAGTCTTGCTTTAACAAAGAAAAATATTATAATACACAGTATTCTAAATGTGTATTCCTAACATGTAGCATATCCACGCATATATTCATGGCTAATTGAATATAAATTAATGAAAGATTGCCGTTTCCGACAAACATTAATAAACATGCATGTGCTTCAAGTCCCTGCAGACTGTTTCTGTATTAAACCAATACCATGGTATACCATGATCTTTCCAGTGCCTGAACATAACCATCAGAAATTTAAATAATGCTGGATATTGTACTGCAAGATCAGACACTTTGGCAAAAAAATTAACAAAAAATACATTGTCACTGAACATTTTACTCATACATTCAATGTCAACATTTTGAGACTTGCCAAATATGTTAATTCACAACATTTTCTCATTATGTTGACGGGCAGCATTATGTTTCCTTAAAAATGTATTTGCTGTTGCTATTGGGTGATATACGAATATTATTTCTAGGAGACTGCCGCATCAGTAAAGTGGAAATCTGTGAAATGGTTTAATTCAAGCTCTTATGACTAAATATGTGTCATAAAAACATAACATATCAAAACAAGTTTGCACTTTAACACCTCTCTGATCTTAAACACAACTTAGTGTGCCTCGTTTTTCCTGTTAATGACTAAAAATAATGAAAATTCAAATTTTTTATTATCACATTTAAGCACAGTGCATCCCTGCAAAATTGTGCTTGAGCTGACTTTATGCTAATGAAGAAGGTGTTGAATGTAACAATGCTCTGTGACCTGCAGCTGCACAAGCTGCTTGTTGCACTGCAGAGAAGGCGGCCAATAAGAAGTCTAAAGGCACACCTGCTGTCTGCTGTCTTTGTATTTCAGTTGAAGCTATTATTGTAATTTGCAAGATCAGGCTTGGTAACACTGTAAGGTTTTATTATAGTCAATGTGTGGTTTGCTGTTCACTAGCTACGGGGAGTAGTGAACCAAAGAAAGACAGAACGTTAATTACAAGCCCTTTCTTTGCTCCACACAGCTATGTCAGCAGGAAGCCAACCCAGATCTCAACTAGCCCCCATGCTAAAATTGAATCTGTTTCTTTTTTAAAAAATTATATACACAAAAATCACTCAGATTGATCTCCACTATATATGTGCAGCTGTATTGTGTGTGAATGTGTGTGTACTTGTGAGGAAGTGCTTGCACAATTAGATGGATTCACACATTACACTGTCATGTCTCTTGCAGTTCAGATTACAGAGCAAATATGGTCGACATTTGCTTGGTATTATGTCCATAAAAGTTACCCATTGTCATGATTCCTGCCTCAGTCCTATTTATGTTTTCCCCTCCCCATGTTGTCTCCCTCCCTGCCTTCAGCCCCACACGCTCTTCTCTTTTTTTCCACCTGTCCACCAGATGCTCCAGGTTCCCACACCCACCTGCTCACCTGTTGCCACGCCCCTTTTATCTTCACCTACTGCCCATTATCTCATCAGCCCCAGTACCACATGTACCAGTCCTCTGCCATTCATTCCCTGCCAGTGCGTCAATGTCGCTTTGTTGTACACTCACAGTCCTGCCGTCTTTTATCTTGTTTCTGTCTGTTATCTGTTCCCACCATTACCTATGGTTTAGACATTCCATCTGTTTGTGACCTGCCTGCTTTTGCACTTGTTTGCCTGTTTTGGACTGCCTTCCTGTTACCGGCCTGTTTTGAACATTGATTTATTAAAGCCCTTTTCATTCAACCTTTGCTGCCCTGGTGTCTGCATTTGCAGGGTTTTCCACTAGTGCATACAATGGGGGGGTGGAGGGGGGCTGCTGCTGCTGCTGCTTCTCAACATGAGCTAAAGTTATCTATCACACATTTTAAGGCTGTATTCTGTGTATGTGGCTTAAACTGGATAAAAAGTCAATTTATGACGTTCTGGCAGACAACCACAACGCTGATGCTGATGTGAAGGGGTTATGATGCCACCGACACGCGACCAAATGAAACAGACTGTTACCTTGATTGAAATTTCTCTCATTTTGAACATTGTTGGAAACATTAGAGATAATGCAAGTACACAACTAAACTAAATATATAACTAGTTGTATATCTAGTTGTTTTTAGACGTTATAATGTGGGAAAGTTACATATTATAGCTTTCAGTGGCATGACTGACGTTAAAAGCAATATAGAGTAGACAGGCAAGATAAACGAGTTCTAAAACATCCCTCCATGTCAATAAATCAGCGTGATACAATCAGTGTGAAAAGCAGCTCACAATAACAAAAAAGCTATGTGTCTATTTTGTTTGCCAGAAAGAAGCAGAAAACCATTTCGACTTAAGTTGCCAAACCCTGTTAATTTGTGGCTTCATTACCTGTCCTGCCTACTCTTTGTGTGACTGACAAGCATGTACACACCACTGTGGTGGGTTGACCTCATATCCTCTAAGGGCGTCCGGGGTCATGCTCTCCCCAAAGAAAATCCTGTGCATTTTAAAGTTAAATGCATCAATCTGGTGCACTTTGAGAGCAAAAGAGGCTAGATCTATGAAGAACTTTGTTTTGTGCCATTCTGCTCAGAGATATCGGTTGAGCCAAATTAAAAAAAAAAATACTGTTGCATTTACTGAGACTTTCAGGGTGTCACTGAAGCTACTGTCAGCTCAGAGGCAGTGAAGCCTGTCAGTCACTCCAGATACCTGGGCAGTGGCTCGTGTGAGTGGCTGAAGAACTAAGCACAACGGGCAGCGGCAGAGGAGGCTGCATGGCCGTCTGATTCAAAATGAGCCCAGCCGACTTCACTGCACTCAGCTAGGGAGCACGGAAACAGAAAGGAGCCGTTTGTTTCCAATACAGCTAGTTTTGCTCTTAGATAATATTAAGACAAGACTTGTGTTTATAGTCAGTCGTGCTGTTGTCCTGCGTTGCAAACCGATACTTGAAAACAGACAATATTGAATTGTTTAGTAGTTTTTTCCACCAGATTGAATGAAATACACTTTAGCGCTGAGATAAACTTGTTGCTCTATCTTTCAGTAATTCTTCCTCTTATTGGTGAAATATTACATACTGAGGTTGCAGCTTTGTGTTAACTTGGAGCCGTGATGGTTAGCTTAGCATGCACATAGGTAGTAGCGGCTGCAAGTAGCTAAATCTACCCATATTTATGAGTGAAAACACACCTGAATCATTTCACATAAACAACTAACCTTCAGACAAACCTGACAACAAAATCACAAGCACAAGGAGCTTCAACATTGCCATGCTGGTAAACTGTGTGGGCCACCACAGTCTAGGTAATTAATGGGAAACACAAGCAGTGAGTTTCAGTTTAGCGTTTGCTTTCATGACGTAGGCTCTGCTCAGTTGGATGCAAGGCACCTTACATCAATAGGGTGAGAAACAACTCGCTATGAAAAAAAAAAGTAAGAAAGTCTGGAAATGTTTTAATGTCTGGCCATCCGGCTGACAGCTGGCGCTTATGGAAAACTCTTCATTTGGGTCCTCCCCTCGTTCGCCCTGCTACCTTGTACCCTCACCTGTGATACCCATAGAATTTATAATGACCTTATGAATATAAGCTGAGCTCATGATTTAGATGACAGCGCAGCCTCACACACAGGTATGTGACAACTGTTCAGGAAGCGATCTAGTAAGTGATTGAAGGGATTACCCCTGACACACCAGACAGTTAAAAGGAGTTGAAAAAGATGTGTTGTACTTATGACTTACTCCATGTATTTTGGCAGATCCTCATTAAAAGTCAGGGAAACGTCCCCGTAATATGATGGTAAAAAGCACAGTTTTATTCCTGTTTCTACTTGGTGGTTATGATTACTGAAATTAGGTCCAGTTTGCACTCTTGACTAATAATACTCATAACCAGTAAGCACAACGTGGCTACATGGAAAGCCATCCTTGTTGTGCTGATGATGCAGAATGACATGACCATGACTCTCCAATGAATGAGATAAATGTATTTTATATGACTTCACATTTACAGCTCCTTGTTCATAAAAAAAAAACAAGACTGTGAGATTTTTTTTTCTCTCAAAATGTAATTTTAAGACTTAAGGCAATAAACAATAAGTAATCCATTATGTTACAAAAGACCAATATGGCAATTCTATGCAAGATTACCCCTTGAACCTCCCAAGAGTCAGCTCAGCCGTCACACACAATGCTGGCAATCATAAACTGTCATGACACTTAATTTTGTTCCATGAACAATTTCTTGGGACGTTATTGACATGACAGTCACGGGGCTTTTCATGAAGAAGCTGCCAAAGCCGTGTGTGTATGTGCTTCCTACCTCCAAACTGGAATTCCACCCCAAGGAGGACGCTGCCATGGGGCAAACGCAGAACCCAACCATATGGCAGAAATCTGCGCTGTTGATGTAGAACTACCGAAGATGAACTTGGAGAATATAGTACCACGAGAGGGCTCCTTTGAAGGATGGCTCTCTGTTATATTAGGTTGGGGAAATTGGAACGCACTTGACAGATCCCCTTGATCTCCACTGACTTTCATCAAAGGTGCTGGACTGCATAGGAAGATAGCGGGATTATTTCTGAGTGTTTGTAGGCTTTGGTGCTGAATTAGTTATGGCTTAAGAACACAGAAAGCCTTCTTGCCATTTAAAACTACACTTGTCCAGAATTTACAAGATTGCTGGGGAATGGGTTTAGGATTATGCTGATGTATAGATGGAGTCTGATCATTATGTGACAACGGAGGATGCAAAATGCTAGTGATTATGACTAACAGCATAGCATTTAAGCATGGATGTGTAAGAGTCCTTAGCGTAGATCTTGACTTTAGACAAATAAAGCATGCTGACTTATGTGATTTGCGACTTTTACTATTTAAAGGCTGCTGCAGACGAGACACTGATTGGCTAAAGTTTTCATTTTGAATCATAATCATGAACTTGTGCTCATACAAATACAGTTTTCCTAACAATTGCTCAGCAGGAAGTCCATGAATATTTGTCTACAAGCAGAAAATCACACTTGGGGCAATCAAGGGGCCCTGTCAAGGTTGAAAATGAAAAGAAGAATGAGTTGTACACTGTAATCTTCATTTTAGTGGTTAACTAATCAAAAACTGATCTCATCATTTTGTAAATAATCAAAACATGACATTTTGCTTCCAAATGCCAGCTTAATAAAAAGTTAATTGTTATGACTTCATTATCGTTATTAATATGCAGCATTGTTGCATGATGGGAAATAGTGGATGACCATTACTTTAACACTTTACTTTAAGTACCTCTACTTAGCATTTATTAGCCATATACACATACTAATAAACTGTTTTTTTTTTTTAACACACTATGATTTAGTTATATAAGTGTTAATGTATTTAATGTATTTGTCAACAACTCTTCCTGTGGGCACCCATAAGTGGAGACTGCTGAATAATGAATGGAAATATGATAAAACAGTTGGTATAATATAAAATCTATTTACAGATGTTATAACTATTGACAAAAACTGATCATTCATTAACATTTAAAAATGTCCTTGTATCTGCTTATTTATTATATATAAATGCTCAATAGGGGCACTTAAAATAAAATTTTGGTACTTTATGTAAACTTCACTGGTGCTGGCAGGTTTGAACCCAAAAGCACGACAACGAGAGTCAACAGGCAATGAGGTGATTGCATGGCAAGAGGGAGTGGCAGGATCTGACATGACAGGAGAGTTAGTAACATGGCATGAGAACAAAGACCAGATGAAAATAACTAAGAGTTAGTGGGATATGAGAGACTTTTTTTTAACCACCACTATTTAGTAATTATTAGTAGTAGCCTACATAGACAATAAATTGTACATATATTGTAGGTGTAGACAGATATGCAGTAAATACATTTACATAAAAAATGTCCTTATAGGTTGAAACTGTTTTATAGTGTGTAATACACATACTGATCTTTTTACAGTGTGTAATAAAGCATTCATTAACTGTTTATACATCAGTTATGAGTGCTTCATGGGACACTTGCAAACACTTATAATGTCCTTACATCTGCTTACAACTCCTTTATTGTGTGTTATAAACCATTTATTAATAGTTACAGTTATATAATACTTATAAATGCTAAACAGGAAGTTAAAATAAAGTGTTACCAAATTGTGAGATAACATTATTTTTTGTTACATTTCTGAATACAGAACTTCCACTGCACTGAAGAAACCTGAACTGAACTGCAGAACCCATAGGTTGTAATGAAGTTATTCATTTACACAAACTTGTGTGTAATGAGACACTAACAACATATTACCAACTCCTTAAAAAGAAGTTTCAATAGCCCTTTAGGGAAGCACACTGATCTTAGTATTTTATTTATTTATATATAAGAAAAGAATAAAAAGAACATTAAAAAGTCCTCACCAGCAGTTTCAGGAAAACCATACACAAGCACCCACCTCTGGCTTAATACTTGGCCAAAGTAAGGCTGCACTAATGATAATTATTGATGAATCTGCAGATTTTTTTTGATGAATCTATGAATCTTTTTGTCTGTAAAATATCAGAAAATAGTGAAAAATGGCCTTTATAGTGTCCCAGTGTCCCAGTGTCAGTGTCAGGTTAAGATATCTTAAAATGTCTTATTTTGTCCAACCAACAGTCCAAAAAATAATCAGTTCACTATCATGTATGACAAGGAAAAGCACTGATCCTGTCATAATAAAAGCTGAAACCAGCAAATGTTTGGAGTTTTTTCTTTAAAAATGACTAAAATGATCATGAGATTATCACATTTTTGAACAATTCTTTCATTTTCTGTCAATCACAAATCAATTAATCAACTATTCATTGCAGCTCTAAACCAACAAAAAATTGACCTTGAACCTTGATCGTAAACTGCGCTGTCAGAACTCCCTATCATTAGACAGCATGCAAACATTTGCCATTAAAAGTGCACCCTCCATCATCGTTCAGCAACTGTGCACATGCAACAGTCCAGATGGATTGAAAATATAGATAGTAAGTGTGGGCAGTCAGACCTATTTGAATCACAGATTGTGGGTGGAACTAAAGTCAAAGAGAGAGTTCATGCACTGAATCAGCAGGACAGGCTGTGAGTAACAGTTCTGACACCTACATAGTCTGATATCTCTATCTGAGAACAACTGTACCTATCACAACAATAAACACTGATACACACCCATGAGCTCAAAAACCTAACATAGGGAGTATTATATACATATGAAGTGAATTAAAGACTAATGCCTCCTGATCAAAGGTCAATATACAATAGATGTTAAGCAACAGAGTCAACACTTGCTTTTCATCTGACTGCTCTTCTTACTCTTATGTTTCATCTGGTCTGCTTGATGTCTATGATTACATTTGATTAAAGTTTTCCGCATAATGGGTGGGACATTGTATGAGCCCCACTGGCTTCCTCCCTCCCAGCACATATCCATTAAGTGTTATCATAACATGTCTTTAACAAAATCACAAACAGATAGTACCTGCATAATACCATTGTCTAGTTTTTTTCAAGTTTCAAGATTAGAATGCACAGCACAAATGTGTACCTGTTTCCTGACCCAATTTTGGCAGGTTGCTGCAATGTACAGTTGTGAACACCGTGTTTTTCAGTAAAATTTTCAGAGATCTGAACCATCAACTTCTCACTGACCACTTTCCCCTGTATTGCTACAAACAATACACTGATCTAGATACTTCCATTTATCAAATCTTGTCAGTCAATTAGTTCTTTTTTAAAAATTATTATTATCATATTTTTAAACAACCAACAACATAATAAACAGGGACAGACAAAACATTATAATGCACATAAGGTGACAAATTAAAGGAAAAACTGGTACTGGTCTGAATGCTTGACCCCTACAGTGAGGGGGTCTGGTGGCTCTGTTATGCTTTGGGGGGCATTTTGCTGGCATGGTTTGGGTCCACTTGTCTCTTTAGAGGGAAGGGTCACTGCAAATCAACACAAAGTAGTTCTGAGTCATCGCCTTTATCCTATGATGAAACATTTCTATCCTGATGGGAGTGGTCTCTTCCAGGATGACAATGCCCCAATTCATAGGGCACGAGGGGTCACTGAATGGATTGATGAGTATGAAAATGATGGGAATCATATGCTATGACCTTCACAGTCACCAGATCTCAATCCATCTATGGGAGATCTTGGACTGACGTGTTAGACAGCGCTCTCCACCACCATCATCAAAACACTAGATGAGGGAATATCTTTTGGAAGAATGGTGTTCATCCCTCCAGAAGAGTTTCAGAGACTTGTAGAATCAATGCAAAGATGCATTAAAGCGGTCCTGGTGGCATGTGGTGGCCCAACACCTTACTAAGACACTTTATGTTGGTTTTTCCTTTAATTTGTCACCCCTCTGTACATATATATGCACTCATACATAAATTATGCTTGTATACTCTATACGTACAGTGAACAATGTAAGAAATACATATAATGGCCAATATAACACAAGGAAACACAAATTTAAGATGCACAAAGGAACAAATACCAATTTATTATGTGTGTATCTTGAGTTGTTCAATAAAACTGTCCCATCTATTGATAATATCTTTACTCTCTTTTTACCAGCATTATTTCATAGGATGTAATCTTTATTAGAGAATCAAGCTGCTCTGAATCATTTGAGGGCTAATCTCAGCATTGAAACAATTCCCATGCATACAATTTTAAATTCTAATTGTAATTAAATTGTTCAACCCTGCTGCCTGTGATCTGTCACATAACAGGCGTAGTCTTAGAGTCCTTGATATTGGATTCCTGACTATCCTCTATACACTGAAGGGCCCTGCCCCACAATGGCTGTATGACAGGAAGGTCCCACAGTGCATGAAGAAGGGAGCCTTGTTCCCCTCTACACCTCCAGCACATCTTCTCCTGGCTCAGTCCCATCTGTGTGTAGTAAACTCTGTACAAAACTTTAAATAGGATACCTCTTCCCCTAGCTTATGTTACATTCCTCCCATTATTTAATACAATATGTGATCGTGTCTTCTTATCTCTTTCACATTTCAAGTCATTTTGCCATACAATTCTCAAGCTGTCACAAATAACACTATTCACTTTGCATCACATTTTACAACATACTGAAGCTGTTTGCTTGATGTTAGGGTCTGGAAAAAGCTCCTCAGTCGCATTTGTTCCTTTGTGCATCTCAATGCTTTACACTTGGTACACATATACACATCAAAAGCTGGTTACACAGCTTTTGATGTGTATATGTTTACATGTATCTCCAAACATCTTTACAATTCAAATTATACTGAGCACACATCTCATCAAATAAAAGATATAATTCATCAAGATCTCCCAAAGTATGCACTCCCTTTTTTACCCATCCCAATAAATAGACTTCTTTCCCACACAAATCTCAGGATTATTCTGTACAGACGCATATGTGTGCATATAGGGAGATTCCTTCATCATTTTGTGCCATACACCATACCTTCCTGGAGTGGTCGAAAATAGAATTGATGTCCTGCACACCTGAATTTTTTTTCGAATTTTCGAGATAAGATCTGCAATGGTTTAAATGGTGCCATCATAGTCATTTCTAGTCACACCGTTTTTGCCTTTTCTTCCCTCAGCTTCCAATTTTTAGCCAATTTTGACAATTGAAATCCCATTTTAATAGCTCAATATCTGGGAGTCCAATCTGCATTTTTTTGAATAGATATAGCTAATGGTTCTAAAGCTAAAAGAAATAATAAGGGTGAAATAGGACATCCCTACTTGGTGGACCTTGATAATGTAAAAAAAGGGGAAATCATTCAATTGGTCTGAACAGCAGCCTTTAGGCCACTGTACAGGATATTGATCCACTTCCGGAATTCTGGACCAAACCCAAATCTACCAAGAACAATCAACAGATATTTCCAATTCGCCCTGTCAAAGACTTTCTCTGTGTCGAGAAAGCAGGGCAGTGACAGGGCAGGATCCTGACTTATTGAGCCAAATAAAATGCAGAAGGAGCCAAATACTATCGGAGCTATTGAGCAAATACAATTGAGCTTCTATTTTTGATAAAGCTCATATTTTTCATAAAGCTTGGTCATTATGAATAATACTTGGGAGAACTCTCTCTAATCTGGCAGCTAGGATCTTTGATAGCACCTTTCCATCAGTATTACTCAATGAAATAGGATGATAATTAACAGAGTCCGTTAAGTCTATCCTTTTTGGGGATAAGAGTTATCAGGGCCTCCCTAAAGGACTCAGGTAGTCTTTTTATTTGCAATGTTTCTGTAAAGACATCTATTAATCTTGGGGCTAGTATGTCAATGAAAGATTTATAGTACTCTATGGGCAAAATATCTAACCCCAGGGATTTTCCGTCATTTAATTGTAAGATTGATTTTCTAACCTCTATCTCTGTGATAGGGGCCTCTAAACTTTCTGCCTGTTCTTTGGAAAGTTGAGGTAGTTGTATTCCAACAAAAAAAGCTTTGTAGTCCTCCTCTCCTGAATTATCCTCAGACTGATACAAACTTTTAAAGATATCATAAAAAAACTCTGTCAATGCCCTTTGTGTCTACAATTAGTTTATTTTGTCCGTTTAGAATAGCTGGTATATTGCTATTATTTTCTCACTTTTTTATCTGACTGGCCAAAAGCTTCCCAATTCTATCCCCTTCTTCATTATAACTCGTTCTCATCCAAAATAAAGCAGACTCCACTTCAATGTTATAAAACTCAACGCCATTGACTTTTTAATTTGCATTTTTGTTGAAGCATTGAGCTTGAATATTTCAATTATATCTTTCACCAATTTTTTCTCCAGTTGTTGTATCTGATACTCCAAATTTTCCGCTTTAAATTTCTTTTCTTTTTTCTTTTTAGAGGAGAGCCCTATTAGCCTACTTCTAATAAATGCTTTAGAGGTTTCCCATATTGTTGCCATTTGTTCTGTAGAACCTTAATTCTCTTAAAAAAAAAAACAGAGGTCTTCTGCAATTGAATTTTTAATTTCATTGTGTAATAATTAAGACACCATCTGTATCCTCTGAAAACTTTCTCTTCATGAATCTCCAATAGCAAATCTACCATTGCATGATCTGTTAATGAAGTAGCCCCAATGTTACTATTTATTACATTTTCAGTAAGTTAATTTGAAATTTAAAAGTAATCAATTCTAGACTGACTGCCATGGCGGTGAGACAGAAAAGAATCATCTCTTTCCCTGGGATTAAGTAAATGCCACATATCAGTTAAACCCAGATCTCTCATTAACATACAGATAGCTAGTCTATTTTTTGGTATAACTCTTATAAATTTTGTCTTATCCATGCAACCATCCAGCACTTGATTAAAATCACCTACCAAGATGATATAACCTTCTGCCATGTTAGAAATAATATCATTTAATTCATGAAAGACAACAGGGTCCTCAACATTAGGAGCAAAGCTACTACAAAGATTCATTTTAACCCCATACAATACAATTTCAAGATAAATAAGGCTTCCCTGGCCATCCTTTCATTGTTTCAAAAGATTAATATTCAAATGCTTTTTCAATAAAATAACCATACCATTTCTTTTGTTTGAATACAGACTATACACTGTTTCCAGTCTCTTTTCCCCTTCATTATTTCTAATTCTGTCAAATAGGTTTCTTGTATAAAGGCTATATCCACATTTTTCCCTTTAAAATATGCCAGACATCTCCTACGTTCTACTGGGCTATGAGAACCATTCATATTTCATGTAAACACTTATTTGCCATAGGGAGTCTTTTAGGCATGTGCATTATATCGTTTTAATCATCCAAAGTGCAGCGAATATGTAGTGTAAAAGAAAGAAAGGAAAAGGCAAAAGAAAGAAAAACAAACAAAAAGGGGGGTAGCAGGGACATGAACGCTACCCCTAATCCCATCCCCTTTTCCCTATGCTTGCAGAGCACTGACTGTGAGGCCACCTCGGTCCCCATTTCCCCACATCTTCTCTTCATTCATTCACAGACCGTATTCCATGGCACCATTTATGTCCTCAGTCATAGCTCATATCATCCAGGATATAATAAGGTCAATTAGTTCTTCAGACTGGCTTTCACCTGCCTCTCAGATAAGCGAAGCACAATTATGAATGCTTCCCGACCGATGGTTGACTGCACTTATTGTAGCAGCTTGCAACAAAGCCAAATGGTCCCTTCCTCATAATACACTTGAATCTTGATTTTTTTTTTTTTTTGTGTCAAGTGAATCTGAAGAATTGTAACTTACTGACATTTTAAGCTGATACTGAGCTTTGCAAAAAACACCTCACCAATACCTCCCATTTACTGACTACATCTGGTGACTACATCTTAAAGCTGTGTTCTTGTATGTAATTGCTGATGGAGAATGTTGATATGTTGGTCTCTATAATGGAAATACATTTTGCAATAAAACCTCAAGAGCGGGAGACTCCTGACAAGCAGAAAACATCTGAAAATCTTAAAAGTCCGGGTATCTGAAATGCTTACATTCTAGTCCCTCCATCCCTTGATTATGTATATGAATGACAGGACCTCCTGCTGTTCCTTCATCATACTGCTCTGGAGATAACTCCTAAACAGATGACCCTCATCCCTGACAATAACATTTATGTATAGTATATATGTTAATGGTCACCAGCTGACATTAACAGCATGGAGCCTCCCACATTCGAAACAGTGGAGATGAAAACTGTAGAATCCTACTTACATGCAGGTGAACTTCAAATATTTCACATTAAGTAGATTTGATGTGTTGGAAATTCTCTCATTACTCTCTTTTTTACCAAAGGAAGAATATTTATTTCAAGAAAAACTTAACACCTGCATGAAAACACAGTGACTTGTCACATGAGAGGGAGATGGGAAGCTCTAAGAGAACGGTGTCTAGTGTATAGACATCCTTTGATGGACATTGTTAATATATTCATGTAATGTCAGACAGTTGAATGTATCATGCATTCTGGCAAATGGAACTTTTTTTTCAAACTACACTGAAAAACAAAGATCCACATATCAATGTTGTCTACATTAACAACGCATCATATGATGATACAGAGCTCTTGAGCCTCTTTTAGCTCATTGTTTTGGTTTTTCAGCCCATAGTCTGCTGCTCTCATCGCCATGTTTCCAGCAGTAGCCAGTTTATTTTCACTAATAAACCAACTGTACTCTACCTGCACAGCATCAAACAGCATACAGACAAAGTTAGTGTCTAGCTGGTGAGCCAGAGAGATACTTGAGTTGATGAAAACCAAAAAGATGAGTGCAAATTTGAGATTCATCAGTTGGAAAATATGACTATAAATGACTGCAAATGTTGCTCTGTGTCTGCTAGATGTATAAAAGGGCAGTTGTTTGTTACCACTCAAGCCTTAAGTAAAAAAAACTAGATATTGTGCTTGAGTCAGTCTTGTCAGATTGTTTTAGAGTTCTTCTGTCTGTTCTTCTGTCTGTCAGCTTGGTGGTGTGCTCATTTGTATGTAAAGAAAAAACCCAAAACAAATGAATTTACTATTACAGTATATTAGATTGCATTCATGTAAATAAGATTGCTGTCAGTCCAGTGCTCACTGAAAATGATTAGACATATCTTGCTTAATCATAATACCAGAGAATCTTTTCTTAATGCAAGAGGTAAGTCAAACTGTCTTCACATACTGTGAGTCTTTCTGTTTTGTATTCTGAAAATGGAAAGTGATGGAAAATACAGGAACATAGAAAGCAAAGAGTTACGAGAAAGGTCCCCGACCCGACTCAAACCTGACATCTCAGATTTAATCAATGTGTCTTACACCGATAGTCCAACAAGACACTGTGTCCTCACATTTCCTCTCATTGTATAGTTTTACTCTCCTCGTGTTTCAGAGTGTTATCTGCTCTGCTACGTAGGTGACCGATTGACTCTCTGCTTCCCTGCATGAAAGAACTGCATGACACCAGGGTGAAAGAAAAAAGCAGGAAGCGTCGCTACCTGCATACCAGGTAACCATCTGTTCAACATACCCTCCTTTGAGAGACATTACCAGTCCATCATGACTACAGTCATCTGTCACCTCAACACCTTCTTCCCAAGAGGTGTCACCACACTTTAACACCCCTCCTAAGATTCCTCCTAACCTTTCCACAAACCCTGAAAATCTAATTTTTTCTTTAATGCCTCTAGAAATGTGTCTTTAGACGTTTTTTCATCATGTTTTTGCCTTACAGTTGTCTGCAGTCTGTGCATATAAGTACACATTTATGCACATAAGTAGGTTTTGCAAACTGCTTCCCTCATCCACCTCAATTATGTTCATTTGATAGGATTCTTCGAAATATAATAGACTATTTCTGTATCAAAGACTATTCCTGTATCATGACACACTGATCCAGTGCACAGTAGCTCAGTGGATCCCCCCTTTTATAGCAACAACTCTACACTTTTTCTGCCCGCATATAACTGAATGTATATTCTCTGCTGCCTATTGTGATTCTTACGCTATCATTTTGCGTTGAGATACCATGATGTTGATATGTCTCTTTACTGCTGATAACTAAGCGAGCAAGATTACTTGATACTGTATTTTGTGCAAATGTCATTTCAGCACCCAGTGGCTTACAAAGAACCTTTGAATTTGCTGTCAGGAACTAAACAGCCATGCATTGGTCTCACAAATGCAGTGAAAACTCTTTATAGTCATAGTGTGATTAAGGTGTACAGGTGTATTTGGGTTAAGGTAATCAGAAAATGGTGTTTACATGGTCATTTCTAACTGTAAGTAGAGAGAAAGAGAAGAAGGACAAAGAGAGAGAGAAAGTGAGGAGGCAGACAGAGGAATGCAGCTATAAGACATTACTGTGTAGTGCAGTAATAAAACTCTTCTCCCTCTATACAAAGGCCTTCGGTGCTGTAATACACTTGTATGTATCCACTTCTATGCTGTTGATACCTAGCTTTTCTTCCCATTCTCTAACAATTGCATAACTGCTTGCCTGGCAGACATCTCAGAATGGATGTCAAGGCGCAACCTAAAACTCATCCTTATCAAGACTCATCCTTACCTGCATCGAGACCTGTCCTTCATCATTTACAATACTGTGGTGATGCCAACTCTGGCAGCAAGGAACCTGGTCATGACCCTGGATGATGATACTTTCTGGTGACTATTGCACTCCTCTGCCTTGAGGACGACTAGCCAGCCCATCAGTCCAAGGACCTTGTGTTCAATCATCTCGGGTCAAGGCTCTTCTCTGTTCTGGCCTCACAGTGGTGGAATGAATTCTCCTCTGAAGTCAGTACAGCAGAGTCACCACACATCTTCCACCACAGGCCGAAAATACACCTCTTCAGACTACACCTTAACACTCAATGCTAGCACTGAGTGCACTTGTAAAACACTTGTATCATTGCTCTCTGCACACCCCTGTAGTTGTTTATTTGGGAGGGTTTAGACTGCCAATATTTGAGGACATTTAGCTCTTGTTCCTACTTGGTTTGAATGCTGTTAAAGTAGCTTTGGACAATGTGATGGAGACGTGACAGAGATACGGCACCACCAGACCGGACTAGATTTGTGTATTTTGGTTATCAAAGACTTATATGTCTTTACTAAAATAAGGCTATCAGTTCTCTTAAAGTAGTCAGTGCCTGCTCAGATATTAACACAACTAGTTGGGGCTAGAATTTGTGAGGAGACCATATTTTTGTGCTTCTTCACTCTACTAACATGGGAAGAAAGGGAATGAAGTGAGAATATGGAAGGATGGATAGTTTGAGCTGCACTACACATTTGTGTCCGTTTAAATGTGGCGGAAGAATATAAGTGCATCATTCTGTTGAAGTCTATTTGTGATTCTGTTTGTGCTCTGCAGTAAATGTCATATTCCCCGCCTTTATCTTTGATATTAATCTTTGATATGAGTCACAACTGCATACTGTACACAGTTTGTACAGGATTAAGATGACTTTGTCTCATGAATTTTCATAAATTGGAAAAAAAAAAATAGCTCACATTATGTTTAATTTTCAGGTTCATTCATGAATGAATCACTCACAGAGGTAACACAGTAGCTCTATCTTATACTTTTCTCATCATCTGTAGCTGTACAAAACCATCTGACCCCTCCGCCTTACACAGTTTGAAGCTACTTACTGCTTACTTACCTCCAGGCTTTACCCTTAAAAAAAAAATCTACAACTACATGGGGCTACCTGACATGTTTTCCGTCCTGCTCATCTCCTTGTTACTTTTCTCAGCTCCACATCCCCTGAGTGTGTTTCTTTTTTGTACTATAATATCATCTCTAAAGACTGTAGCGCACTATCCAGTACTTGGAAATGGGGAACTGATCCTCCCTTATTCTCAGATTGGTGCTTGTCTAGCAATGTCTTCAATTCTCTAAAAACTTTGCCCACCAGGTTATTAACTTTTTTTTTTTAACACAGCATATACCTTATATGCTGTTTCTACTCTCCAGATGTTCATCTCTGACAGTGTAAGCAATCTGCCACACGAGTATTTATGATGGTGTCATTATTATTATTATTTTTACATTTTGACCCCTGGTATCACAACTCTACAGTCATAAGATACATATGTTACTGGTCCCAGTCCAGACTCTGTCTCACCTCTTTTGGTCTCAGCTTAGTTGGTCTTGCACTCAACACTATCAACCTTATGTACCCCGTGGGAGCTCACTTTAGCAAACATTTGTTCACTACATCTAATTAGTTCAGTGTGTTTACTGAAGAGGCCAGAAGCCTTGTGCACACTGTCAGAGTTCAAACACACCCGTGGTCCACTGCACAAAGAGCAGACCTGCATCGTCAGCTCATCTGAGTTGAACCTGCTAGCTGGCAGTAAATTCTCTCTCATTCATCACAGTGTTTACTAATCAGTTGGCAGGTTGGGGATTTTCTCAACTGAGGAGTCAACACATTCAGTCCTCCATCTCACTCCGAGTGATTCCTTATGTCCACCTACGTCAGTCTCACCACATCAGGAAAGAGAGGAGGGCTTCTGATGCTTTGGGCAACAATGACCATTTGGCACAGTGGACTATGCCAGTAATGACAAACAATACAATACTTGTCTGCCTGCTTGCGCTCCTGTTGGACTTCACTGTAGCAATGTCAACATGTTCTCGGATCTCAGCAAATACTTTGGTGATTACAACGTTATGAAAACCGATAGAAATGATGGCCCAGGTAGCAGTGGTTCCTAACTTATTTTGTCTGACAACCCACAATCATCAGATGAGTCCAACCCCCCTTTCACTGACACCATCCCATCATGTTCCAAATGTGGGCATTTGAATTGATATTAAACTGGGTTTTATTAGCAATATAATTAGGGAATAACCATGGCTGTATGGTAAATAAACTATGTTTAAGGTTTAAGCAATTTTAACACTTGTGTTTAGCCAAATGCAGATGAGATTTTCAAAGACTTAAAATCTCAGACTGTCATGTTGTCATGGGGGTGGACAAACCACACAACTGATCTCAGACAGGGTGAACTTATTATAAGATCATCCCACTCTGAGAAGTCCAAGATTGGATTTGCAATCATCAGTGAAAACATGTGTGAAGTCACCGTGTGACAGTCACATGTGGAGTTTATATCAGATAAAAGAGAAATATACAATGGCGCAGATGGGATTTACACAAGCCATAAGAAAGGTTTAAAGAAATCTCTCTGACATGAGAGTTACTAGTGAACACACAAATATCTAGAGAGCAACATAGTTCACTGTAAGTTAATAAACCAATAAAAGAAATACATTAAATAAACAGTTTATGTTGTGATAAACCTGAAGTTTAACATTCAAATAATTGCAGAATCACTAAAAGATTGGAGCTGCATGCTTTGATATGCAGTATTTGCCTCGGTACTTTAGTGATCCATCATTCATATCAAGATCTCCACCTGCTCCACTCAGAGCTGCTCTGTCCCTCTGTCTCTCTTTCTCCATAGGTTGTGTTGGTTTGTGTTTATTTTGCACATCTTTGATGTGTTCTATTATGTCACCGCATCCCCTTTTCATCCTCTATGAGGCTTATCTAATGTCTCTCGTTGCATTGTCAATATAATTAGACTTATGGCTATGCACTGTGGTGTGTATGCGTCTGTCTGCTGCATTCCTTCCTCTGGTTTACCGTTCACTCATTGGATACAGCTCTTCTGCTGTGTCAGAATCTTCTCCATAGTGCTCCAATTACAAGTGCACCGGTTTCTGGCTGTGAGAAAATCAAGATGTTTGAAAACTGTAGTGTCACAACAGGATGAAGACACATCTCTGAACAAGGGGACCTGTCCTCACGTGACTTGACTTGATGTGACGCTGAGGATTTTTGTCTCAGACCTTAAATGCAGGATGCACCGATGCGGGAGAAATTTCTCATGCATCAGTCAGACGAGCTGCACAAACACCTACCACCACACACTACTTCCTGTGTTGGCACTGAACATTGACACTGGATGTAAATTATGAGGTGTGGAATCCTCATTCCTTAATTCATCGGGCTGGCCTGTTTTTTTAATAATGGCCACTGTTAAAGGTCTAGTGTATAGAATTTAGTGTCATCTAGCAGAATGGACTTGGCAGATATGGAATATTATATTCTTAATGTTGTTTTAATATATATATATGTTTTAATTAGTGTATAATCACCTGAGAATAAGAATCATTGTGTTTTCGTTACCTTAGAATAAGCCTTTTATATCTACATAGGGAGCAGATCCTCTTCCATGGAGGCCGCCATGTTGCACCGCCGTGTTTCTACAATAGCCCAGAATGGACAAACCAAACACTGGCTCTAGAGAGGGCCTTTCATGTTTTTAATGAGTTTCACAATCACTGTAGGTTCTCCTACATGCTTGGAAGGGGAAGGACACTGATACTGTCTGATACTGACAAAATGCACATCCTACAACAGATTTGCCTTTTCTGAAAATGCTAGTGGGGAAAAACTAATAAATGTAGAATGAAATGTAGACCTTAAGAAAGTGAATATTCACATAATGTACAAATTGCACACAGATTTGAAGAGACACATGGTCAATGAGTAAGGTTTGTTTTGGTCAAGAGGCACTTTGAAGTAGAGGGAGAGGCAGTCTAAAGGGTGTGTGAAGGGTGATAATTATTTAAAAGTGCTTTTCAAGACACTGAATTTTCCACCATAACTATCGACTGCTCTGTTTTGGTTGCTCTAAATAAAGAAATGTTCATTATCTTCGCTCAGAAATCCACTGGGATGCATCGATGGAAGCCCTGTTGTGTTGGCAAGTGAGCAATGCTGTCTCCTCACCAGGCATAAATACAGTATTGATTAGCCATTCTACACAGCTTTCACTGTCATTTTTCTACCCCGCTCGCCATGAAGAATTAGTGGACAGTAATCACTCTGCATCCTGCCGGCAGCAGTGTCCACCATTAGAGATAGTCCTTTTTGGTACCCAATAAATCATACTCACACACTCGCACCAGATCCACCTGTCACCATGAAGGATTCAGCAAGTAGAGCGTGGAAATAGTGCCTTTGTTATTTGTTGCTCTGAAAATCAGGTCAGGCAGTGTCTGTTTTTTTCCAACTTTTTTTTTTCCTTCAGTGCAGTGTGATTTGAGGGCATTTTCACACCTGTGTTGTTTAGTTCGGTTGAATCGAACCCTGGAGTATTCACCCCCCTTGGTGCGGTTCATTTGGGCAGGTGTGAACACAGCAAATTGCACTGCTGTGTGGACCAAATCAACTGGACCAAGACCTTGTTGAAGAGGCAGTCTCGGTCCGGTTACAAATGGACTCTGGTACGTGTCGTTTGTGGTATGAACGTGAGCTTACCTAGATCCGACCCAACTGTAGGAAGCATTGCACATTCTTTGGATTAAACCAGCTCCCGTAGCCAACTGTGCCGTGCATTATGTTATTATTATTATGCATTATGTAGTGGTATGTGCTCAGTATGTCCTCCCTTCTCCTGTGTGTGTGTGTGTGTTTGTTTAATACATTAATGGGAGACCCAAAACATTGTTCTCCAGACGTTGCCTTGAAGTGCGTTCAAATGTGCCATTCTGCCCGCATATTTTGGCTTGGTATATGGCCCAAACAATTATGAAATGCCTATTCTGCCGATGGTCTATTTGGACAGCTATCCTAGAAGAAAAACAAACTCCTTTCTCCGCCTGCCAACCCCACAAGATTTCTGACCAATGAACAGAGTGACAGCTCCCACATGGCTTTTGGTGATACATTTTGGTTTGCTTGAAATTTTGGCGAACCAAAGGGAAAATGCAACAAAGTAGCAACTCATCCACTGATTTGGACCAAAGAAAACAAACTATAGTTGTGAAAACCATATTTGGACACTGTTTTTTTTGATATTTTATCGCAAGTTACTAGAATCGGACAGTTCCCTGGGATTTCCTAAAAGGGCTGCAGCTTACTGTGCAGGATGTACAACTTGTAAATCGGGTCTGTGTCACAGCTGAAACCAGCAGGGAGATGAGGCATCAATCTGCTAGTACCAGCACACAGATGCTAACATTCACATGAATAAGTTAAACACCAGAGGGACTTTGAAATTGTCTTTCAGGAAGTAGTGAGAGCGAGAATCCAAAACATTTTCTCCTCACAATAACAGTAAGTCACATTGAACAAACTGTAATTATATAAGATTTCAGCACATCTGAATAGTATACAGTACTGTATATCACAGTGAGGCCCAGTCTGATGTCAGTCCAACACTCCAGAGGAAGATATCTGGACAACCACTGACCAGACTGCCATGATATTTGATCTTTTTGGTACTTGTCATGGTCTCTAGACTTTATTTCCTGATGATTTTTGTATCCCGCACCACTGTGAGGTTAAACTTTTCCTTTGACCAACACTTTGGTCCATGATTAGGTGGCTGGAAAAGTAAAGGTGTTTGGTAAAATTTTTATTATTATCTCTGTGGATGTCAATGTGATTACTATACTGCATAGTTCACAATAAGGTCACTTTGAACAACAATCAATATGAAGATTACAACAATAACATTACATCACTACAATAAGAAGATTCTCAACTAGCACAGATCACATGCAAAGAAACTGAGAAAAGAAAAATACTAATTCATATAATTATCTGATCTGACACCTCAATTGTTTAGGTTTAAATATATATATTTGTTTAGGGTTAGAGAAAGATTATGGTTTGGGTTAAAATGACCACTTGTCGAATGATTGTCATTGATTGTTGTTAAAACCACCGACAGCAGTCACTCATGTTTTAATGACCCATTCATTAACCCTGACTTATTCCTTCTGTGCACTTTATGGCTCTATAACAACATCACACAACTTCTTTCTTTTCTCCGGACGAGAGTCATGATTACCACGACCACTAAAGCTCTTTGTTGCTTGAACATGAACATATTTTTTGGGGTATTGCTCAAACAACTGATACTGTCATAAAGGTTTTTAATTTATAGTACATTTAGTCCTTGCTCTGTCTATAAGTGTTTGCAGCACATGTACAGGTCTTTCCAATGAGCACTTTAAGATCCCCTGGTTGGCTGGAGGTAGTTCATGTGATACTGATTGAGCACTTTATTTTCTGTATTACTATATGAGAGAATGCATCTTCTTCTTTATGCAGGTAAAATACACACTGGTCAGCTGTCATGCTCATTACCTTGTCATCAAATATACCTTATTTGTACAACCAGAACTGATGAGGTGATTCAAGTTTCTCAGTGTTTTGACATTGTGTCATCAAATCTAATGTGAATATTCAACCTCATGGAAAATATGAGAAAGAAACGTAAATGGCACAAGTTCAAATTATTTACACATTTCGGTAACTTACTTAACTTAAAGTACCCACCAGTTTAGAACAGTAACTGTTGGTATTAGTGGAGATAAATTTCATTTTTTGTAGGTATTATATTACCTAAGAGATGTGGCTGTTAATAAATACAATCTTTAATCATATTTTTTGTGCAATTCATTTGCAGAAACATCACATTCATTAGTATAAATGCTTCGACTTTCAGCAAGGAATAGTTTTTAAAGTTAGGTTGCAGCTGGTACATGTGGTAATGGCTTAGGGAATGTTTCTGTGTTGTTACACATGTAGGCTGCACCTTAAACTCCCAGAGCTACTCCTCCTTTCATCCTTTCCCGACTCATTTTCTCTCTTGCACAGACAGTAATCTTCATGTTGTCATGTTAGCTACCGTCCTGGTCAGGCAGGAGATGAGAGAAACCGCTTAAAGACATCCCTTGGTTTAAGATACAGGTATATTCTGTGCATGTGTCCGATGTGCTAGTCTCCAGAATGATGAGTGTGTAGCTTGGGATCAGCTGATTTTTAAGAAATAACCTATAATCTAATGTTCATTGACTGTACTGTACATATAAATGTTTGCTGCTGTTATATCAATTGATACAAAACAATGATTTAATCTATGTCTGGTTCATGGAAGCTGACACACAGGAGGTGTAGGAGCACGGTAGTCTTCTTTAACACCTGAGCAACTGTGACTGAACAGACACTGAAAGAAAACTGCTCCGTCAGCACAAGCTATTTTTAATTTGCTTACAGTATGTCGTGCAGGATGTTGCAAGAAGTCCTTTGAACAAGCCAGACCAATCAGCAATGGGTCGTGCTTAATATCAAATGAAGCATATTAACACTTTAAATATGTCCAGGAACCAGTGTTAGTATTAGAGTAAAATTTGATTTTTTTTTTTTTTTTTACCAAAATCAGAATAGGAAGTCTTTTTGGTTATTAATCTATACTTATCTTTTATGCATCTGGCCTCAGGTCTGTTTTTGCCAGACCAGCTTGTGTTTCTGAAGTATAAATGCATTTTTATATACTGACAGTTAACATGATATAATATTTAAGGATGCATTCCATTTTTTTGATACTCTCTCCATGTATATACACCAGAACAATTTTTTCTTTGTTTATGTCACTTATCCAAAAAACGTCATATGTCAGGTCCCTTACAAAACACAAACAGACAAAAATTACAACAATAAATTACAACAACAAAAAAAACGATTTTAACATAAAAACAGGGTCATCCTCTAAGAAAAGTTACTTTTTGCAAATGCTAGTTTCAGGTGAGAGGTGCTAGTAACCATTATGCTGAAGTAATAGATACATAGTCTGGTTGTATAATGTTAATAGTAGGTACATTGTAAAAATCCAAATGATGCTTCCCAGCTATCCCAGGGAGCTTGATAAATTATAGAAATGTATTTTTTCATCAATGTTATAACATCAAGATGATTATTTCTAAGATATGTAAACAACACCATAATCCAAAGTGGGTATCTTTTTTCTACATCTCTAAAGCCAATTTAGCATCTATCTGTAATTATCGTGAACCATGTTCATTGAGATGCTTTACAAATACATCAGTGTACATTTGGCTTCATAATTCAGGCTGTTTGTATCTTTCCAACAGCACAGAGGATGCTTTGTAATAAGCCAAAGCCCCTCATGTTTATATCTAGGGTCATCGATTCCCTGCCTCATTCCATTTCACAAATGAATAAGTGTTAGCCAC
The DNA here is from genome assembly GCF_963924715.1 of Thunnus thynnus. Classification (NCBI taxonomy): domain Eukaryota; kingdom Metazoa; phylum Chordata; class Actinopteri; order Scombriformes; family Scombridae; genus Thunnus; species Thunnus thynnus. The sequence continues at coordinate 2,733,624 of NC_089529.1, forward strand.
TTAAAACTAAATTTAAAAAAAACATGCATTTAGCCAAAAATAGTGAGGGTCAAAGGATATCTAGTCAATTACTCAGAGGAACGATGTGTTGTGATCTAGTGTTATTAGGCAATGTAGATCACAGGAATATCTTTCCCAAACTAATTTCCTTTGTATTCCTCTCTAGTGTGGTTTTAACTGGCTTGAATGAATTGGGCATCAAAACAAGTAAAAAAAAAAAAAATATATATATATATATGTATATGTGTATATATATATATATATGTATATACATACAAAAAGTATAAAGTCAAGAGCAGACTTTTTCAAAGTGTGTAGCAGAATAAAACTAATTGCAGTCTCGTGTGTTCTGCATCTGATTTGTTCGAATACGTGCAAATTCCTCTGCAAGTTCTGTTGGTAATAAAAAATGTTTCATCTTCTGCTGAAGTCACTCGGGCTCATATCAAGTGCTGAGATACAGGTAGTGAGAGGATTGTTCTAAAAATGCTTTGGAATGAAAGGTTTCAACTCTTGACAATTCATCACTTGAGCAGATACACATACTGGTCAGTTTCCCCCCTCTGAGGGGTTCTCTTAGCTTCTTGCAAGAAGACAATGTCTAATTGTTGATTATTGAAACATCATTTTTAAAAAAGCATTTTCAGCTAAATTGTTAGAAAATGGAGCTACCTAAAAATAGATTCCTGTTTATTACAATGTGGGTCTTATCTTTGTAGCTTTGGCCGTCTTCTCCATTAGATATAATAAAAACACCAATTAACATGCTGAAAAACGACTCTCATCCCAAGACAAAGCCCTCCAGTGGCCATAGGAGTTGTGACTCTTGTCTGTCAAAAGAAAGGAGGATTAGTGTGATGTTGTTGTAGAGCCACTAGGTCAGCAAAGGGAAGAGTTTGCTTCCATGCAACTGTTTGCTTTCATTCTCTCCTCCATGTACATTTGGCTAACCTGGTGGTCTGTTTAAAACCTGTCTGATTGCTCATGTTTTCTGCCCAATCTGACCTTTTTTTTTAGTAATGTAACCTTGTTCCTTGATCTCAGCAATCACATTGGTAGGTACAATTCTATTATTACTGAAAATGAGGAACATTTTAATAAGTCAGAATGAATTTAACTGCAGTTGAATAAAAAAAGCAGCTGTTACTACACTGTAGGTACTCTCCAGTGCACCAGCAGCTCTACTACACATGTTTGATACAGATGTTTTGCCTATTTTTTGTGTTGTCTGAAGGACACAACTCTGAATGGAAGACTTTACTAAGACGGAGTACGTGAGATTGCGTCTTTCCACAAAGCATAGGAGCAACTGCCCATGCAATGAAACTGTTGATTTATCATCTCTATCAAATAATTTGAAGGATCAAGCAATGCAAGGTTAAACATCTACTGAGCTTTTGTGTTTTCTCCCATTATAGGTGGCGTACATACAGTGACAGACATGTGGGTAGTATCAACTTTGTATACTTGGAAACTTTCAAACTGATACAAGATGCATTGTACATATACAGAAACTGATTCCATTTTGACTGTACCAGAAGGCACAATCCCTGTTTGAGAAGATTTTTTTTATTGCCTGTACAATTCTAGTTTAAGACGCCAGCTGAGGTAGCTCAGGGTCAGCTATAGAACAGCCCACTTAGAGCTGGAAGGAATTCAGAGACTTGGAAAATGACAATGAAGCTGGGTGAATGCTGCTAAACAAATACCCCAGTGGGGGAAAAAAATGTTTTTCCTACAATGCAGCCCTGAGGCAGGATGCTTGTTCAAATGTTCACCATTTGAACTTATTTTGTATTGTATGGTCAAAAAACATATAGCATTACTGTTGAAAGCACTTTTATAAAATCCAGTAGATTTACTGTCTAGCATTTTTTAGCACCCTTTGCCCTCGGTGTATTATCCTTGCTTTGTGTTGAGGCTTGTTTACAGTGAAGGGAGCTTTTGCTTTTTGTGGCGTTGCCCATGCTCCTTCCCTCCACGTCTTGATGGAAAATGGGGCTTAGTTCCCTCTTTAACACTGTGATCAGGGATATTTGGAATCAGCACTATACATTTGAGACGTGGCACACGCGAGTATAAAAATGTTGCATAACATTCTTGTCCCATTGCAAATGAAATTAAAGGTCACTCCGGTGTGCGCAGGCAATTCAAACATAAGCCACTTTACATCTTCAGACTACAATAAAAGATATAATTAGATGCATTTGTGTCATGCCAGCTCACAAGTACTGCCAGCTCTTGCATCAAAAGCTTATTCATAACCTTTTGCTTGAGAAAATGCTAATTTGTTTGTATTTGGATCATGGATTGGGCTCTGACAAGGAGGGGCAGAGAGGAGAGCAAAGCTCAGTCTGCTGAAATCACACATCCGCAGCTCAGTAATGCCTGTAAGCCTCAGGTTTGCTGGCATATCCTTACTTGCTGCCTGACTGAGAACACAAGCGTTCGCGCAAGACAAGTCGCGGTTTTCAGTGATTATGGTACAAAAACTGCATCTTGCATTGCATTTGACTTCCCATGAAACCTTGGAATAAAGGGCTTTAAGCACAGACACTCAGAATGATTTATACATGGGTAGGTCTGAACACTGTCTTTCCCAACCTGCCCTGTGTTTACACAACCCATGATTTAACACAGTTAATTTATAATCCACCAGGGTCATTGGCTATTTAAGTACAGCTACCCACGCTACACTTCTCCACCAGGCACTTTTCTCTTTACCGAGTCGATTAACCTCTCCCACTGCAAGTGGAAGTGGATGAGACTCTGCCTGGGTTATGGGGCTAACCAAAAAAGGCTCATCCCTCTGCTGCAGTAAAAGGCTCAGAGGTCAAAACTGCCCCCTCAGCGCCCAAGCCAGGCTGCTGATCTTTATTCAAAGCTACAACAAGCACATAACTCGCCAAAATATAACCCTCTGCACTGCCTGTTCAAAGAGAACCAGGGCACAGTCTATTTTAAATATTCACCCTGGCTCTGTTGCAAGTCCTGCTAAGCACACAACCGAAACTGAAGTATATTTTGTGGGGAAGTGGGAAAAATAAGTTATATCAACCAAAAATGCACCTAAATTTGTGCCATATTATGTCCCTGTTCTTTGAAAGGTGAACCAATCCGTTATCAATCAGGACGAGCATCTGACTTGGGCAACTTAGAATAGATTAATGGTGCTTTTAAGTTGCCTAATCACAGCTTTCAAGATAATGAAGGTCATTGCCTGTTGTGTAGGAAACAGAGCATGTCATGTGAGTAGAGAGGAGTTAATTTAACTTGAGAAATGGACGAAAGTCTTCCACTTAAGCCCTGTCCAAATAGCTTCACACTGGTGAACACAGTGCTGCAACTAAAGAGCTGTGCCTGATCAAGTGGGAAGCACCACTCCTCCCCACAACCTCTTAATATTATCCAGCCCTCAACCATGACTTCATCTATAAGGGTTGGTTCATGTAATTAAAAAAATAAGTAAATTAATAAAATACATGTTTTCTCACTTTTTGGTTTTATTCATCCACATTTTGAGATATTCATCTCCGAGTACCTGAACCATGTTGTCTCAGTCGTGCTTTGAGCTAAATGTTAACATGAGTGACAATGCTAACATGCTGATGACTAGCAAGTGATATTTACTATGTTCACCATCTTAGTTTTGCCTTGTGGCAAGCTAACATTAGCTAATTAGCACTAGACACAAAGTACAGCTGAGGCATTAGCAAAACCAAAGCAATGGACAGGTTAAAAAGTTAAGGAATTGCCAAAATGATTACAATTCATCCTGTGGGGAACATGAATGTTGAACCAACCAACTGACTGACAGACTGACATTACCATTCCCAGTGCCATGCCACTAAATGGCCAAAAATTCAAAAGATTTATGTTATTCCAGCAACAATGTGCTGGTGATTTCACAGACTTTGCTGTGAATTTTCATCTAAACTACTTAAATAATTTCAAAACTGTCAAAACTGTTGACAGCGAGTATGTGTGAAATCCTTCCCTATTAGTGTGCGAATTCTGTGTAAATGTACCCATTATATAGAGTCCACATAGACTTCCATGGAATAGAAAAAAGTAGTTTCCATGAGATGTACACTACTTTCTGCTAACAATCCCACAATGCAATGTGCTGCATTTTATAGATGTGGGAATTACCACTGTGTGACTCCACAGCTGACAGTGATGAAGCGCAATGATGATAACTAGTAAGTGTCCAAAACCTCAATTTCCTGCTCACTGTTGAGTAAACCATTGAGTGTCTGTTACACAGGGAGCAGTGAATGAACGAACGGGCCAGTGATTTGGGACACAGCCAGTCTCTTGATTATCAAGAGTAATTGTTCTGGAGATGTCGCTATTTAATATTTTAATGGAATTTTTCAATAATCTGAGCACTTCAAATTGAATTCTGGGGAAAACTGGAAAACACGCAAGACTAACTTTGCAAATATAAATCTGTATTACAAGATGTGACAGAAACTACACTCAAGCACCTCTAAAAAATAAAAACTTCTCATAGTTTGTATTAGCCCACGTTGATGACAAATGGCTGCATTGTACAGCATATGCATAAAAAATAACAACTGTTCCGCAAGTTGAATCATACATCTTTTTGTTAACAATTCAGTGAAAGGAGACTATTTAAATGCCTATTTTATGCAGTAAACCCATCTGGTACTTCAAGCTGATTAAAACACTGGCTAAGAATTATTTGAAGCAACTCCTGGACACAAGTCTAGTGAGTAGGAAGTTTGTGTGGCAAAAGACATATTACCTGAAACCATGATGATACAATTAGCAAATACTTGGCAGGATTGAATTAAGTAGATCAGCCGATTTAAGTACGTGGTCAAAACATTAGCTCTCACTTCCTCCTTGGTAGTCTAAAAGAACCACAATATGAATTATTTCTATTGAAGCAGTCTGGCTCAAGGCTAAAGTGATGTTTATTGCAGTATGGCTAAAGTGACTGTATAGTAAGCGTACCGTACCACGCTTACTGTATAGTAAGCGTGGCTTTTGCTTTGAACGCACCAGGGATGTCTCTTTCTGTTGGCTCCTACATTTAAAATTGCCATTTTCTATCTGTAATTCATGCATAATTGCCCTGTTGTTTATAGACATTTTTATTGGTCAAGGAACAACACAGCTTAATTTACCGTCACATTTATTCTCTGTGATCATGCAGTGCTGAGTCACATAAAAGGATTTGGACAGTGAAACAGGCCTACATTTATTAACATTTTTAAAGGATGCTACATTATTTAAATAGTAATCTCTTATTGCCATGTAAAAAAAAAATAAATAACAGAAGAAGTAGCTGGCAGAAGAAGCTCTTCCTTTGCTCCACAGTTATGGTTTTGGAAATTTTCTATGGCATTCCTGTTTGTATTGGATAGCAATTAACTAGAAGTGAAAACAAAGAAAGGAAAGGAAGGGAAAGAAAAGCAAACCGCAGAATTAGTTTCATGGAGGCAAGAGCAAACATAGCATAGCACACAGCACATCCAGTCCTCAGTTTAATCAGCTGAATATGACAATACTTTGTGAGTCTCATTGTTATGGAGGCACCAGTCTTCCATTAGCGAGCTCTTTAAACATCTGCCAGGAGCTAGATGAAGAGTCTATATTGTCTCAGCTCACTATATATCCAGAACCATCTCTGACAATTTCCCTCCCTCCTACTATCCATCTCTTTCTCTCTCTATCTATCTCTGCCCATTGTATCTCCTACACAATGTCTCCCCCCTCTCCCCCCTGTCTCCAACTCCCCCCCACCCCCCCACCCCCTCTTGCCACCCCCTTCTCTCCCTCCATCTATCTCCATCTCAGGCTCTCTCTCCTTCCTCTCCTATCAGATTAGCTTTAGCTGGGTCGTTCTACCTCTCATCTAATTTGCCTGGCGGTGTCTGATTGGCATGTGAATCACAGCGATGTCAGAGCTGCCTTGATATTAATTGTTTCTAGGTGTGTGTGTGTGTGCGTAGGTGTCTCTGAATCACGTGCTCGCTTTTCAGAATCATTGTAGGACTCCACTTTTTTATTATTTTATTTTTTTAATTCCTCCCGTGGATTATAAACAGTCTGTTTGTGTCCTATGATATCCGAAACACAATATATATCCATTTGAAAGGAGCAATTTTGGGTGCAACTGTCATTTGCATTTTCCCACTGCTATAAATGTCAGTTCCAGCAGAGATAAGTGTTGCGCCGTAAAATGTACACATGTTGTTCAAAGCAGAGGTAGCATTTATTTCCATATCATCTGTCAGCATTAGTTACATCAGTCGAATTTATTCAGATAAATTATCTCCCTCTTTTCCTCGGGTAGCAGACGTCTACAGCAGGCTGGGGGCCCGGCTGAGTGGTTGAAGGACTGCTATCCGTGCGTGAAGCGAATACCCCTGGCAACTATTGGTTAGCAATATATTATAAATAAATAGCTGGGATGGAGTGATTCTTATGAAGTCTTAATATTGCCTTACAGTACGTGTCTTACGGATAGCTCAGGATACAGGAAGAGCATGGCAGGATGTCAGCTGCAGGTCAGGGGAGATTTTGCTTGAGGGAACAATCTGGCTTCCAAAACAGCTTATTGCCTTCACACACACTTTTACTCTCACAAGACTTTGCCATCACGACACTGTAGCTGCTGCCTTGGTACCCACTTTTGAGAAGGGAGGAAGGAGCTGGTATTATTGTCTGTTTGTACAAATATACTCAGGGGGATGTTGCTTTTGTCCTCTGCATGGGGGGCTGTTTTCCCCTGCTGCAGTAAGTAAACTTAGTGCTTTGTTTCCTGCTCTATCCTATCTCAGCAGCTCTTAACAATGAGGATTTTAATTGTACTGGCTGCGCAAATGAAACAAAATTAATTCCATCAGCAGTCAGCAGATGCATATTTTTGGTCTTTTACTTGTTTCGAGGCAATCTGCTGTGAGAAAATTAACAGTTTTAAGCAGTAAAAAGAGCTCTGGCTAACTCTTTCAAAGTCAGAGGTTGCTGTTTGTCCGGGGAGTCAGCAAGCCTCTGAATGCCAGGCTGAGCAAGGCAAAGATGACAGTCAGGAAGCTAATCCTCTGAAATTATTTGGTCGGCAGTCTCTGAACTTCCACATTATCTTCCTCTGCATACCGCTGATGATTTAAACGCCTCAGCCCACTTTTGACAGGTGAATACAAGCCTGAACCAGCTTTTCTAATAGGCAAACCTTATGGAATGGCTCCATGTTTTTGGCCTCCAGTTTGAATTTCTTGTATACAGAAGGTGTGAGGGGACCTTTATTTTGAGATAAGGGAGCTGACAGACCAAGCAGCCAAAGCCGCAGAGCTGAAATATGCTTGCACACTGGTTTCAAGGCAGTGAGTGATGGTGGATGGCATTATTTGCAGGTTCCTTGTTGGTACACAAACCACAACAGATATCTTCATTTAATACGTTCCCTCAAGTATACTGGTGCCACAAAACACCTGCTTGGCAACGGAGAGGAAATGTTTATTAAGTCAAACAAATAAATAAACATGTCACAAAACCAAACAAGGAAGAATTAATTCCCAAAAGTAACGCTAAGCTACAAAAAAATTCCTCAACACGCTATTAAAAGTGTATTCGATAATAGTGATTGTATGAAAAGAAAAATGTTTAAAAAACTTTCACACCTGTCAAAAACTGCAAAATTTCATATATACTGTATATTAATATAGTCAAGATAGTTTTTTATTCTGTTTTACATCAGCAGATACACACAATTCTGAAAAATAATAGAAACAAAACGTTGCTGGAAATGTCACAGTGTTTTCAAACTAATAACATGGTGTCCATTCTAGCCAACCTTTAAAGATAAGTTTCCAGCATCAACCATTCAGTGACAAGGAACTTGAGTCAGCTGACCTGTCCTTCACACAAATTATATTTGAAACTTTTTTCCAGAAAGTGTGAGGTGGTGTGACTAATTCTCAAATAGTTATTAGATGTTGGAACATGATCACTCATTAATTTCCCAGTAGAAATGATGAGACTAAAGGCTCGGTCAAACTAGTATTATAAACTGTGAAATGTAGGGGTGAAGTAAATTCATTTCAATAGGGTCGACGCGCACGTGAGGTCGAGTTTAATCTGCATGGAGCGTGAGTTCAACTTCAGAGAGAAGCTGAAGAAGAGAATAAAGTCCCCAGAATTCCATCCATGAAGGTCTAAAAGCAAACAGGCCTACTTTTACGGTTCATTTAAGTCTTTGTCACTGATAATGAAAGGGTGACAGTACTGTCATTTTATGTAAGAAAAAAATGTGCTACAAGTGAATGAAAAAGCAGGAAAGCATAGCTAACATTGGCATTTTAACATTAGCAAGGAAAAAATAGTTCCAAATTGATGCTAAGATTAAACATTAGTCAGCTAATGTGCTGTTCAATAGAGGCTTGTTGTGTTTGGTGATTTTGTGTCAAGTAGTAACAGCACCATAACCTTTTTATCCTGAGTGGGAAGTTTATTTTAATTCTATTTGTTATATATAAGTTTTGAAGGCAGTATGATTTGGGGCACACATAATTCACTACAAAACACAGATATTGACACGAGACATGTTTTCAGCTTTATATAGGATATATTATTTTAGACTCCGTTTCACACAGCTTTATATTATACATACATGTATAATAGATTTACACTTTTTATCACATTTGTCAGATAAAGATCTGGTATTATGGCATATTTTGAGTATTTTTTATTAATTCTGAGTCTATTTTTAAACTTGTCTGTGACATTTTATTCACCAAAAGTTGTTTAGATTTCTCTAAATCCATCTTTCTTTACAGCCCAGATTCCACTCTGTCCTCCAGCTGTCTGTTTCTGAAGTTATTTACATAAAATCAGCATTATTAATGACCACCTACTCTGATTGGCTGGAGGTGTGGCACCCACCTTCACCTCCAGCAATCCGGAATACTACCTAATGAATAATTCAAGATACCTTACGCTGCATCTTTACATGGAGTAACGTCTGCAGCTGGAGAGGTAAGGCAGTATACATCACATATCCTGAATGAAGGGAAGAACCTGCTGTTGCACAGTTGAGATTTCAACAGGATGTTTCAGAACAGTAAGATTGTGTCTAAGTTTCCTCACAAAGTAAAAGTCATTTTTTCAAATGTAGCCGGAGGGTGCTAGCATAGCTTTAGCACAGATATATTATATTCCTTTAGCTGAGGAACAGTGAGAAACAATGTTTAAAACTTCATCCAAAGATTGAAGATGAAAAAGTTGAAAATCCTGCAGAGTACTGAGTCTTGTTAAGTAGACACACGTACACACAACCACTCACTGATAATGGAGGGAAGATTGTCTCCAAAAATGAATTTCAGCCAAATAATAGCAGGGGTGGGTAGTAACTGACATTGTTTTTAAACTGTGTTTTTACTTTTTACTCAAGTATTTTTTGGGCCAGTAATCCACTTTTAACTTTGTTACATTTGCCATTAATACCTTCCTTACAACTAGTCTGTTATTTACGAGGCATTTTGCTACATTAACCTAAGCTGTGTGCGCGGTTACGCAGGAGAGATTTAACCTTCTCCCTTGAGACATGCGCTTGTGCCAGATATTAATGAGTTGGGCAAATGCAAAAATTCCGAAAATTAGGCAAATACCTTTTCAATTTAAGGTTTGGTTGTTCTACTAATATAACTCAAATCCAGTAACTGCACACTCTGTCACTGGTGGCTATATTGGAAAGCAGCCTGCAGCACCCTCTCACAGATACTTTCACTTTCCATGGAGAAAGAAGACGCAACTGATTAAAGATTGAAAGAAAAAGTTCAAGGAGGAAAGAGAAACACAGAAGCAGCCCAGGTGCCAGGAGATGGAGAAACATGAACAAATTCAAAGCAGGAAAACTGATAAAGAACTTACACATGTATCTAGATGAATTACTGTTCTGATAAATATTTTTTTTGAAGGCACAATCTGTTTGCAAAAGGTCCAAATGCAAATCTAAATGTACACTAAAGGGCATACCCCCTTAAAAAAGTCAAAGCACAAGATTGAAATCTGCTATAACACAGGCACTAACACTACACTACAACTTGATATAGGCAACCCTATTTGACCAGCGTCTTGTTGCCGCTTTTCTTCAGCGACGACGAGTCAGCTCACTGATCTCTCTTCTCCAGGGTTGGAGTTGCTGGTACCTGCTTGTTCCTGCCTGTCGTGCCGTGGTCTCATCGCCACCCGCCAACAGTCATCACTTCTACTTTGAGTGCCTCGGGCAGAGAGCGGCATGATGCAGCCACCGCCTTGCGTACTCTATGGCAAATACCTCGCTGCACAGCTCCTCTATGGCAGCATTTCCTCCAGATCTATGCCAGAAGCGGCGGGAACATTTTTGACAATGTGACGTCTCACTTTGCTGCAATGAGAGCGAGCCGGAGCTCGAGATAGATCTCTGCGGTGAAGATGAAATCACTGCTCCATCTGGCCCTCTGCCGCTGCAGCCGCCACCACTGTTGGATGCCTCGGCTGATACATTCCAGCTGTTTCTCCAATGGATGATGACAACAACCTCTCATCCTTCTTGGCGACTTCGCTGACCTTAGGAAATCTGCCGCTGATATCTGTTTGCCACGATTTCCTGAAAGTTATGGCCATGGCGGCGGAGCGTGTTGGGCTTCCTTTGCCCCACCCCCCCATCCCGCCCAAGCTGGTCAGCCGGTTCCGTGAAGGATTTTACAGCCCGGCTCATCCTGCCCAACCCACCTTCGCCTCCTCTACCAGACATCTGGCAGTGTGTTGAAGCATTCTGGAAGAAGCCACTGAAAACAAAACCACCAGTGGCAAGACTGGTTTCCTGAGAGTGCAGGGCCAAATGGAGACTGGCTGTCCTGGTGTGCCCTCCCTGGAAGAGGCCCTCGCAGCCCTCCTGATTCCCGACTGGGCTGGGTGGGCTGCAGCAAGAGAGCCACAGCCTCCTCTGGCGCAGGACAAAGTCCAGCGCAAACAGGCCACAGCAACGATAAATCTCGCTGGGGCGTCGCAGCGGCAAAGACCCTGCATGCCTTTTCTCCATTGCAGAACAGGTTGAATTTCTGGGTCGCACCGTAGGCACGTCACGTGTGGTTGGGACTCACTGCCCTACAGAGGACAGACAGAGAGGACCTCCTGGGAGCTCCCATAACGCCGGACAGTCTCTTCAGATCCCTCTCCTCTGTCACTCAGCGCTTCAAGAGGCTCGAAGAAAGGAAGGCACAGCTGAGCCGCTATCTGCTGCTCGCCCCTTCTTTGAATCAGAGAGGAGACGCGGTGTGACGCCACAACGTCACAGTGAGGAGGAGAGTGCACAGGCGGGGTAGAGCACTGACAACCTCCGCCGCAAATATCAGTGAGCGATTGCGTGCGTGTGATTGGAGAGGAGTATTACCCATAGAGTCCAGTAGAATACTCTGCCTGTGGATATAGAACTAGGGTTACAATATCATAACCTTTGGTACTGCCTCAATCCTGCTAGCTCTTGAGCTGCGAATTTCAACATTTCAAATAACTTAAAAAGACAGAGGAGATAGAATTGGATGATTTTAGTCAATTGAGTGCCCCCACCATCGCCCTAATCCATGCCAAAGATCAATTTTCCAATATACCAGCTCTTGTTGCCACTGTTTCCATCTGCCCTCATTGTTTCCTCATGCCTTTGCCAATGTGTAATCATCTTAACCATCAATGTAAATCTGTTTAAAGGTGTCAGCTAAATACATTAATTGTGACATGTCAGATAATTTTGGGCATTTGGCTGCAGCACAGGCTTCAAACCTCCATTTAAGGTCCTTTGCTTAACTTCATACTGTACATCTGCCACACTCCAGATAGTCAGGCCTCTAACTGTGATGGAAGCCAGATAACATCATCTTTGGTACACTCAATATTTCCTAAGCCAGTGGGGATGCAAGCATCAAATGACACATATTCCAGCTTATTATCACTGATGTAGAAGTGGCAGGGTGAATAATTCAAATTGGAAAAACCTGTACTTCAGAACCTCTCTTTTCTTAGCCAGGCTGTCTGTACATGTAGCAGTCATACCTTGCCTATACCGTTTGAATAAGTTGGTTGGGTGCAGGTATTTCCCTACTGTCAATAAAGATTATCTTTTGTCTCCTGGATATGTTGATATGTTGCAATATACAGACAAGAGCTCAAAACACAAAGCTGAAAGATCTCAAACCTTCAAAAGTCCCAGACATTGTGAGCTTTGTTTATCAAGCAGATTTGGTTGCCTGAATCAGACACCACCTCATGCCGCCTGCTTGGCATCTGCTGTGCTTTTCCCCTCCTCCTCCTCCTCCTCCTCCTCCTCCTCCCTTCACCCAGACTTGAAGCAAAGTAGGCCGAGGCCTTGGGAAGTCCCTCAAGTTACTTATCTCAGCAGTATGGATAGACACTTACCTCCTCCTTCCTCAAAATGACTCGAGTTTTAATAGTGTTTGGTTCTCCTAACCTGCTGTGCGAGTGAAAAGTTACACAGGTTTCGTTTTTTGGCAGTCTCTACCTACCGCTGAACTAAATTATGAATCACTTGGTGATGTTTGGAAATATATTATTAAAAAGCTGCACACCTCCACAATACTTTTTCGGGGTGTGTGTGCGTAATGTTCAACTGTTCGTATACTCAATTTGTAAATGATCTTTGTTTACACTCCCAGAGTTTGTATTAACATTCAATTTTGCATTAATGAATATGAATGTGGTCGTCCAAGTGTTGCTTAACTTGCACAGTCTTTTCATTAGCTGTTGTGCTGTCAGCGAGCAATGAGAAAAACTTGCTCTTGGCTCATATCTGCACTGTGGAAAAGGAGCTTTTAATACAGACTGCGCACTTCATCATTGAATTTTCTTCACTTTCTATTTTAATGTGCAAGATTATACTAATCAAAAACAGAATATGAATCTAATGTCTACAACCAAATGGAATCAGGAAATGAAAAATAAAACCCAGAGACCATGTGTCTTGTATAAATTTTAGTCGAAATAATTGTAGGTTTTGTAGTGTTAGTTCAAAGTTGTTTCAAGGCTCAGGTCCCAACCAAAACATTAACCCTACCTTATCCAAGCTTTAGCACAGTGGTTGCTTAAGTCAGAGGGCACCACAAGATTTCTTTTTATTTCTTTCTTTTTTTAGCTTAAAGAAATGCTGGTGCATCTCAGCACTTAACAGCATCTGAGACACTCAAACCTGAGCCAATCAAAAAAACCAAAATCAGATTGAAAATTAAAGTTATTGGCTTACGGCTTTTCATGGGAACACCCCTCTTAGGCCAGCAAAGAGCTTGACTAATAGAGGTACAATGGAGTATGATGAGGTTATGTAGGGCATGTTTTTGTCCTTTTCTGTCCTTGTAATTACCATAGGAATGAAAGAAATACATGTAATTGGTAAAGTTAATTTGTATTAAATGTTTAAGTTAAGTTTTTGTGAAGTTATATTTACTCACCAAAGTGCATTGTGTGTATCATTGAGGTCTAACAAGGATAGTGTTTAAGGCATTCCCTTCCTCATAAAAAAATTGTTAAATCCTGCATTGTTTACGTGTTTATTAATTTGCAGTCTTCTTCTTCCCTGCATTTCTTGGTGCATCACAGCTCCCTGTTGGTCATTGGAATAGTGTAAAACCATTGGCAGTGATATGTTTGTGCACTCATGTTTGAGACAAACAAAACAGGGACCCACTTGCAAAAAAACTGCTTCATAGCACTACTAGAGGTCAGAAAGTCCTTAGGTATGATACCTTTAAGTTAAATACTTATGGTCAAATTTGCAACATATCCAGAACACCTTTTTCTTCTTGGTCTATATTGTTTTACTTTTGTTAAATAGAAATCACTATGAAAGGGCTTAAAAATGTTTAGGAGCAACTCTCAGATAGTGTAGGAATAACCAGCTGAAAAAAGCTTTGCAGTGAACCCTTTGCAGATACATACTAACTTAACATTCTGACCGATATGTAAGGAGAAAGATAAATGTAGTGAAATCGAAGCAACATTAGAGTAGATTTCCCCAAAATCTGTTTTGTCAGTGCAAAGCAGGTGCACATGAATGAATAATTGATTTTTAGTTAGTAAGTTTAGTGGAAGACGAAGATGAAGAAGGGCAGTCCTTTTCCTCAAACCCTAATATATTCCAGTCTTAAAATATCTTAGACTAACATTTTTTTCTAAGTCCAATCCAAATGTCAGATGATAACTTTTAAGATCATGTAAGTAATCATAGTCACTAATCAGCTTAGTGTTATAATTAGGCTTTTGTGATGAGTCCCTACACAGTAGAACAGGCTGCCTGAGAATGTTAGAGACACTGTCATCTTTTTCTAACCTGACGTGCCAGATGGTTTGTTACACAGAACCATCTGAGAAGTTGTCCTTGGAAACTGTTTGGAAAAGGGCAGGCACTTCCAAAAAAAATACTTGGCAGGTGATTGGATGAACCATCTGTCTATCACCGTCTTACCTTGAGAGGCAGCTGGATTTGTGAGATCACGCGAGAATTCTCATAGGATGCCGATCGGTCGGACAAGTGCGTAACTCGAAGCCCGACGAGATGGATTCTGGCGTGATCTTGTCATGTCGTGATCTGGCAAATCCAGCTGCCTCGGAAGGTAAATCAGACTAAAAGCTTTGCTTTTAAGTGTTTATTTCTGTTTATTATTTATTTGTATATTGTTGTTTTCTTTGGTGCGGTTGTCTGATTTTATGCTTTTATGGTCCTGAAAATACATTCACATTTTCAGTCAGATTTGTATCCTTTTCCAATGCTGCCTCTCAATACAAACAAAACATGCTGCAGCCTTGAGTGCCTAGAAAACTGTGATAAGCAGAACAATCTTTCCCTGAAACAGGACGGGCTGGGTACACAAACACTTTGTGTATACTGTGACAACTTGCAGCTATTGTGAGTAATAGAAAAAGGATTCACAAAAATTATGAATCTTTTGGAGGGGTTCAATTTGAAGTGAATGGTTTGTGTGTATTCACTGTATCAATACAAAAAAAAAAAATTGTTTTTCTCTACCTCCTCTCACAGAACTACACACGTACAAACATCTTTTTTTTTTTTTCTCATCTGGGTTTGCTGCTACTTTAATACTTATTTGCCACCGTGATTTCTCCCTATTGCAGCACTGGAAACCATTTCAATTAACCGCCGTGACACTTCACCCGAGGATACTGACAGTTATTGGGTGCGCGGTAAATCAACGACAGACTGGGAGGATATTCCCAACCATCTCACTGATACGCTTACCAAAACCTAGACAAGAACATCTACCCGGTCCCTCAAACCAAAGAATGTTTCCCCTCTAGAACGAACGCAACTATTTTTAGCCGTTTCCCCCCACAGTGAGAGCAAAATGCTAATCTTCAGCCAGCATCTCTTTGAACTATAAGAGGATACTTGAGGTGGATTATTTATGGCCACATAGCTGTAGTCTTAAATCCTGTTAAATCTGCCGAGAAGCCCTAACTGTAATGTTTGAGGGCTGGTAAATAAAAAAAAAACTGTGTTGCAGTGCTATGTCACCCTGGTGAACACATGACAGTTTACCGAGGATAATAATCAGGTATGAGCGCTTTTGAAAGCTCCGATCTCATTGCCTTATACATCTCCCTTTCTCTCTCTCTGCCTCTCTGTCTCTCTGCTAATGACAAGAGAGGAGAAATGAGGTGTCGTCATTTGATGTCCACGACTTGTTAATGATATGCTTGGCCTTTGCTGCAGTGACACAGCATTCAGCGCTGCCGATTGATATGGTAATGCATTATATGTTTATGCTCACATACATATTTTCATTTCAAAGGGGCAACAACAAATGCCTGAGACGAGCACAACATTTGGAAAATGGGTCACTGCTGCTAAATGTTGATAGTGCTACTTTGCCCCCCAGTGGCACACAGACTCAGTGCAGACAAGGAGCATTTCATTATCATAACCTTCAGGCTGTTGACTTTCTTCCGCAAAGTCTGAGGCAGATATGCTGCATATATGCTCTTTTAATGATATGTGGGTTTAATATTCTACAAGTATTCTTATGATGTGCTAAAAATATATCCTGCATCTGTATTTGACCATGGTCCTGTAGTTGTAATTGTAGGCTGAAGCAGTCTCTCATCTTGGATGCTTTTGCTCAAGTGAGTCATTTCCAAACTGCTGTGATGGATGACTCATATGTTAAATTCGCTTGGCATCACCTCTCAGAAGCTGCAATAAAAACCTACACCTTTTAATATTTTTGTATCTAAACAAAATATTTATTTTTATATCACATCCTCAGAGGTTACAGATTTGTTTAAAGCTAAACCATATAGGTTTTTGTCTCACGATGATGCTTATTTGCCTCACAGGGTTTAAAATCAGGTTGAGAAGTAAAAATCAAATCAATTAATTATATCCTGCGATACAGAGCATGGCAAATTATCCTCTCACTCTGCCCAAATTCAACAGGCTTTTTCAGTGACAATAGGAACTGATTAGTTTTTTTCTCTGCAGTGTAAATGAAATGACTTGATATTTGTATCGTCAATATGAAATCCTGCCGGAAACACGACTTCTCTGTCTATCACTTCCTCCGCTAATTATAGCTAGGAGCCTGCAGAAGCAGCACACACTAAAGGAACTGGATGTTTAAACAAATGCTGGAGACTTGGCTGACAGGAACACACACACACTTTATAATTCATATTAGGTGTTTGAAACTATAATTCCCATGAACTACGCTTAGCTTTGTTTGTAATGTCACCATATACTATCATCTATATTCCTGCACCGCTCTCCAAATAATGTCTTAATTATGAGGTGCAGGAAAAGAAATGACCTTAGAGATCTGCATAGCACTGCATTCATTTGATGAATATATGGATGCAGGAATCATTGAAAGGATCTTGCTGTGTTCAAACACCCAGTTATGTATTATGGAAATTAACAGGCGTGCTCATTGATATATTGTGACAAGCTACTTTGCCTCAGTGCGGTTAAAAAAGCTCAGCTGATTCGACTATATCTGGTCCCCTATTGTACTGACTGTCACACTGATCCTCTTTGTGATCTACAAACAGGATGAAGAAGAGGAAGGAGACAAGTATTGCAAGCCAGGGCATGCACACACACACACACACACACACACATACAGGCAATCTGTCCATCTCATTACTTTCTAACACTGTCTTTCTCACATGTGTATATATCCGTCCACACATGCTCAAAGTACACAAACACGCCGAAGCTGCGACTCATTGTCGCATCAGGGGACAAGCACAGCCTTGAGCTGCAACACAAAGCTTCACAGTGTTGCAGCAGTGACATCTATACTGTATGGGCAGATGTACTGGGGCAACTGATACCATGTGGGGATTGGCCTTAGCTTCTAACACACATTCAAGGCTCATACATACAGAGCTCAGGCACTGATATGGGTTATAAAAACTACTGCTGGTGAGATGTCAGACCTTAGAATTCATCATAGTTTGAAATTAAAGTGTGCTCTCGTTCTGAGAATACACAAGAATGTACCTCGGAGGAAATTCTCATACAAACATCTTCCAAACATCATACCTAAAAAACACACAGTATGTTGTGTATGCACACAGTATGTAAGTGTCACTGTGAACGAGATATCAGCTCTTTAAAAGGTTTTTGAATCAACCATAATAGGCAAAAAAACAAAAAAAACAAACAGTTACTACTCCTGACATTATTGAGTCACATTCTATTAACATAAACCAATGTTCTATCCAGTGACAGTCAATGTATTACAGAGTATATTGAATGTCTGGCAGGGTTAAGGTTAAAATGAATTATGTGTACTGAATCTGTTTTTTGACACTTGACTCTTTTTTTTTTGACAACAATCAGGCATTGATTTTGAACTTCAATTAAAAGAAATCTCTTTTATTTTTGTGGACATAATTCAAGTAGAAAAATGAAGCAAATAAAATTCCTCCAAACTGAAATTTTAAGATATCTTTAAACATAATGCTGCAATGTAGTCATGTAAACCCGATCAATATTGTTTTTCTACACAAACCAGGGTATCAGGAGTAAAATGTTAAAATAATTTCTATGCAGCTATGAGTAATTTGTACCTGAAAATGACTTTTTTTGGTTCCCTGGAATTATTTATTTATTTTAATGTGATTAAACATACATCAACCGTAACAAAACTCATAACACACAAATATTTTTGAAAAAGGAACTTTATTTTTTTTTAAGAATCATGACTTATATATGTATGTGTAGCATTTTACAGTTGAAAAATTAACTAGTCAGTGCTCTCTTGTAGATAAACAAAGTGCTCTCTGGTATGTAACCATGTAAAATTACTAAACCTGTTCAAGTACAAGTTATCAGTAATGTTACTGCTATGGGCTGTCTATGGGCTCTAGACATTTACCTAAACTCATCTAAACCTATCTAAAGTGTTGCAATATTGTTTATTTCTGGTGTATTGTCTACTTAGAGTAGCAGGTGTTGGTTTCTGCTGCTCTGCGTTTTAAGCAATAATGACTAAATAAAGACTTTTGATAGAACTTCTCTCCATGCTTTCCCCAAAAGTGCTGAAGAGCATTTTTCTTTCATCTTCAAGAGCACCTTAAGGTTTCCTGGACTTACTGCATGTGAAACTGAGTAAGCACTGGCCTCTTCATTTTTCACTTTTCTTAGTACTTTTTTAGTGTTGGAAGTCTCATCATTTTTATGATCATGTCCAGCAAAGCCTCAGCCTTTGTTCCAGAGACTCTGTCTACACTCTTTGCTTTGTGAAGAGTTAGGCTGCTTTAAGACCGAAAACAGCCCAGTGTTAAAACAATGCAAGGGGCCGTGTTAGTGGGGGTATGCTGTTTAAGATACCGAGACAACAAAATACGATCCAAGAGGTCCAGCTGGAGCTACAGACTAAATGTGTTTAACCCTAATCCTTCTGACTGGAGTACCTGCAGACCCCAGAGGTATACTTTTTGTCATATGTCACAGGTGCTTTATTCTATCATTCCAATTTTTCATGACTTTGTCAATTAATTTGTTCCTCATGACTTCATATCATTGTTTTAATTGGTGCTTTTTTTAAAAAAAATACCAGTGTATTGGGGTCCCAATTCTACCCAATCCCACCTATGTAGTTTTAATAGATGGAACTATTTATTGAGTTCATGTTTGGCATCCTAATTTAAAGCATAACACACTTTAAATGGGGTGGGAGTAGGGGGGTGGGAGGGTAATGTCAATCATTTTAATGGCTTTGTGGAAAGATTGTACTTGGGATAAAAGCTGCAATTTGTATTAAAGAAAAGTATATATTTTCATTTTACACAATATGCAAATTAACTGTAAGTTTCCCAAGATAATCATAGTCTGTTTTTTTCAGATGACATTAATTACATAACTAATGATATTTTGGGAAAAAATAAGTTAACATTTTGCTATGATGGCTGTTTCTTAGAGTAGTTTATTCTTGGGGTCCCCAGGGACCCCAGTTGGTAGTCCTTGTATGTTATAAGTGTCGCTCTATCTAGTTTGCAGCAACAACCTTCCAATACATTGACCGTATGCCATCTTAAACTATTCAGTGACCATTTTTGCATTTGATGTGCTCATAGATGCAATGATACTGAGCGGTTTGCATGTTGGTAGTTTTCTCCTTCCAGCTTGGAAACACTGCTTCATGTCTTGTAGTCAGTCCTGTGAGACCGGTACATGACCCTGTGTGCAGTTTTCACATGCATATAAAATAACGTAAAGTATTTTCATTAAGTGAATTCCAATCATCATTCTTAAATGGCTTTTTTTGAAGGTTTAGAAAATGTAATCCTGCATCTCAATAAGGATGGTTACACCTATCTTAAAATAATTCCATTCAAAGAATTAATCACTCAAAAACACATTTGTTCAATCATTTAATTTGCACTTTTCCACAAGCTAAACTAAGCTGTAAGCTCTGTATATACTTGCCTGTTTTCATAAGAGAATTACTTCTAATCTACAATGTAAAAAAAAACAAAAACTTTCTTCTCAGGCAGACATAATCAGAAAAAGATGCATGTAAAAATTCTGCCACAACATGACTGAGCACCTCATTAGAGGGAGGAGGGAGGAATCTGGGTCATCCTGATCATAATATCTCACAGCTGGCAAGCTGTACTCCCATTCAACTATTGACAGTCTGGGAGGTTTACACAGCAAAAAGCCATTACTATGCAATTACTAAAACAAGTGCAGTCTATTGGAATGGATTAGGGAGTTTATTCAACAAAATAAATATTTCTTGGCATTTATCATTTCATCTGGGGGCCCAAATTGTAAGCAGCAACTGGGATAATCTTGTTTTGCTGAATCGTAGCAGCACTACAAACAAGCAGGGGATTAGTAATCCCTGTTGGAGAATTTTTTTCCCCCAGAGAAGACAGATAGTGGCTGGCACCTGGGGCAAGGGCTTGATTTCTGAACAGTAAACATTGATGTTTTCCCTTGCTGGAAGAGCTGCAGTCTGTCTGGACAATATTTCATATTGATAATAGCATTTCAGGGCGCTTGAGTAAATGGAGCTGGATACTGCAGGTGACAGCGTGAGGTGACCTTATCAAACTGTGATAAACTGGAAATGGGAAACTGAAATCAAAATACCATCACGGAGGGGGAGGCAGGATTCATCTGCTGTTCTTTTCCGGGGGCCCAGTAAGACGGGGGAAAAAAAACCTGAATTGCCTTGTTCGAAAGAAGATTGTATGACATGGTCTTTGCCAACTTGACAGTGCAGGCAGCATGATTCAGTCTGCAGCTCGTGCTCGCTGAGCTGTATTCACTCTCTGTAAGCTGCCTGAACATCTCACATGATTCTCACTGAAGTCGATCTTGAGCTGTGATCACTCAGGCTCGGCTAATCGAGCGGCAAGTCACGCATCCTGAGCGGTGGAGTTGTTTTAGGGGAGGGGGGGGTCATTAGTATTCAGAAAGAAACAAACAGCAATTTGGACCTAATTGGGTCTTAATGGCACCTGATCACTCACATACACAAACATGCAAGAGCACATGTGCGCGTGCACACACACACACACTCACAATATGTCTGTTTCTGACACCCAAAGCATGAATATAAACTCATTCTGTCAAAGTCTCTGGGCAACAAGTAAGGTCAGGACAAATTGAGAGTCTTTGCAGGAGTGAGTGAATTTTAAATAAGCGAGATGAATATCAACAGAGACTGAGTCATTTATGGTTTACAAGTGCTTTAGAAATGCCTATCAGAGAGTTTATCTTACAGTACCCTTTAGAGACAAAGGTTGTCCTTCGCTGATGAAGACACAGAAAGATGTCTTACCTGTAAAGACAGATAGAGAAAATGCAATTAGTTGGTAGAAATGGTAAACACAGAGCGCATGTTGAGCTTGTAAGTGGTCTCACACACTGTGGCTGCTTTTTAAATCAAGGACATTACTGTTATAATGCAGTTGCAGCTATTTCAAGAGTTATGAATTAAGTGCCCATCTGACTGATGGAGTGTTATGTTGTGCTGGTTGTCTCAAATCAACACCCTGTTTGCTTCATTTCAGCAGCCGCTTTGTGTCCCAATAAAAAAAGACAAATGTTTTGTCTATTTTAGTGACTTCTCAAAGATAATACAAAGGTCATATCAGCTCACAGGAGATCATCGACTCAGTGTTTGCATGCAGCTTGCAAGTGTCCCTCTCTGACCAGTTACAACATGCTGTCCCAGCAGATGTCAGTGTTACTCAAGCTATTTAAAACCCCTTACTGACTGAACAGCAGCTGAACAAAGAGAGCGACACTTCTTTCGGCTCACTCGCCAAAATCATTTACATAGCAAGAATGCCTTCAAAATTGCAGACAAATTTGTTAAAAAGTCAACATGCCAAGCAAATACTGTAAAGGCGCAAGAGAGAAATGAGAAAGAGAAGGAACAAGCAGCACAATTGCAGCATGAGAGGCAATCGCCTGTAGCATGCTGGAGATTCCTATCCTTTTCAAAGCAGAGTAAGCCAATTATATGAGGTTTGATTTAATAAGACTAAGCAGTTATTTCAGTCAGTGTGTTTGCTTGTTTGCCTCTTTGTGTGTGTGTGTGTGTGTGCTTGTTTTCCTTTTTACAAGAATAGAATAGTGATTAAATGCTATCCGTAATCCACAATGTCATAAGTTATGATGGCATTGTAATTGGATGACAGATAGAAGCAGAGTGTTAGCATGGAATTGAAAGGCCACAATGTCCCTCTTAGGTAACAACATGTCATTTTTGTCCTAGTGACACAATGATATCATGCTTTAAACTAGAAGAAAACCCTTATGAATTGATTAGACAACAAGTATTAAGTAAAAGTGGAGAGCAAACTCATCCTGCGCTCATCTTAAAAACACAAAAACAAAATTTTCCCAATTCTATCAAACCAAACTTCACATTAAATGTAGGTAGTGTCACCATCTTGGTCGACACATTTCAAACTCTGATATAAAATTATGTTCTTATAGGAGGTTAATTGAATCTTGAAGCAGTTTATGGGATCAAAGTACAAAAGACAGTGCAGAGAGGACATGATAAGCATGTGCAGAGCCAAAAACATAAAACAGATAGGACACAGACTGTGACAAATGGCTAAGATATGAAAAGAGGAAGAGACACACAAACACTGTGACTACTAAGACAGCTACAACTGAGATGAGAGGAGGGTTACATATGGGAAACATCATCGCAGGCATCATTCATCACAATTACTAAAGTTAGGACTGGACTGGGAGATGATTTCATTTGTATGTACTCATGTCTGTAATGAGGTCTACAAAGGCAGACAAGTGTTGCAACTCATTCTACTTGCCTGCAGCAGCAAACCGGGCGACTGTTTCCCTTCTGAACTATGTGACGTTTGTCTTTGATGTATTTAACACAAGAATCAGTGCAGAAGAAAGGCCTCTGCAAACTGTGGCAACTGTCCTGAAGAGACTCCAGAGAGTTTCGAAATGAGTTCAAAACTGTGTTGTGTGGAAATGAATGGATGGATGATCTTGCAACAGCACAGGCAGGGATACTAATGTAAAGGCTTCGGTTTTATTGAGCAGAGCTGCGGGTATTAGCAGCAGATTCAATTCAATTCTATTTATATAGCACCAAATCACAACAAAAGTCATCTCAGGGCACTTTTCACATGGAGCAGGTCTAGACCGTACTCTTTAATTTACAGAGACCCAACAATTCCCCCATGAGCAGCACTTGGCGACAGCGGTAAGGAAAAACTCCCCTTTAACGGGAAGAAACCTCAAGCAGAACCCGGCTCTAGGTGGGCAGCCATCTGCTTTTTCTCAGATGGTGGGTTTTTACTACAGTATGACTTTCTGCAACAAGCAGGAAGCTGAAGAAAAGAAAAAAGCCAAAGAGTAGTTGGAGACAGAAGTGATAGAAGTTCAGTGACACTGCCAGAAACTATTCTACAGACTATTCACACCAGGATGTGCATTATATTTATTATCATATCACTTAAAACAGAGAATAGAAGTATGACACTAGCAAAAGTATTTAAATAAACCAAAAGCAATGCATTCAATTCAATATACACATCTTAGACACACCAGCATTAGTCACTAGATCATTTTACCTTTCTGTGTATTAATGTGTGTATATATTTACAAGACTACAGCCAGTCCTGACAGTTGGCAAACACATACAGTACCTCTGGACTTGTATCTATAACTTCAATGTTATCTAGTAGCCAACACAATGCAGTCTAAGAGGATAATGATATGCAATGGCCTCTCACAGAATGCTAAGCTGGCAAATAAAAAGGATGCTGAACCTAAGAAACTAAACTGAGCTGGTCTCCTGTGCACTTTCAAATACACATGAACCAACATGTCCAAAATGTCAGTTTATTAAACATAGCATATCAATTGCAAAATCACTGTGTGCAATCTTTCCTACAAAACCAAAAACATCTTAAACAAGAGCTGAGCTGTAGATGGAATAGAGGGAATTTTACCCATCCACTTGTCCCTGCTAGATAATTTAATATTTAGCCATGCAGGTTTACATTAACTCACCCACCAGTCATATGATGAAATTATATAAGATATGATATGATATATGATTAAACCATAGCAGCTGTTGCAAGCAAGTTTACCAAAACTTACCACCTTGTATCTGACTAAGCATTTACATAAGAAGTGTTTTATAAGTAAGAAAAAGGGGGAAAAAAGCCTAGTAGAGCAAATGCAGAGCAGCATGTTAAGGTACAGCAAATAAAAGCATTTTTTTTTTTTTCTGTAAATGCTGTAAGCATGTAAAATGGGACTGCATAAATTAAGGGATTTAGCATTGCACCTCTAACACTGTCAGACTCACGAAGGACAGTTTTTTTATTTCTCTTAAAAAAAGGATAAAAATTGATGCAACAGAACCAGAGATACTGTCTTTTCTATTCCAAGCATTGTGGTGCCTACATGACCCACAATGCAACTCAATTCACTTGACTTGACTGGCAATTTATCAGATTTCAATCCCAGAAGCTATGCGTATGCACCAGCAGAACAATTCTTATTGGGCTGAATGCACCATTTTTGGTCTGGTATCAAGCTCTTATAATGTATCCACACTCTCTCTTTGTAGCATAGTCACTGCTCGGCAAAGCAGACAACGGGGGGGACAAAGAAACGCTATGAGACCATTTGATTCCTATCAAATTTTGATTTGAAGTGCCATTACTGTGTCTTAAGGGGTGCATGCTGAGTAATGCATCCCCTATTATTTCAGCCTAGATCATTATTAAATGTATGAAATTCACACTGTTGAGTCAAAATGCCCAAAAATATATGTTGGTAAAACTATTTCATTCATAGATCTCCAGAAATAAAGTTACAGTGTTGATGCATTATTCTCCAGACAGATGAATTTTACGGTTTTCATTAATGATGTCATTTCAATGTAGACACACATGGGGTATCTATTCTGTCTGGTTCATGGAGCCACAAACAAAGTCAAGTGACGTAATTCTTTTCTTACAGTACGACTGAATATGATATAACAAACATAAACTGTCTGTTTATGAACCAACAGCAGTAAAAGTTTCATTCCTCACCATGTTGCACTGATGCGCTGAGGGACTGAAGATGAGACCAGTTCAGGCCGTGTGTAATGACACTGCGCTCTGGTGCGGTACTTCTCAGAGGCTGCAGATTTATCAACATATCAGTCCTGCTGCCTTCAGATGCTGCAGGGATTTGATATTGGATCTTAAATTTCATCATTTACTTAAATTTCATCATTAAATTTCATCATTTTATATAAGCCCAGCGCAGCAGGGGTTGAATGAAAAATAATGCAAATAGAAGTTTTGGAGATGATTTAAAGATAGGTTTGAGCATCACTATGGCTCTGTCATGAAATTTTCGAGTTGTGTCGCCCAAATCCACAAACTGAAAGAAGGACAGAATCTCAGACTGATCTGATACATCACTGCAGCAGCACCACAGCACTGCAGTTTCATACTGAAGTAGAGACAGATAACAGATTAAACTCAAGTGTATCACTCCCAAGTTTTATATTTTATTTATTTTATGATTCACCATCTAGTTAAAAAGCTGTGTTCATTGTAAGTCTGAACAACAAAAGAACCACAGAAAAGAACAACTTTCTTTAGTTGTTAAAAAGGTTTTTTTTTATGATCTTGAAAATATTTTTATCTACAAATGGGGGACCCTGCAGGAAAGGTTTTGGAAGCTTTTTAACCTTTTATTTCAATTCTTTCAATCAAATAAATTAGATTACTTAGACTTTGTGAAATATGATAGAGAAGTGCACTCCAGTTATTTTAATAGAGTCTTCCACTGGAAATATGGACAGCGCCACTCTGCCGTTGCCGACCAATTAAAGATTCAAAAGGTAAAAGGAATCAGAACACATGTATTCTGAGAAAATATCAGTGGTAAAAATAGTTGCAAAAATAACTCCAGAAAACATCATATAAAAGCTGTGGGCTAAATGATTTGACAGAGAAGATGGTAGCCCTTTGAATAGACAGAGTCTTAACTGCAGACAAAATGATGTCTTACAGTTTTGAATGCCTTCTTGTTTGATGCCCGTTATGTGAAATTATTAAAATTTAGAATGGGCCACCCTGCCAAATAACATCTGTCTGCCAAATGTTTGTTAGCATCAGGATTCTGCAGTAGTCTGTGATGATGAAGGCAGTGGAGGCATCTGTGTAGCAATATTAGGAGGAAACTTTATAGTTTACTGTGAATAACTTAAGCATTCAGTTTTATATAGGTTGTTGCTGCATGTTGCCAATACGTGTGACCAAATATGGTCAGTTGTCTGACTTAAGAGAAATGTTGTAAGAACATTTTGCACCACTTTGCAAAGTTTTTCTGGTTGAGTAATTTGTTTCTTCTTCATAGAGTGCAACATTTTTCTACAACCTTTGAGATCCACTAGGTCCCATTTGGTGGGCGGGCAATTTCAATACAGCATGCCCAACAGAGCAGTGATGTACAGCAACACTACAGGGTTCCAACCAGCCAAATACCACGGAGCACATTTGGCTCCAGCGAATATACAATGAAACTATAACTCAGTTTTCTCTGAGAACTTCTCCTGCCTCTTCTTACAGTATGTACACACAAGTCTACAGAATCTTCAAAGAGAGGTGCTGCCATTTTTACAGATAGCTGACTGCTGATTTAGATAGCAGGCATTTCATACTTTTGGAACTGACAGCCAGAGTATATCCTGCTCCAGGGCGGGTTAGCTGCACAAGTTAGCATGTAGGCTGGTTCAAATCATTTTGCTAAGCAGCTAATCCCACTTTGTCATGCAGCACTCTTTAGCAGCAGTGAACAGCATGACAATACTCTTATACTGTACATTACTCATATCTAAGTAGTTCCATTACAGTGCTTGTGCCATGCCCTTCAAATGTGCCCCTGTCTTCCTCTATCTGTTCCCTGCCTTCTGCCCACATGAGCTCTCAGTTGACTCATGCATGTAGGATGGAGGAGGAATGTGTTAAACCAATGCTTTTCACAATATAGGTCAATATCACTGAAGTGCAAAGCTGTAAAGCAATTTGACCTGAAGATCATTGTAGAGTTAGCTGTTACCACCCACCATGAAAATCTAAATGAAAAGGGATGTGGCCATGTTATTGACATTATTTTTTTTTCTAATTCTAATTCTAAAAGATTATGTTTGCACAGTATACAACTGCAGGTCTAAACCTGCCGTTTGTGACTTTAGAAAGATCTAATTTATGCTAAAAAAAAAAAGACTCAATATTACTCACAGTATGATAAAATGTTCCACTGTGGCTAGTGATTTAACAGGGGCTTTATTTTCTCATTAAAATATAGCGAAGTTTCCCAGTGAGCCAATCTCAAAAATTGCATTTTTAAGCACAGTTGAAGCAGGTGCATTATTCAATAAGAAGAAACCCATTTGAGGTTGCTGCTCAGTGACAACACTGGACCTTGAAACTGCACAGTGAAGTTTTTGTAACATAACATCATACATGTATAACACCTACACAGTATTCCAGGGAGGAGGGTGTGAATGTGTCTGTAGTCGTCGGCTGCTGTATGCAGACAGGAAAACCATAAGTGAGTAATGGCCAGATGAAAGAGTTACATAAGGCACCCTAAGACAGACAATCAACATAAATAGAAAGATGAAAGGTACTCCTTTTAGTCTGCTCTAAAAAACACTGAATCCCACACTTTCCATGATGCAACTTGGTAGCATTTCTTTGTTAAACCACCCCCCCACCCCCCGCCTGGTAAATGGCCAGGTCTTTCAAACTGTCTCATGACATCAACAGGGTTGTTTTCTCAAACTTGACAAATCTGCCCCACAGCCACAGATGACATTTTATACTGAGTAGTATGATGAGATGATGATGATGAGAAAACAGATCTTGATGTGTAAAATTGGTGGAGTTCCTCTTTAAAATAGACCAATTATGAAACAGACTCATGCAACTGAAAGAGTCACCACACACTGACCAGAGGTAACTTATTAACAAGCAAGAAAACTGTATCTGACGCAGGGCCAGCTGTCACAAGTGTGTCTTTTACCTCTGCAGAAAATGTCAGAGGAAGAAGGATAACATCTTTGCACTCCATGGAATTGTTTCCATGGAGTGCTTGTTCTAGTGTTTGTTTCCGTATGTCATCCAACCAAGTAAGAACAGATTGCAGATCTTGGGGACACACCTGAGATCAACAAGCACTGACCAAAAGATTCTGCGTTGAGCTATGCTGGCTCTCAGTAGGCAGGCTGACCTTCAGGGAAAGCAGAGGAAGGACCGTGGTTTGGCAGATGCTCAAGGTACCATCCATCTTTCGATGGGGAATCATATTATAACGGGTGTAAGCATTGCCTCAGTGGGTAAATTGCCAATTTATGAGTATGTAATTAATTTTTGGGTTGAGAAGAAGGTAATTACCACCCAGGCATGAAAGTGATACTGTATGTAGGAGGGGTTCATTAAAACAGCTTGCTTCAAAGGGACAGAGTGGCACTCTGTTTGGGTGCAGTATTAAGAGTGGTATTACATGCAAGAGCTAAACTGAAAAACGTGCTTCCTCAAAGATTCACACTGAACAAGTTCTTAGTGAGAGAATGTATTTACTGACCGTGGGTTTTACAGTATTTTGAGGAGGTTATTGATTGGGAAACAATATGTTTTGTTCATGCTTTGTTCGTTGAGTTTCATGTATTAGGGATTGTGTACCTTTTATGGCACAAGATCACATGGAATTCTAAGTGACCAAAATATATTGGTATTGAGTGTAAATAAAGCAATTTATGGTTCATTATTCTTCCAAAAGAAATAAATTGTGGGCTACATAAACTGAGTGTTCACTAACTGTAATTGTGCTTACTCTACATATTATTTTTGCTTTAAATAAATCATTTGTAAATAAACACCAAACACAGTCCTGCTGTTCTCTTCTTCACTGTATGCTGTGGAAATACTGGATTTAAACAGTGGTTTCACCCCAGACAAAGATGTTGTCATCCTGGGATGACTGTACCTGTCTATGTTTGTGTGACCGAGTCGTGGTGTGAAGTACGAAGCACCAAGGTCACAAATGGGGCAGCCAGGAATGGCGTCCAGAGCCAAGTGCTAAGTCTACCGTCTGTCTGTCTGAAAGAATCTGGCAAGCCCAAAAGTATTCTCCAGCATATCGGCAGCAGTGTGGTATGCACAGGAAGTGTTAAGAGCAGTGAATATGCATGGGAGCTGTTATCACCAACACCTGAGCTGAGTCAGGTTGAGTATATGACACACACTAAGCTTGACAATTCTGCACAAAAGATTCTTTCATTCATTTTTTGCCAGCAATACTGTGATGGACAAGTAACCTTTCTTATGGGATATACAGTAAATGAAATAAGCTTTACCTGCTAGATGTCCACCTTTATTCACCAGCTAGTTGCCAACTTGCACCTTGTCATTTGGTGGTGGGCAGGTGGCACAGTGGGTTTGTCAGACCTCTTTATCTGCCAAAAGCTGTCTGCTGGTGTTGGAAATGGGATTGGTGAGAGTGAAATTTGCAGGCCATATACAACCAAACAATGAGTTAAAGAACCTAAAAAAAAAATAGAGCTAACAGAGTTGAGTGATAATTCACGTTGGGTTAATCCCCTTATATAGTCATTTGAATCCTTGTTAATATGTGAAAAGGTATCACAGTCAGAGTTTATGAACCGACACACCTGCCCATTTCTATACCTAACATAATAGGAAACAATTGCCTATTTACACACGGACATGGAGCTAGATTAGCATTGATTTGTAGTTGTATTTCTGGCCTCCTGACAAATGTAAGTCCAATATCCACTCTCCTTTTAGCTCTCCTTTGGAGAATAAGATCCAGGTCTTTAGCTGCTAAGTGCTTTCAGGTGGAAAATGTTGCCTCCAAGGGTTGATGAGAGTGACAGTATGTGCAGGCCATAAAAAACAAAACAAACACTAAACTAAAAAAGGCTAAAAAGCTCTGTAGAGCTGCAGAGACAAGTGATAATTGATGAATCAAATCATCTATAGTTTGACTGAAATAATTTGTTGGTCTAAATAAGCAAATTGTGCAGAATATAATAATGGATTGGATTTATATAGCACTTTATCTTGATACCCAAAGCACTTCACAGTGAAGGGGGGAAACTCACTTCGACCACCACCAATGTGTAGCACCCACCTTGGTGATGCACGGCAGCCATTTTGCACCAGAATGCTCACCACACATCAGCTTGAGGTGGAGAGGGAGGGCATCACTGAGCCAATTACACTGGGGAATGATTAGGTGGCCAGATGGAGAGAGCCACGTTGGGAATTTTGCCAGGACACCAGGGAACCCACTACTCTTCGCAATAAGTACAATGGGATCTTTAATGACCACAGGGAGTCAGGACCTCGGTCTAACGTCTCATCTGAAGGACGGCATCTGCTACAGCACAGTGTCCCCATCACTGCACTGGGGCATTGGGATTTTATTAGGACCAGAGGGAAGACTGCCCCCTGCTGGTATACCAACACCACTTCCAGCGGGAACTTAGTTTTTCCCAGGAGGCCCCCATCCAAGTACTAACCAAACTCATGCCTGCTTACGTTCAGTCATTCAGTGGAAACAGGGTATATGTTGGTATGGCTGCTGAATGATGAACTTAGTATACTTAATATAACATGGTCTTCAAAATGTTTAAATTTCATGCCAGAAACAGTTCCACTTGCAAAGGGTAACAGCCAAGAAGAGTAATTGTGGTGAGGGTAACAGCCAGGATGAGTAATTGTGGTGATGTGTGACTATTTGCCAAGTGACTGATACCAGATGACCCTGTGTCCTTCATCTGATGGCCACCCAGTGACAAATCACCTCCATTCTCTGTCTCAACAACAGGTTACAAACCAGCACAATGTAACCCAAAGGAAGTATATGATATGAGGTGAAGTGCTGCCATGGTGTCTGAGATAACAGAAAAGAAGTGGTGATAATGGGATAATGGAAAGTAAAGGTTGTAGAGGTAAGTGGATGAACAGTCAGACAGAAGTACTTTCCTGACCCCTTTGGATTATTGTCTGATATTCAGTTAACTAACCTTACATTTATATTATTTATATATACAGACATCTGTTTTGTCATTCTGAGACAGTATTTGATTTGTTACTTTTTTAAATTACTGTAAAATCAAAGTAATTTTGTAAATGGCCGTGGAATGGTTTCACAAAATGAAGCAAATAAATATTCAGTTGCTATTGGTGTTATTTCTGTAGCTGATGGTTCAGTCATACTCTGAAATGCCTTTGTTATTATCATGTTTGTGTCAGGGTATATTGTATCTGAAAGGCACAGCCAAAACACATTAATAATGACCAAAACAGTGAATTTTCTATGAACTATCGTGCAGTAGCTACATATGTTTTGGGAGAGATGTAATTTGCAAACATTAATTGGTATTCTGTCCAAATCAAATAAGACAGATTAGATGACAATAGCAGCATTAAAAATACAAGGACTATCAATTGTGTAAACCCTTCACTGCTTTGACTCATCTTGTTTTTCGCACAAGAGCAAACTATAAATTGTAAATTGTTTGCCACAAGCAAAACTAAATCTTCCCACCTGTACTAACACAGCTGTTTCTGTGAGACGCTGATTAAAAGCATGGTTTCACCCCAAAGGAAAATTAGGCAATCCAGCAATCTATGTGCACTCTAAAATGTAAATTTCCAGATTTGTCTCTTCTCTGCTGCAGTGAGAAGCAGCAATCGGAAACAAGCACAAGTCTATACAGCAATTATTGCTGATTGCTGATGGACTCTTGATTTGCCTTGTAATTAGAAGAGCAGAGAGCACCACTTGTCAGTGTGAATATTTACTGAAAGCTGATACTCAAATTAAGTCCCAATGCCTCAATATCTGCTGCACATTTGGCAGTTTAATTAAAGGTGGTGATAAAAGCATACAGCTTTTAAAGGTGCAGTGTGTAGAATTTAGTGGCATCTAGTGGAATGGACTTGGCAGAAATGGAATATAATATTCATAAGTATGTTTTCATCAGTGTATAATCACCTGAAAATAAGAATAGTTTTGTTTCTTTTACCTTAGAATGAGCCCTTTATATCTACATAGGGGAGTAGGTCCTCTTCCACAGAGCTCGCCATGTTGCACTGCCATGTTTTTAGAGTAGCCCAGGATGGACAAACCAAACACTGGCTCTAGAGAGGGCCTTTCGTGTTTTTCGTGGCTTTCCTGGCTACCGTAGGTACTCCTACACGCTTGGAATGGGAGGGTGAGGGGAGGGCTATTCAATTGGTTGCACTCTGCAACCTCACCGCTAGATGCCACTAAACCCTGCGTCACATTCTGGGTATGTGTTTATATGCACTGTAGTACAGTATACACTACAGTAATAATCAGATTTTCCTCTACCACTGACCTTATTTTGAAAGCATGGCTTGCTTATCGTAATTGTATTACCAGAAGAAGTTGCTTCTTGACTTTTTTTTTTTCTTTTTTGAGTGTTTGTGTAAGAGCAGATTGATGATACTATAAGCATAGACAGACAGAGCAGAGCTTTTTTCTCAGCACTAAAAGTGTGTTAACATAACAAACAGTCAAATGTTCAGCAGTGGAAAGACTTATTTAGACTTCTGCAGGCTACTTTGTGTCAGTTTCAGTTTTCTTCAAACTCTGGATGGAATTATTTTAAATGCAAGTACACATCTCTCCATATAATGATCTCTCCTTTCATCCAGGCGTTCTGCTGTGCTTTCCCTGTCTGCAGTCTTTTGTCATGCACATGCGCACTTGTAAAAAGCCCATTAGGAACTTGTTTACCAATATACATGGCCAAGAAATCAGGGTTCTCCATGAGAAATCTACCTGGGGAGACCATGTTTCTCAAATCTCCTACCCAGATCTCGGTAATCATTTACATGACAGTTCAGAAATCAGCTTACTAGAGAAAGCCGGCTGTAACCAGGTTACTGAAGTTTATGTAAATGCACTGAATGTTGGCCTGATTAGAGATGTATTCCTGTCTGGTCTAAGCAGGCCTGTATTGTTTTGCTTTCTTAATTTCTCAGCGATCACTAGCCAATCATTGTCTGTGGGCACTCTATAAAGGCAGGTAGCTGTTTTTTGAGCACTCCCCTGATGCCGAATGCATGCCCAGTCTCCTGTTTGCATGACATCCACAATTGTCACAGGTATGGGAGCCGTTTCTGTGTTTGTTCCCTAGTTTATCCTCTTATGCTGTCATTTATGATTTTGTAGATCCTCCTATGGTGACTCCCCACCCTCAGAAGTGACCCTCTTGTAGATTGCTCTGTAATTTTATTATGCTGCATGTAGTAAATGGATGTGTTGTTTTAGGTAATCGTTTGTAGTAGCAGAATAATAGGCTCTCTCCTCCCCTGAGTTAACAGATGCTGATTGATATGTAGTCTACTATGGCGCCAGGTTTATTTTTTGTAGTCATCATTCTTGTTTTTAACTCAACGTTTTATCATGTATCACAGGGACTGGGCCTGGGTCGGTGTTTAGCAGCTTCATGGAGGAGCTGCTGCTTTGCCTGTAGCTGGTGTCAATGATAGTCGCCTTTGTCTCGGATTGTTTGGTCTGTCCATACTTTGTTGTGGGATGTCATTAGTCCCTTTTTTTTGGCCTGAGCCATCTTAATTTGTGAGTTTGCATGTGCGTTGTGAGTGGGGTTTCTTCTGTTTATTCCTAATTTGTAAATCACAAGTCAGACCATCTTCCGTGAGTGATCTGGTTTTGTTTAGTGTGTTTCATTCATTTGTCTTGTAATTTACAGCTACGTGTTTGATTATTTCACTCAAATAATATTGTTTGTGTGGTTTATTTTGTTTATTTTGTTTGATTTGCAAGTATCGGGCTGCCTGTTTCATGCAATTAATATTGGTTTGCGTAGTTTATTGTATTTATTTGTCCCGAAATTAGGTGTTCAACCATCTGATCAATTGATATTACTCTTTAGAGAATGATTTAGTTTTTTTTTTCCTTTTCTCTTTCTCTTGTTTTGTTACACCATTGGAAGGAGGCCTTTTTTTCTAGCTAGCTGATAATAACTAGTGTTAACAGTTTCAGCATTAGGTCAACTGTAGTTATGGTGTTTTGTTTGTTTGGGTGAATGTGCCTCCACTAATTGTTTATATTTCCCCCTTTATTTCAGAAGCTAAGAGCCTAAAGTGGTAGGGTTGGTGTTTATAGGTGGTGGTACTTCCTTTCCTGTGTGCTGTGTTCATCTGAGCACCCCTGGGTTTGACCCTTTACCATTGTGTGTGTGTGTGTGTGCACGTGTGATTCGAGGGGACTCTCTGCAGGATGCCTCTCCTTCTACCCCTCCACTGGTAAGCCTCAGCTGTGAGGCTTACCAGTCCCCTGGTAAGTCCCCTGTCCCTTTAATATATGTTTGGATGGTATGTTTAATGGCTCTTTTTATTCATTTTTGCTATTGTTAAATAAAAAATTATTGATGGATGGAGCAACGTCTCCTACTTCTTAGTATAAAGAACCTGATTACCACTTGGGTTATTGGTACAGGTCTGAGGTAAACACTTTTCCTTGGGTAAAACCCCCCAGGGTGGCGTAGTTGGATTTCTTTGATTACACTGGGTAATGCCCTGCAACCCAATCACTTGCCACACTATCATAAAAAGTATTTGCAGTCTTGACAGGTCAGCAAAGGCTTATGTTGTGGATTAACATGCTGTTGGTCCGGAGGAAACACCGTCACTGATATCAGGGATGCAGAACCTCACAGTACGTTTTAGTGCAAAACTACATCACAGGTCTTCTCTTAATGTTCAAATAACAGTAAAAATCTAAATCCCTGCTTCTTGGCTCTATTTTAAGGTGCATTCGTAACAGTGTACCTGGCTAGTCTTTGTTCTGGAGAGTCAAAGGAGGTTTTGTTCATTAAACCTGGCAATTTAACAACTTTGATTGCAAAGCCATTAAAATTCTGAATATAAAACTGACTGAATATAAAATTCCTGCTGTATATAATTGAGTTAACTGGCTCCAGTGACTTCAAAACATTACTTACATTTTCAGAGGAAAATAGTCTATTGGAAATTCTTCCAATACGTAGAAATGCTTTCTAAGTGTAAGACACAAAGAACCACCTGACAGGAAGGTAATGAAAGTGATAAAAACAAATGATTACTTGGCTGGCCACACATTGCCGTTGCTACATAGGGTAGATCTAAATTGCCTTTATTGTCTCACATACATCTTTTCGTTATGTCTTTTTCTAGTCCCTCTCACTGAGGGAAAGGAAAAGATGGGGGAAACACGATGTTAGTGAAGTGAGACATCATTTGGAGCAACGACAGTTTCTGTGAATAGAGTGCAGAACTACCACTGCTACAACTAATAATGACTTTTTCTTAAAGTCATCCCATAACCCCTGACAAAACAGAACAGGAAATATTAGTTTCTGCATGTTGTCCTTTGAAATTAACACTGACTACTTATTCCAAAAAAGACAATATACCTACTAACACTCCACTAATAATAAGGACTAAATTGGAATATCCAAACAGAATATGCTGTTTACATGACCCATATCAAATTCGGAATATTGTCATATTCGGAACAACAGTGAAATATTAATGTACCCAGTGATAAACATCCACACATGAACAAGAAACCTGTATTCTGACTGTGTTCAGATGAGTCATAGTTTGTCAGCACTCCTGAGCAATTTCTACTGGAAGCAATGCTTTTTTTTTAATAATCCAGGTTATGATCAAAATGTTCCATAATGTGCGGAGGTAATTTAGTGGCCTAAATATGTTAAGGTAAAATAGAAATGATGTAATTATAGCTCACATCAGAATAGTTTCTACCTGACGCACAGCGATTGATTTTCAGTGTCATGTGTGATTGTCTGGTAAAATTATAGTTAAATGTATTTATTGCTTATAGAAACACCAGCAGCAGTGATGAAATCTTCTAAACACAGTCTACCGGAGATGAATGTGAAAACAAACTCTGCGCATAGGCCTACATCATTCTGCACAGTGAAGAGAAGAAGTAAAACATGCTAATTTCAATAAGTCAAATCAAAAGAAATTAAATCTAAGCATTGGGAATAATATAAAACCTGAGTTAGATTTTACTTGTCTGTCCACACTGGTTAAACTGGTGTTGTGATGATGCAGTGTCAGCACAACGAGATCAGCTGCAGAGTCTAATCACAAACAGATTTTTCGTGAAGAGGTGTGTGGGTCTGACAAAAGACTTTTGTGTAGTGTGGTCTGGCATGGAGATATACCAATGTTGCTATACACCTCAGTGGAACGCTCTGATGCTAACAACACCAACCATCATTACTGTGATTATCACTGCCTTCAGAGGGTCTGTGAATACAGCAGAGTGCCCCTGCTTTCATCAGCAGTTTTATTTATGTAGCTACGAGGGAGTGCCTTTCTACTGGTCAAACAGAGGCAGAGTCGGAGAGAGGCAGCCGGCTCCTCCAGCTCCAGCTACTGTAGCCATGACTTACTATGCTAATATTTGTTAGTCAACTAAACTCCTTAGTTATTTGGCAAGTGGACTCACTGCTATAATTTATGGTTAGGCATTCTGATTAGGCTACCTCTGTTGTCTTTTGGGTTAGTCATCAAAAGTAAACTAATCTCTAATTTTAGACTATAGTTGCCCGTTGCCTCTCTCAATATTATTATTTATTGGGTATAGTTTTTGTTGGGTGTACAATTGGATTTTATGTTGATGTTACTGTGTCTGCCATCTGTGTGTGCCAGGCTATGTTCAAGTGTCATTTTTAACGTTACTG
Organism: Thunnus thynnus; assembly: GCF_963924715.1. Lineage (NCBI taxonomy): Eukaryota > Metazoa > Chordata > Actinopteri > Scombriformes > Scombridae > Thunnus > Thunnus thynnus. The sequence goes on from NC_089529.1 coordinate 2,770,472, forward strand.
AGCATGTTAGTGCTGGTGTATCTCTTTCCATACACTTGATTAATGATGCTGTTGCATCTGTCAGCTGTGTGTGTGTGTGTGTGTGTGTGTGTGTGTGTGTGTGTGTGTGTATGTGGCCTGGCTATGAGATGCTGTTAATTTTCGTCTTGGTGCCTGTAACATTACCTCTGATGATGTATAAGGCTTGTATGATTAAACTTTGGTGCATTCAGGCAAGTATAGTTGTAATGGCCAATTTTGGTTAACATATGCTTTTCAGAACTTATTAAGTATGATTGGTCTTGGACAGGTCAGATCCACCTGATTTTCTCTGTGCCCAACCACACCGTGATTTCTGCTACTGGCTTCACGAGGAGCTGTCTCTACGTCTAGACAGGCTCCATTCATTTCGTATGCATGCCCTCAAACTAGCTTTACTGCCCAGTTTAAAACATCTAGTGGAAAAGTAATTAAAAAGTAATCAAATGGAATAAGTTACATTACGTATTACATTTTAACAGGGTAACTAAGTAATCTGTAAGCTATATCAATTCAAAAGTAACCTTCCCAACACTGGTGGCAATGTAGAGATGGTGTATAACTGTGCTGCAGTCCATCACTATTATGTTCTGTGAGAGTAATATGAGGAGCCAAGAACCATCAAATAAGGGAACTGGGATGTACCCAAAGTGTGATCAGCTACTGTGTGGAAACCTTTGAGTTTAGAGCAGTGATTAAACTTAAAGCAACAGTTCTAACAGACAATCTGACAACAGTATTCACCAAGACAACAGTATAAATAACATGGATATATGATTGCTGTGGATGGATCATTTGATATCTTAACTGAAACACATAACTGAAACCCTAAATCAGGCATTTTCCCAGTTCATGCATTGCATCGGCTTCATTTCTGCAGTGATGAATTGCTGCTCTCTAGCATGCAGCATGTGTCTGCAAGTTGTTTTTGATACCGTTGGGAGAATAACTGGAGAGATTGTAGTGTGCAGAGATACACAGAGAGACATCTTTTATAAATGCTGCTTTTCTGTTGATGTAAAGCAGTATGTATCATGTACAGTAGGAGTTGTGTGCCTGACAGGCTCTTGTTTGACCAAACAGGCTTATCTTTAAAATATAGGACATGACAGCACTGCTGTTTCTGCAGCATAAGGAGGTCATCACGATGTCTAGGTATTGAATTGGGTCAGACAAAATTGGTTGATACCGCCTATCAAAACTACTTATACATTTGCTATAAAGCCTTTTTCCCTGGGCTGAATGTTTCGAGCTCCGGCAGGAATGCAGTCAGCATCAGGCTGACTGAAAAATAGAGGAAATGAGCCGTTGAAATGGAGCGTTTATACTTCTGCCGCCATGCTTGGTGAAGTTTAAGAGGGGGTATTTGTTAGCTTTGGGAAGATCTCTGTGACTCCTCTGACAGAAGCCGACAAGAAAAGAGTTCATGTAAGGATTTCCATTGAAAAAGTCGATGCCCATGAGGTGTGTAACTTTCTGTCAATATGATCAAAAGCACCGGATTTAAAGATATAGACATGGTCAGGCCTTTCTGTCAATATGATCAAAAGAACTGGATTGAAAGATATAGACATGGTCAGTCAGGAAGAGGCAATTCCAGGTCTTCACGAAAAAACAACAACAAAAAACAACATCAGGCCTCAAGCAAGAACTTTTTCATGTTTTTCTCCTAAACCTCCCTTACTTTTTTCTGTGAAGTTTGCTTCCAAGTATTCCAGGTTGAATTCAACAAACTATCTAATGTGACCTGTTCATGAGGAGGTGTGTGTTCCTGAGATTTCATCATGAGCATAACCCATGCCCTAAAATTGCCATATAAGGCAAACTGTTCCACAGAAGAAAGTTGCATGCTACTTAAGAACACATTTGTTTGTACGAGTGTTTCTTGCATGAGCCCCAGTGAGTCAATGATCCCAGCCGGAACCTTTTTGAGGATCCATGTTTATACTGTCAGCCCACCAACTGACTGATACTGTACCTTTACTGACTGATACTGTACCTTTCTGTTGTATGTAAGAGAGAAGCGACAGAATCAATGATCAAACACGAGCTCAGAGCCCTGTCTACCGGTATTACAGTCTATATTTTTGTGCAAGTAATGTACACTGAGAAGGCAGAAAAGGCCCTCAGGCCGAGTTACACCTCTCTGTTGAGGGTTTGTAGTGGTTATAGTTCAAATGCTACAGCAAGAACCACGCCACAACAATATGTTAGTTGGTTAGGCTGGTGCGGGAGGATGTACTGTAGACCATGTGGAGGGAAACTCAGTGCTGGGGTTCCGTCTCAGGCATGTTTCCACCCGAGCTGATTACAGGCCCCCAGACGGTACCTAGAATGAGAAGTGGGAGAGGTATGCAGTGGACTGAACAGGAAGGGATGAGGGGAGGAGGGAAGAGAGGATGAAGGTATGTGGGTAGGGATGAACAGAGGGAGGGATGGGGTAGGATGTGTTGACCATGAATAAGTAGGCTTGACAGGTGATAAGAGGTGTGGTTGAGGTGTGGCCTGCTTCCAAACCTAAGTTAACTAGTTAATTTCATTAGCAAGAACCATGCCACAACAATATGTCACTTAAAAGTTTAATGGGAATTCAGGCAGTACTGGATGTTGAGGACAGATTAATGGATGTAAAGGGGAGGAGTGAAGGTGGAAGGAGGATGTCGTCTTGGCTGGTCTTGGAGGACGTACTGTAGACCGGGCAGAGGGAGACTCAGTGTAGGGGTTCCATCTCACCCGAGCTGATTACCAGCCCCCAAAAGAGTCAAATTTAAATTGAGCTGAGTTGAGTGTCGGCTTGACAGAGATCATTAAGACTGTTGCAGATATAGGAGTGATATGCCTGAGATAACCAGCGGCCGAAGACCTGGATAATCTCTGGCTCCAGCATTACTGAAAAGGTGAAGATCGTGATTTCTTCACCATGTCCATTCAATCTTCATTATCAACCAAAAACCAATCATGTATCAGCAAAGCAGACCTGTCAGGACTACTTATGGTCTGCTACCCCACAGACTGTTTATAGCGGTACAGCGGTATCTATGGAGCCTTCCTAGATAGAGAGGCAGACACCAGCTTTTAGCCCTCATAGATCCTTCCACTTATTTTCCTATTACAATAATAAATGAGCGTTATGCTTGTTACATTTCATGAGTGATCACTAAACTAATCAATAGCACAGATTCCAGGAGAAGCCCCATTTGTCAAACAAGCATAGAGCTGATGTGGGAGGCCCTTCAGGACATAACGCTTCAGGACAATTTTATGCTACAGTCTCAACTTCGTAGATAATTATAATATATTTGCAGTTCTGCAACAACAGCTCTCTCCTGAAGCAGAAAATGTAATAAAAAAAATCAAACTAAAAGCCTAGAAGAAAGCTTCTATCTTACACTGTGAATTTAAATTGCATTTTGGGAGGAAGAGCGATTGACAGCTGCTAACTGAATGGTCAGTAGGCCAAAACTGGAACATCACAATTTGTCCTACTTGAGCTAAATGTGTTCAAATTGGCCATATTAGTTGTTGTAACTGGGTGGCAAGCTCTGAAGTTCTGCAGTGTAGCCTAATTAGCGGTTAAAATGTAATGATGTATCTCTCTGAATGTATTCAATTGAATTTTTGATGCAACACTAAAGAGACAATCATATAATTGTTCATGTAAGTTGACTGTTCTGCAAAGAAAAGCTGTAAAAGGTGCTAAAGTCACAAAAGGTAATTCTTGCATTCAGCAACAGAAACAGTTTTGTTACAAGATACACTGCAGTGATCCATCATGTAACAGTCTCCCCATCATACTGACTGTTAATGCCAAACAATTCATAATAAGTTCTAGCTGCTGGTACTCACTCAATTCAACAGCTAGATGACGGAAGTATCAGTTCCTAGACTCCAAATACTAATAGAAAAAGAAAACTTTGCTTCCAATCATCATGCAACAAATAATTATTTTAATGGCAATGGATCAGAGTGTCATTAATGAGAAAGCTTTATGTGAAGTTGCAAATGGGGGAAACCTGAACAAAAATGTTTGGAGACTTAAAGAAATACAGTATAGCCTTTATAATTGTTAATAGCGGAAATAATATTAATGTCAAAAAAATCCTGCATTGACACAAAAATAATGCATTACATGTAATGCATATAAAATATATAGTGCAAATATGACTTAATGAGAATATTATAATCAGGTGAAGTTTTTTCGGGGGGGGGGGTTGTTTTTCACCTAGATGATATAACTTGTATAACTGCTTTTTTTCTAATCATAATGGCCCCTATTTTCTCTTATTCAACTCTGTCCCTTTCAGAGTGTCTGGTGGCATTTAGAAAATTGAAAATGAAATTTAAAAGAAGATGAAAAGGTAAGATGAAAATCACTAAGGTGTGATGAAAATTACAGTACTGTGACAGTAAATCTTGGCTTTGGCCATTGGAACTAATTCAATGATCAGAAGATCACCCAATAGCCATGGAAGGAAAGAGAGCTGAAATAAACTTGGCCTGGCATGTATGCTGATTAATAAACAGGACTGTAATCAGATTAGTACGTATACAAATTACGGAGTATTTTATTTTCAGAGCTTGACATGTGAACAAATATTTGAACACTCTCTGTCTTCTGGAAGATTCTTTGCATACTGATTATGTTCATCACATGTAGTCACATTTCCCCCCAGCCTCCTTTGCTCCATTATTCCTCACTTGCTTCAAGCTGTTATTTCCAGTCGCCCCCGCGCTAGAATTCTAATGATAAAATAGAAGAACCACTATCCACTATCACTTCTAGGTATTAGTACCACGATTGAGTAAACTGGTGGTCAAGGGCTGTCACCTGCAAATCCCTCCTGCAATTGACATCCCATTCCTGCTTGGGGGGTTAAAAGGCACTTTAACCAGACCTGCTGAACTGTAAAGGAATATAAATGAAAGTACAACCCCGACTCAAGCCTGCTCCCCTTCTCTCCTTCTACTATTTGGAGGGGTTTGCTGTGTGTGAATTAATATTCTGACTAGGAAGCCGTTTTCAATTACTGAGAGGGGTTTCTTCTGTAACTGAGGCCAGCCAAATTTAATAAATATAATGCCTCAAGTCCACAATGATACAGATTGAATATTTTGGTCACAGAGCTGCCACTGACACCACAAGGGATGGCTTCCATTCCTTACAAATGTATGGGACCTAGTATGAGGAACCAATCATTTCTGCTCAAATAGTTATGCATTGAAAGTAAATTGCTGTGGCTCACTTTGCTGGCGGTTTGAAACAATAACTAACTGTTAAACTGAGCTCTCTGTGAAGAGTGCAGGACTCAATGTGTCCCTTGTGTTAAATGTGGAGCTTATGAAATTCCAGCAATGTGCAACATTAACAAAGTTACTTTTCTCCTTGGAATTATTCCCACTGGTGTCTGTATACAGACACTATATTTAGAGATGTAGAAGCTGTTTTTCTCCCATCAGGAGAGCAATTTGAGCTGCTGTTCTACCAAATGAAATTGCAAATAAAATGTTGCTGTTATGTTCTATGAATGTGAAATCTGCCTGAGCCATGTCACCTATGAATGATTTAGTGATGCCAAAGTCACTGTATAGCTGTTACTTTATTCCACTATGTCCATGTTGAGTGTTTTTATGTCAGTGAATGCATTACATCATACTCTGCTGACTGTTAATAACCTGACACACATACACAATGAAGAAATGGAGATCTGCACTGGAAAATAAACCGTCAAAACATGTTAGCACACTGAGGCGAGACTGGACTTCTCAGTGTTTAAAGCTATCCTCTGCCCTCATCCTGTTTGACCTGTCGGCTGCATTTGACACAGTCCGCCACTACCTCCTCCTCATGCAGAATGTGGGCGCTGAGAAAGCCAGGCTGTGAGAGAGCGGAGTCAATTTCATACATTTGCAGATGTACCAAACAGGTTTTTTCAACTTTCTTCATCATGTGCAAGGCCAAGTCCTTAGCCTTTTGTGTTCTACCAATGCATCAGGTGGCTTGATTTATCATGGTGTATTTCACAAATTATCCTACTGTTGCTATGTGGACAATTCTTGAATGTATGTCCTCTGATATTAAGGCTGAAAAGCACATCTCTCATGCCTGGCTGCCATCTCTGGGTGAATTTTTTCATAAGCTTGTTCAGTGATTCTAAAAAAGGGGATATATATTTAAACCATGCAACCTAAAGTACACGTGTCTCCAAAAAATGAAAAGACAAACAACAAACAACAAAAGGAAACTTGACTTAACTGAGGAAAATTCAACTCATCAAACTTAATGCACCATCATGTACACACAGCTACACACACATCATCCTTCACTGACCTTCCAATAGACTTTCATACAAACACAACTTTAAACTCACCAATTGCCAAGACACCAAATCATATTGCAAATAAAACTATTTAAAACAAAAAAAAATCAGTAAAATACAATCCCCCCATACTTGGTTTAACCTGTGACATCATTGATGATGTCAGCAAGAGCAAGAAAGCAAGAAGTGTTTGGTTGCCACCCCATTTGACTCTTGGGAAAGGGGACTCCCACTGGAGTTCCACACTGGATTCATCTTTGGATAAGCTAGCAAAACCATAACCTAAAAAGTTGTTCATTAACCTAATATTTGTCTTAACTCCAAGATTAAACCTACAGGAAACCTCATGCCTAATTGTAACTTCAAACAGAGATGATTTTTTTTGTGATCATTGATTTACGAAGATAGATTTGGCCACCCTCTATACACGTCACATCAAAACTTTTACATGACTCTTTATAAATCTATAGAAGATAACAATGTAAACACAAGACCCATGTGAATCCCAATAAATATGACCTCATACATATCATTTGGCTGCCTGACCAGAACAGATTTCTGTCAATAATAGCACTTTGCTTCAACTATAAACAAATCTGTTACATTTCTAGTCTCATGTATGTACAGTACATATGAGTAATTTTTGCCAAATGAATATTAACATAATCTGCTGTAAGACTATTAGTCCTGATTTACTGATGGCAAATATGACATCTCAGATATAATCCTAAAACTTACAAAGGCATGTCCTTTGTAGACCGAACTGAGTGTTGTTAAATGAGATGGTCTGAGGGGTGTACTACAGAGCGAGATTAGTGGGTTAGCGAGGTATGTTGAGCCTAAAGCCAGAGTTTTCAATGTCACAAAGGTGGCTCTCTTTTAACCTGGCTAGATCACCACGGTAACTTATACTGCAAACTTAACCTGGTCTGAAACAGGTTATTTTCAGAGTTTTGGCTTAAATCGGCTATAAAAAGTGTCGCCCTTTCATAACCACCTGATTTGCTGCCAAGTCCATTTAACACTGCTAAAATTGATTAGTCTATTGGTATATATCACAGATAATATTCAATCTATAAAATTAAGTTCACTTTGATTTGGCCAAAACCTAAAGTGATTTCCACTTATCATTCATTATGGGACAGAGTCAGACCTAAAGGCACTTCTGGAGTATAATGTTTCTGCTGCATCAGAAGCAGCAGTTTAAAGATTAAGAGCTCTGAATGTGGGAGGCATGAAAAAGCCTGTCCATTCTCTCTCTGCTCTCCTCTCCTCTGCCTCTCTGCAACCTCATGTCTTCCTTCGTGAGCCGAAGAAGCTCATTCTCTCTCTCTCCCTCTCTCTTTCTTTTAAATGGCTCTGGCTTCCGAGGATGGGAGGGCGCAGTGCGATCATTCTGCAATTGGAACAGCAGCGTACTTGCTGGCAGGATCAGCTCAGCTTCAACACAACTACCTGACATGATAATCTCAACTCAAAGCTCCACTAACACTTTTTTTCTCGCAAAAAATAACCTCACTGACGGAGAGATGCAGAAAATTATCTTATTCAGTCTGAAATGTAGCTAAAATAAAAATCCAAACTGTTGTGTAGCTTAAATATATAAACAAAATTTAATATAGTCTGATTTGTTTATTTTAATACATTTATATTGTGGTGATATCAATACATATAGAGCACAGATGCAGTGCTGTTGTTCTGTCCAGTAAAAACATGAAGCTTAACTTTACATTCAAACTAATGTGGCAGCTACAATTGTTAGATTTCATCTGTGAGACCAACATTTATCTTCCAAAAGGAATTATATCATATATCAAAATACTGGAACACAAAAGCAACAACCTAGAGGAGCCTAACTGAACACTGAGAAAAAGTAGAACGCCATAATGAAGTGCCCTACCAACATCTTGCCACACTCAAGCAACCTTCCTCATTCCTCATGAGGGGGTAAAGGGGAGCTGCACAAATCAAGGAGTGTCTCTCTAACTACAGTATGTTATCTAGAAAGTTGAGCAATTAATCATGTTTGGATAATTACCAAATAGAGTTCAAATGATGTACTGTGGTCAACATACAGCATCAGCTCTGCATGGGAAGCTGTCCAGTGTCACTCGTATACATCAAACAAGTGTGTAGTTTGGTAAATAAAATATATATCATAATAACTGCTACTGATTGATTGAAAATCACGCTGCAAAATAAATATATTTTTTTCTATAACATTTTAAGGAATAGAAACTTCACAGTGTATCATTAGAGCATCCGCAGTGTACTAGAACAGAATGAAGTACAGCAAAGCCAATAACATCTTTATCAAAAGTATCATGTGTTTTCTCACTGTAGCAAAAACCTGCCAAACTTATATACCTGCAAAATGCTTGAGGCTGTTCCTTTAATTAAACCCTACTTAAAACAAAATCTATCAAATCTGTGAATCACATTATTTAAGCCTGTGATAAGTCAATAAAATCATTAATCCCGTTATAAATATACATGAGTAAGGAGGATAAACAAAATGAACAATTAAGCTTGTGACCTCAGCATAATACACACACATATTTATACTGTATATTCATCTGGCGGGCATGATTATGTAGAATTTTCAGTCTGGCCCCCATGGTGAGTATTATTCATGTGTTGTAAGGTATGCATATACTTACTCTTATCTAATTGTCTGACTCAGTTTGTATGTTTGTGTGTGTGTGCGCGTGTGTGTGCGTGTACCTGCACCAGATCTTGGCACAGAGGTTTGCTTGCACTCTGGCCCGCTAACTAATTAGTGGCTGTAATCTGCCGGCTCACTCTAGGATCTTGGCTCCAAGGGCACCTGGGTCCCTGAGCATTGGTGCCCACCTGCCTGGCCGTCTGCCTTCCCACCGACACACAGATGGTTTGGAGTGGAGTACGCTCTTCATTTCCTAGTTCTTCAGAGTGAGTTGAAGCATCACTCCATCAAGGAGATTAAGACCTTTGTAACACATGGTATTAAAATATCCCTTAAAGGAGACCTATTGTGCTCATTTTCAGCTGTATACTTTTATGCTGGGACTCCACGAGAGCAGCTTTGCATGATTCACAGTTCAAAAACTCCCTATTTATCTTATACTGAGCCTTTACGCAGCCCTTCAGTTCCGCCTCTGTCTCTTTAAGACCCCCTCCCAATGAGCCCACTCTGTTCTGATTGACCAGCTGTATCAGTCATGTTAAGTTACTACCGATGCAAATCCAACATTTTCTGCTTTACTGCTTTATATTAAACGCTTTTAAATGACTAAATAATGGGAGATTGTGAAGAATTTAGATGAAATGAAACATATTCCTCACTGAATTAACAGAACTTAGTTAGTGGCCCTAAAAACATCAACATATGGAGATATTTGGAGCTCTTTGTTCAGCAGATCAGTTAGAAATAATAAAGGGAGGAATAGTACAAGCAAAAACAGCCACAGTGATGATGATGTTGAGCTGCAGACAATCGGCACACCTCCAACAGGTTAACTGCTCATTTTACTTTGCAGGGCTGTGTAGAGGAAAAACACTCACAGCGTGCCAGCTCGACTCAAGTCGTGGCTTGGCGTGACTACCCCCAAAACAATGGAAAAGTGACATAATGTTAGTGGAGCGGAGCAGTGAACTCACTGCTGCATGAAGCAGATGACCATATAAAGGAATCCATCACAAGCCGATGTTGGCTAGGGCTGAAAGTAGAAAAAACAGTTGGAAACCGAGCGTTCAGATCCGTCTGAAGCTGGTGCTTTTTGCTTACTTCTACATACATTAACCTCATTATTTGACACGTTGGCCACGTTTAACATGAACATCCAACATAGTAACATTATATATATATGACTGAAAATAAGGAAAAGCATAATAGGTCCCCTTTAAAACTGAATTTCCAGTTTATCCCACAGATTTATGGCAGGGAAGTCATATCTTTAATGCCTCTAATCTTTAATGCAGTGAGGTACTACTTGTCCATCGGTCCAGTGACATTGAATTGACTCCAGCTCATGGGGCTTTTGTGTGAGTTATGTAAAGCTCAGAGCTGTGATTCAGAAAATGTGCCTATATGCCTGTAAAGTCACCATAGGTTATGTCATGATGTCCTCAGAGTTGCCTCATTATTTACTGGTTATGAAGCAGCTGCAGGATTTGTCTCATGATGACATCATCATGACAGTCTGTCCAGCTTAAGAGGACTTCTAGAACATTTATCAAAACTGAGCTGTAAAAACACTGTAGGAATCAAATTCTGCTTTACAGAGGATCTTTATAATATTCAGCCACTGAATCATGAACTATATTCTTCAACTGTGCTCTGCAGCTCCACTCATGCAAACCAGCTCAAACATTTTCAGAAACACATACAGCATCATTACTGTAACATATCTATTGACTAAAGCAAGGAATCTCTGTCTGTGTGTCCATGTGTATGTATGTCCTTCGCGTATCTCTTGAACCGTTCATCAGATCAACTCCACACTTGGCAGGTGTATAGCTGGGGAAAAATGGGAGTGCAGTGCCAAATTTGGTGCAATTTAGACATTTGGCATGATAAATATTAATACATTTAACTCTGAATAAACAAGCCATCAGCCGCTCTGCTCTGCAGCAGCTTCTGGGCTCTGCTACTGCATGTCATGATCAGAGCTTTACCCTGCCATGAGAGAGACGAGGGGACGACATCTCTCTATGTCTAATAATGTTAAAAGTTAGGCTTTGTTTTGGGTTTAATGACTCATTTAAGAAAAAACAAGAGAAAGAGTGAGAGAGACGGCGAGTGAGCTTTAACTGAGAGAGAATGACAGAACTACAATGTTATTTTCAGACTGTTTCACGGCAGTTACATTCTAAAGCACAAATAAACAACCATCAAACACTCAACAGGTGATTTACTATGGAGACAGACACTCTTTTGGTGCAATTTGGACACGTGACACGTTTAATAATAAACTGTGAATAAACAAGCGCACAGCAGGGCGGGGCTTCTGGGCTCTGACTTGCTGAGCGGGACAAAGGCACGCGCCCTGCTCAGTTAAACTGTCCGAGAGAGAAGAATGAGCAGACACAGGAGAAAAAAACAGAGGCGCATGCAGTAAAACTAGCCAACAGGAGCGCAGCAGAGAATTTTGATTGGCAGGAGAATAAGAATACAAATGCAAGTTTGAAGAAGAAGAAAAAAAAAACATGGTCTGAAATAATAACATTCTTGAGCAAGAAATTGTGGGGATACACAAGAAACTGAAGGACCATGAAAGACTGGAGGATGAATACAGCCTATTAAAAACGGAGAACAAAACCTTGAGCCAGCAAAACAATGCAGCAGAAGGTTCAGGACCTCCTCCAGAAAATTATCATTCACAATTAACTCAAAGAGAAATTTTAAAAAAGCAGGAGCAAAACAGTCTCAAGCAAACACCTTCTTGACCTGCAGCAAGAAGTTCAGAGAAACTTAAGGATGAAGGCCAAATTGAGGGCTCAGTATCAGATGTTGAAAAAACAACACTCTGCTAATATGGCCGACTGTTATTACCTCCAATGCAAAATCCAGGACTTGCAAGCAGACTATGAAAATGTAAAACCTTGGCTCGACAAATTTTACTCCATGAAAGCCACTTGCCACAAGAGGGAAGCCCTTCTGCGAGAATACCAGGCACTTCTCAATAAGCTCAGTTACATGGTTTCAGTACACATTTTAGGCAGCAAGAATAATGGAATCATATCAGCTCAGGAGTCCCTTAATTCAGGAAAAAATTCAGGAGCTACAAAAAGAGCTTCAGAATTTTAAAAATGTGGATACAAAGCTAAGTCAAAGTTGAGAAAGAGGCGACGTGTCAAGAAAGCTGGCTGAGACTATTCGAGAACTGTACCACAAGATCAAAAATAAGTATGTTAGGAACATTGATGGCATGCAACAACACATTGAGGAGATGGAGAAGTTGGATGAACCAGGCGTCCCACTGCTAGAGCCAGAGAGGAGTCTTGACTGATCAGAGGGCTACTAGGACTGATAACAAGTGTGCTGGAAGTGCGGCTACACCAAACTTAACGACATCTGAGCTGGTGAGAAGGGCATTGGGGCTGCACTGTAACTTTACTATAAGAAAGTCACACTTCTTACTTTGTTATAGTGAAGCCCTCCTGCATTATTATGGGTTTATTCTGTGGGCCTCTGGGGGTTTTCTTCTATATAACTAATTACTCACTAAGACAAAATATAGTCAAATCATCTGTTGTTATTTAGTTTATCGGTTTAGTTTTATTAAGGACATGCTGTCAGTGATGTAGTTGTAGCTAACTACTTGCTAAAGTGAAATAGATTAAAATAGTTAAACACCATTATCTTACGTCTAGGACCTGTAAGGGGGATGATAAGTAAGACACAAATACTACTTTGTGAAAATATGCAGAATACATTTATTCAAAAAGATTTTTTTTTTTTTTAAAAAAAATCTACTTTCCACACTTTTTACTTAGATTGGTTAAATGAAAAAAAAGACTCTAAAATAAACCAACTTAAATTTGTCCCCTTTTTTCAGAGCTCTTATTCAAATACTAAACCAGAAAAGAAAAGAAATTAAATTGTCCACCCCTTAGTTCCTGTTCATACCCAGATAGCATTACACATTTCAGTTAAAAACATTTTCTTTAGTCCATGTTTATTTCCTCTTTGGATGCAACTTTCATTTTTTTTCTTGTAGAAGTTTAGTCCAGTCTAGTCAATAATCAGTCAACTACGCAGTTTTAGTTCAGTTAGGGGCCTTTTATATTTTTGTTTATTAAGTTTATCTGTAATCCAAGTGGAGATTTCGATGCGTCCCAAATCCATGGAGCAGCTCCTCTGCTCCTCCACATGCAGCAGCTTGCTGAAAATCCTCAGTTGTCCTCTCTCAGAAATCAGCCATACAAAAAACCAACCTGCATATCGTACAGTTTAAATTACAATAAATTTCAATTTCCTACAATATGCAGATAGTTTGAAGTTATTTCATGGTCTTGTATCATCTGCATTACTAATTTAAATGTTCATAAAACCAGAACACAAAATAAAAATGTAACAAGGCTAATGTTTCTGAAGCAAGAAAACTTTCTATTCAAATCTCTTACACACAGTAATTTCTACTGGGTTTCTGTTACACACTACATATTGCTCCAACTGTTTTTTTCTTCCATTCACGGTCATGAACATGAACACGAGCTACATTTGGTTTAAGCTAGCACAGAAAAAGAAAATCCACTCACCGGAGAATACTCATCAAAACACATCAAATTCTGGTCCTCCGTAACGTTCTTGTGAACAGCAAACTACTGAAATATGGTACCTCTGTCCTAAATAACTTTAACATCAACTTTTAAGAAGCAAAACAACTTTTTTTCTCACTGATGCTAGCTTGCATACCGGACTCTGCTTGTTCTTTTTCTTCTCCGTTTTTCTCTCTCCTTCTGTTTTTCCCTCTGACGTCAGCTGAATATGGACCCTTTCTGCAGGTGCCTATAGCACTTTACGGGATATTTTGAAAACTGCAATATGAACCCTACAATTCAGTTTGACTGTTTCTTGATAAATTTATGGGGGTTACATAGTTTTGCAAATATTTCACTCAAAGTAGCGCTAGTGGGACTGAAACATAAAGAAGACAATACCCCTCAAATCTGGATATCTCCCATCCTGCAAGCATTTGTGGAAGAAGTATTCAGATCCCTTACTTAAGTAAAAGTAGCCTACCAATACGACAATGTCAAAATACTCATTTGATTCTCCTAATGACTAATTTCCAGACATTTCTGGCTTTCAGGATTATCAATGTTTTGGAAGAAAAACTCTAGAATTGAAATTGCAGGAAAATAAATAGATTAATATGCACCCAATGTGTAATTGCAAAAAGCCTAGCCAACATTATCACCATTCCCAATTACTGTACTGTCAAAATCTAAATGTTCCTTTGAGGCATCAGCTGTGACATTCGGCATCAACCCCTGTGTGAACTTGAAATGCCAAGCTGCAGATAAACTTGTTAACATTAAATTGATCCTGTAATGCGAATATCTGACTTATAACAAGACAGAGCAAGCAAAGCAGTTTGTGTTTATAGGTGCAAGGAATCTCTGTCTGTATGCCTATGTGTCTGTATGTCCTTTGTGTATCTCTTGAACCGTTCATCGGAATTGACTCCACACTCAGCAGGTGCATTGCTGGGGAAAAGAGGGAGTGCTGTGTTGAATTTGGTGCAATTTGGACATGCGGCACGCATGCAACTGCATATCACGATCAGGGCTTTACAACCCTGCCATGCTCACGCATGGTGAGCAGATAACTCGGTAACAGGTGCTGGTGTGTGGAGAGGGACACACATTGTGCCTTCTATCTCATGAGTTAATTTTCATCTAGCTGTTAGTAGATAGAAATGTGGCTCTATCTACAGTTAAAACATGCTGCTGCAATTTCATCATTCCATGAAGACTATGGAGAGAAATCAGTCTTTGTGCAACCCCTGAGTCAGCGACCTATGTGCTCCTTGCGTGTGTGTTAATGCTGGTGGACTCTGGTTGCTCCTCCAACATCAGCTGAATAATGCCCCTCCAGCTGATATATGAGAAATGACGCCACCTCCAGAGGGTGGGACTCATTTGTTCTTCTGTACAGCCCCATGCATTTTAAAATATTTGTTAGTATACGCATACTTATCACAATATCATCCACCGTGCTCAATTACAGCATAATCTTGTCATGTCTCAACCCAAGCATAAGGTAGAACTTAATACCATTCGTACAAATGAGCGATATTCCTCAGTTTATCCGTTCTCCGCACACCGTTTCCTCATTCAAACATAAGTTTCACATTATAACGATAACAAGAAAAGTTTCTTGTTATAATGCGATAAGTTTGTATGTCATTATAACATGAAAATATCTTGTTATAAAGTGAAAAACATCTTGTTATAACAATAAATTTTTCACATTTTTCTTTTTCTGCCGTGGCAGCAAAACAGTTCCATAACAATCAGACTGAATGCTGGAGAAATTTTTAGACAGCAGAGATTACACCTGAAGAATGACTTTAGAAGAGACTTTTTGTGAATTTCATGGATATGGACAAAACCAAATTACGATGACGTAAGTACTTGTATTGGTATATTTTCATCTGAGCTTTTTTCTGTACTCACAAACTAATCATTATTTTGTTTTCTTAAAATCAAGACAATTTCACCTTCTGATAGCAAGTGTTGTAGTGGATGATGAGTTGTCTTAGAATATGGAAAGTGGACTCCATGAACATGTTTCATTTTTTTAAAAGGAAAATCTGAAACGCTGAATGACAAATTGTGTTCAGTTCATAGACTGTATATAAAGACGGACGTAAACTTTGATTTGACGTCACCTGTTGGTTTCAAGCCCAGAGTTGCAGCTTATGGTCAGCGCTTTCTTTTCCATTTGGAACCAGGACCTTCCAAATAAGGAATGCAGGATGCTCGGGAAACACACATCACTACCTCCCAAAACTAACGCTAGCTTACTGGGAATACCGAGCGCTGCACTTGAGTTAACGTTAGCTACTTCATCTAAATTGTGCTAACAGGCCAGGTATCATAATCAAGTAACAAATGCAAATGTAAATGTAAATGTAGTGAAATCCTGCAACAACAGCTTGACTCACTGTGAGTCCCGTAGCTGGGGAGCGCAGCAGGTGAGTCAACTGTCAATCACAGCTGTCAATCAACACCCACACGTCAGACATCAAAGCTACTATGTCTTCGAATCTTATTAACGGAGCAATAATTTCCAAAATGACCACCAGCACACTTATATAGGGCCCGAATTTAGAGATTGAGACTATAATCACTAGTTGAAAATAGTGACTGTTTTTATTGTTTGTATTTCTGGAGAGAAGTTGAGGCTTTTTGAATGGGAGTCAGTTGGAGCAGTTGTCAGTGGCACTTCAAGGTACTTCTACATTGCTTCAGCTTCAAGCTTTGATAGTTGCTGCTTGATTGACTTACAGAAGCTAGTGGAACAGAGGCTATGATGTCATGACCTTTACTCCTGACTGACTCATCCATCAGACAGTTTCAGCAACATGTCATCCTGCATCATAGACCCATGTGGGGTAATCAGATTATGAAGACTGACAGCAGGTTATACGGTGCTTTACTGAAGCAAACTGTATGTATAATTACACTCCATGGTGTCACAAAGAAATTAATGGTTGAGAATTATAAATTATAAATGATAAATAGGTTGAAACAAGACAAGAGACACTTTGTACTGTAATATTACAGAAGGACCAGTAATATCAAGTGTCTTCCAGTAGGCCTACCCATGATTGTCATTATAACGTGTAACTGACACACAGCTGTGGCCAACCTACCCCAGAAATCATGGTATTTAAAAATAATAATTTCATTAAGTCTGTTTTATCTATTGTACACAGAAAATTGCAACATTATGACTGCTGATCCAGCACTTATATCCATCCAAATTAGTAGTTAATACTTTCTAACATGCATCAGCAACAGTACAAACAGTACAAATAATACAGCAGAAACTACTGCTGTAATTGACGAACTGAAAACACGTGTGTGGGTGGGTGGTTTCCAGAGATGTGATTTTTATCTTCTCTTGTGAAAGAAATGAGTAAATCTTCATAGGAGAGGGTTAACAAGTCTCAGGTGCCACTTGTCTTCTCCTGAGGCAGCTCATTGTCTCCGTCTGCCTCAAGCATCACTCAATCCCACCCTTATGTGCCACAGCGACGCCCTTGCATAAAAAAATCATTGCTGCAAGAAAAGCCATAACTGATCATGGAATTTTAGTTATTTATAGTACTATGTCGTTTCTTGAAAAATAACAAATTTGAAGGTGAAATTATTTGCCTATGTTGAAGCAATTTTTTTTAGGTCTACCCAGAAACCATATGAGGGATAAAAATGTAGAAATTCATATCAAAACAGCTTTGGAAATGGTTTTTAACTGATATTAGAAAAAAAATATTTTACAGAATGATAAAAGTGTCAGTGTTGGATGGCAGATGACATCTCTACTTGCTTTATTCAATGTTTAGACTATTGTATCCACATTTATCAAACCCCAGGATGTTTGCTGGGTTTGTTTTAAGATGAAGACATTTATCTTAGCAGCACTGCAATATTATACATCCTGTGTTGGACTGGTGGAGAGTAAACAGTCTCGCTCTGTCTTCTGTCAGGGAGTGGTAGTCTTCAGCCCGTTATAACCAGTGATGTGGTAAATAAAAGGACATGAAATCTCCCTTTGGTGATCATCATTACAGAAATAGCCACAGGGAAAGACAGAAATGTGATACATTTTTATAGAAAGGCAAAATGAAGTCCTTGTGCAATTTACTCCATTTTGATTCTTCTTTTTTCGGTTCAGATTTATCCACTATTGTTCTGAAACTGACCAAGTTTTATCAATGCATGTCCCAAAATGTCACTGAGAATAGTTAAGTAACAACACAACAGACAAACCATTGAAACAATCAAGAAATTGGTGAAAATATTGTGTAGTGTTTAAATAACATCGTAGTAAGTTTTCACACAAGTATGTAGAAGTCAGACGCAAAAGCTCAGTGACTTTCTCTGTAAGTTCTGACTGAATGTCTCCATCTCTTAAGTTTGAAAGGTGGCACTCAGCTGTGGGGCGATGGGCAAGACTTCTCCGCTAGGAAGCAGTGGCTTTTCAAAATAAAAATGTCACAGTACATTTTTCAGTGTGGAAAACAATTCATAATCTCATAAACTGCAGTAAATATTTCAGCGGACAGGTTCCTGTGATCGGCTTCCTGTGTCCCCAGGTTATAATTACATTACCCTGCCAAGATAATTCTGCAAATACAAAGGCTTGTGACCCTGAACGGAACTAAATTGGTAGACAGAAAGTAAAAGAATGAATGATGCCTGCATATGTGACCAGATATTCATTATTTCTAGAAATATGTTTTCAGTTTAAAAAGACATCTTTTCCCTTGGCAGTACATTTGAGGTTGTATATATTCGCAGCCTAACTCGACTCTGCATGTCCCAGTATGGGAGACAAGTCTGGACTCCATTACCAAGCTGTCAGTGCATGATGGTGGGAGGGAACTGCTTTAAAAAGGGATAAGTGGAGCTGACGTGAATGGTCATGACTGGTGGCAGCACAACCCACTGATAATGAAAAATAATGAATTCCTCCTAATCCCATACAATTCCCCAAGGTGTCCCACAGGCTGCTGGCCTTCAGAAATATGAAAAATAAAATGTATTTGAAAATGAGGCTAAACTGTTGCCGCCTGTTCAGTCACTGTCTTATGCATGTGCAGTTCTATGACCTTGTCAGCTTGTACTCATTTTCAAGGTAGCTTATAATTTTCTATCTATCTTATAGTTTTTAATGCTTCTCACTATGAATGTTAAATGTAAATGTTCTCAGTTTTGGTATTATGAAGGAGGGGAAATGCAGTAAAGTGAAATTAACTAAGAATCAAAGTTACATAGATGGAATTACCCACACAGTGAAAACATATTAAACAACACTTGACAGCCGACTAACTTTTGCCTCTGCTGCCACAAATGGTAGTAACAGGATGCTGCCGCATTTAGTTCTACCGATATCTGAGTGGCGAGAGTACTGCAGTATTCTAATGGGAGGGAAACACAATTTAAAGGGGAACAAACTTTGACACAAGACTGGAAGAGAAACGAAAAGAATCATGTCTTTAGATGAGGTGAAATGACTTTACTTTTCGTTTTAGGCCCTGTTTACACTCGGTATTAACATCCGTCTCGGGTGATCCGATCACAAGTGGACAGCTCTAAGTACAGGTGTAAACGCATTGAGGACGGATTGAGATCCGATCACTCAGACCACATTCAGAGGTGGTCTGGGCCACATGTGGCCACATTCATTTAGCAGTGTAAACGCAATGTGTCCTGGGCCACATTGAAGGACAATCAAAATGGTTGTCCCTTTGGTCCAGTTGAACTTTTTTCACTTATGCAGCCATATCTGCTCTTGAGTGTTCATACATCTGAGGTCTTCAGAGGGTAATATGCTACACAATATTTATTGGATTTGGAAACAGACATCCCATTTACAGCCCCATGTTCACTGTTTAATATTTCATTTTCAACATAATTCCCCAGACACCTTTGCTGATGCCAACCACTCATAAACTGGCATGTATGCTGCCTCTGCATTTTTCTCCCCACTTTTGCAAATGTATCTGCTATGATATCTTTTCCATAAACACTGTGACAGCGTTGATTTCCCCAGAGTCATATTACATAAGGTGAAATTGGTTCAAAGTCCCTTGAGTAATACACTACCAGTCTCCTTGTATTTTGAGCCCAACCTTACCCATAACTCCTCGTGCATACACGTACAAACACACACACACACACACACACACACACACAGATGCAAACACACATTATCACACACAAACACAAACTTCTCCCAAAGGCACACCAAGTAACTCAGCATGACATTTCTCATTTTCCCTAAAGTTCAGTTTGAGTCTGCTTTCCTACTCTTTAAATAGAACGGTGAATCTAAATCACAAGGGGGAAAAAAGAAAAAGATTTGATGTATTTGGTGATGTATCAACATAATTTTAATGTAAGGCTTAGAGGTGAAGAAGTTATCAGTCACTGATGTTTTTTCAGAACAAGCCATAATGTTAACTGCTGGTTGTTTCAGATGTCATTACCAAGCTCATAAGCTAGCGGACGGCTAACTTAGATCATCTCTGAGCTAGCTTGCTTGTAAATTTGCTAATTTCAAATTTTAAACATGGCAGTGCATGAGTATCATTTGTGTGGATACTGTTGTGGGTCATTGAGTTATAGCAAAGTTGATTAAAGATTCAGAAAGTCTCTGGTTATAGACCCACAGTAAAAAAGTCAGGGAATGTTAGCCGATGTTATTTACTAGTTAGCTTAGAGATTATCAGCCAATGTTAGCTCTCTGAGCCAGCCGTTTTGCACACTTGCCAGCTAATGACCTATTCCATTTTTAATTTTCTTAAAACATATTTTGTGGTGTAAAACAAGTAACATAAGATATCTGGCTATATTAGCCTCCTTGAATCACACAGTCCTGTAAACCGTGATGTGAATAGTTTCAGATGGTAGCATATAGAGGGTTCAGAGCCTTTTAGGCTCTGAAGGATGGCAATGTCAGTCTTTATATCTTTATAGCTAGCTCATTGATTGCCGTGGAATTTTGCAGACATTCATGATCCTCAGATACCTCAAGTGCCACTAGCAAGTTGATATTTGTGATTTTGAGTGATCTCCATAAGGATGGCCATGAAATTTCATTCACACATTCATGTTAATGAATTGTAATAACTTTGATGATACCCTAACTTTTCATCTAGCACCATTATCAGGTTTCGATACATTTCAATATGTTCAACACTTCCTCCAGTACCCTCAGAACTAATGATATTCCCATCAGCCTCAGCTGTACTTTGTGTTTACTGTTAATTAGCACATTAGCAGGCTAAAAAGCTAAGGTAGTGCACATTGTAAATATTATACCCTCTTAGCATATGTAAAAATTGTTATTGTGAGCATATTAGCATGCTAATGTTAGCACGGCAGTTGACTCCTTGGAAATGCAAAAAGCTCAATATGTGAGTTGATGAGAGAGTAGCTGAGACTCAAATTTTCAGATTGTAGAACTGTATGAAAGCCTTCCTGAAACTTCCTTTTCAGTTGCCATCTGAGTCACCTCTGAATAACACCTGAAAAAACAGATGATTGTTTACACATTAAAAGTGCCAGTGTGACGCCTGTAAGCTGCTCTGCTCAGGGAGTCAGTGCATTCATTCCTGTGGTATGCTCATTGTGTCTTGGTGTTTTTTGTTGTGACTGAATCCTCTAATACTAAAACCTGTAAACCTATTGAGATTTCTGACTCACCAACAAGCGTAAGATATCTCGCCTTTTTCATATCACTTGTGTGTCACATCCAAACTCTGTAGCATGTGTTTTTTTGACCCTGACATTTCTTCAGGCATTCTCTTGAGCTGAGCACACTGGCTTTCACTTGGGAGCAAGATTGTCAGGAACACTGGTGTTTTATGATAAGGTCACATGGACTGTGTTATAGAGAAAGAAGTTGGCTGCATGTATCATATTTAACAAATCAAAAATTTCAGCCATTGTTCTGATTCACTTACATAATCATATTTTGTCAAATTAACTTCACCAATAAAAACATTAAGAAAAGAAGCCTTGGCAGTCTATTGGCATCAATTCTCTTTCTGCTGAAACCTTTGGCTAGATGTGTGCATTTTCTCGTTTAGTAATGGCTGCAGACAAATTTATAAGAGGATCACAAAAAGTTCAGTATTGGGATTCTTTGTTGTATGTTTTTGTTCTACAAACAGCAGCTGTATTTGATATAATTTTGCATGTGCATCATTTTGTCTTTCAAATCTGAAACATTTTATCATAGATGTATAAAATTCCTTGCCGTTGTTTTAGTGTGTATCTATTTTGTAAAAATAAGCCAATCCAGTGTCAACATTGTTATTCAGTACAATATGACACAAACACCAGGGATGTGATTTAACATTACAGTAACAGATGTGGGATCTTTCTCCCATGCACACACAATTTTTACCACCCTCTCCATCATGCACAATATGTCATCTAGCAATACAATTTACCATTAACTAGAGATCTAGTAAAAGCAACCTGTCGTGACACCAATACAGCTTTAATATGTGTTTTGGATTAGCGTTAGATATGTGATTTCATTTTAGTTTACCGTACAGTTCTGTTGTAATGTGTCACAAATTACTCTCTAAGAAAGTCTAGAAAGGATCTAACAATGGGAAATAAAGATGCAATGTCCTGGCAGCTTCCATAGCCTAATGTTACTGGGGTTGTATAGTGACATGGCATTAAAAGGTCTGATAACTTAACTAGTTTGGAAGTAGGGCATCGAGGAAGCATGTATTACACTATGTTTTACTTACAAACTCACTGGGACTCTGAAAAACATCCAGGCTACGAGGGACGTGTTAAGTAGCAACCAGATGTGACCTGATACAGTTTGACTTTAGTTAAGGATACAGTTTTTTTCTAATTAGCGACAAATGACCCTGTAAGAAAGTGAAACTATGTTAAATGAAGGCCAAAAAAATACATTGTCCTCTGAGCTCTCAGTGTTTTGTCTGACTATTATAAAGGGTATGTGTGATATAATAGGGCATTAGATTGATGTAATTACAGTCTATGTTGTCTCATGAAGTTATCATAGGTCCATGTTGGTAGCATTAAATGTGGTGTCTAATTACAGCATAATTTGGTAGTAAGGGTAGAATAGCGTCTAACTGTAGCATATTTTGGATCTGATATGGATTTGTATTTGATTTCTAATTAGGTACCTTTAAGACAAGAAAAAGACACAAAAAATAATGATTTATCCTTAAATCTCTATTTTTAAGAACTTTCTCTTAATTATGTTAATATATAATCCAACCTAAAAAAAACTATAGAGGATATAATGACATGAAATTAAAGCTGGAATTAGCCTTTAACAATTGTTTCACTAGCAAGAACCACGCCGCAACAATATGTCGTTTAAAGGTTTAATGGAATTCAGGAGGTATTGAATATTGAGGATAGATGAATGGATGTGATTGAGGATAGAAGGAAGATGTCATCTGTTGGGCTGGTCTGGGAGGATGTACTGAAGACCAGGCGGAGGGAGACTCAGTGTGGGGGTTCCGTCTCAGGCATATTTCCACCCGAGCTGATCACTGGCCCCCAAAAGAGTCAGATTTAAATAGAACCGATTTGAACGTGAGCTCTGTTTCAGTGAGGAAGAGTGGGTGTTGAGGTGATGCCTTAGTGGCAGATGCTGAGAAGGTCAGAGGTGAGTGGCAGGTGTCTAGCTGGGAGAGCTGGTTCCTGTTTATACCAGTGTTTTATTAACATGGTAACATGAGAATGGGAGGTTGAAGGATAATGGAAGTCAGTGACTAGTTTGATAAAGGAGTTGATTCCTGCTAAGTAGGTCTGGATAGTGGAGGACCGGATTTTGGATGGAATGAGCATGGGTGATGAAATTGCAGATGGACATGATGTCCAGAGGGAGAAAAGGCAGCTGGTAGGTGGAGTGAAATGCCTTGAAGCAATTCCAGCCAGTAAGGTAGGCTGAGAGTGTGCTTGGGACAAGACTGTTAAGGATGGCTTCTAGTGAAGTGTTAGAGAGGTTTGCCAGCTGTGGAGCTAGCTGAATATTGTGACTGAAAATGGATAGGCCTCGGATGAAGATCCGATTCTGGGACCAAGTGTCTGAATTTCTGGAATGAGAACCAAGACAGTGAAACAGCAATGCTATTGTGATGACCAGGCAAGAATGGCAACTAGTAAGAAGAGGTATGGCTCGTAAAGCGCAGATGAAGGAGAACAGGACTCTGAGTCAAGGGATTTGAACACTGGGGGCCAAGCAGAGGCGAACCATCTCCCTTCATAGTAGCGGCCAAAACCTGTGGAGGGAGCCACGTCTGTGTGAAGTTGAATGTTGGCTGGGGGATGAAAGAGAAGGAAATGCCATTCCAAGAAGATGGGAAATTTAGTCACATGCACATTTCCATTTTACAGGCATCGTCCATGACGATCGTGGAGAGAGGGAACAGCAGCAGCCTTAGACAAAAGGATGGACAAGAAAGATTTGCTTGAGGAATTATATGGATGGCATAATTAAGATAGCCAAGGAGGGCTAATAGCTGGCGTTTGGTGAATCTGTCTGCCAGGAGGTAATTTGACAGGAGCAGAGAGATGCGCTGTATTTTCTCCGAGGGCAGAGATGCCTTAAAGGAAATTGAGTCTGGTGTGATGCCAAGGAACTCAATGGAAGTGCCAGGCCCTGATGTTTACTCCTCGGAAAGAGGGACGCCGAATTCAGAGAAAGAGTTTGTGAGCGCATTAAGCCCGTGGCAAGGAGGTGAGGATGGTGGGATGACAACGAGAGACTAATCAAGAAAATGGATAATGTAAGGGAGACTGTGGTTGTTTGTCAGGATCCAGCATAGGGCTTCTTAACGGGCGTGCTGAGGTGCTGTTTCCATTTTGCAGGCATCGTCCATAACGACCAGAGAGAAATCAGAAACAGAGGGAGAAGGCATGGTAGGGACATACAACCTGGCGCCCACCAGAGGGGGCTGATGATGCAGGCTGTGGCTGAGGCAGCGAAGGCCGTGTGATGTCACGCCTGATGACACTGGCAGCTGGTGGCTCAGGTGAGGAACCCGGAAGTTCGGGAGGTACGGAGTCTGTCGCTGCGTTGGTGGAGGCTGAATACAGTCTATAAAGTTCGGCTTTGTGTGCGTTGTGGTGAATTTGAATGCCTTTACCTTGCAGGAAACGTTGGAGGCGAGCAACGGTCCAGTCTCTGATATTCGGCTCAGTTTGTGGGCGCAGAGACTGCCGCCTGGCAGATGAAGACGCACAGTGAGTGCGCCGTGGTTGAGAGCGGGGAGCTGGAAGCCTGCTTAATGGAGATAGCTGGCCTCTACGACCATGCCCGTGGCGTCCAGCCCTTGCTGAAGAAGGAGAGGAGGCCTGAGATCTTGTTGGTGGAGGTTGAATGGAGACTCCGGCGGGACTGAGGTATGCTGATCACCGAACGCAAGCAATTGCACCGGGGTGTTTGGCTGCGGTCTGGTTGCTGCTGTGAGTCTGGTTGACCTGTGTCGAACACATCGTCATACAGATCGCCGTCTGAATCTGTCGGGTAGATCTGCAAGTCTGGATCCATGGTAAGTAGTAAGATTTTTAGTTGTGTCTTTGTTTAAATCGAAGTTGTAATATAAAGTGTTTAGGCGAGAAGCACTGTCTGTCTGATCTCGAGAAATGTGAGACAAACAGGGTAGGATGGGTTGACTCAGTATAAATGCTAGGTAGGTGATTAGAGGTGTGGGTGAGGCGTGGTTCTGCTCCCGAACCTAAGTTAACGAGTTAACTACATTTTTATTATTGCCTTAATCAAATAATATCCATTTTCCAAAAAAGTAATTATTAGAAGGCTTATTTTCCTCACAGTTAAAGGGTAATTCTGTTTTGTTACAGCCTGGATCATGCCACAGTAGTTTTAACCAGTAGTAGATAGTGGTTACCAATGTAGAGATGGAATTTGAACTGTAAAACCTGTGCTGCTGCTGGCCTCTGTCAGCCAATCAGGGTCCATTATTGTGAGACATCTAGAGATGGTATTCAGTCATTTTGTCCAGTGTCAGCAAATGTACTCAACATCCTTCCCAAACTCACCAGCCTCAGCAATATTTTTTTCCACACAGATAAAAGCTTTTTCATCCCCGGCGTACACAACTTCTGTGAAAGTTTCATCTCATCAAACTTTGAAGAAACATGATAGACATCAATCCTGTCTAATGTGCTTCCTTCAAAGCATGTTCTTGACATATAGCACTTCCAGATGGGATTCCAGCTAGCAGCAGAGAGCTTGGCCTGGTGCCACAGGTGTTTTAGACCTCAGCCAAATGGAGGGCACTCTCCCATGTGGAGTCAAACATGATTAATGAATTGACTTGCTGACAAGTGTGACAGGCCAGGTTGACAGCTGACGTCTCCCTTACGATACATCAGTCACTCAAAAGAGTTCTTCACACAAGACAAGGGCATTAGGTGTCAGCCTCCCAGGAGGATACTATTACACATGTGAACTTAATATAGCCTGAATAATCTGGCTTCTGTTGTTAATTGGGTTTTAGTCTGTAGCTCAGAGGTAGCTATGAACTTCATTGCCGTTATGACAAACAACTTTCACTGGTAACTGGTTTGGTAGTAAGTGTATCAATTACTAATAGATGATTTGTTTATATTTTGTTAGTTCAATATTAAAGGGCTTGTATAGTGGAAAACAAGAAAAATTATCTTTGGGATGGATTAGGGTGACTCCTGTGCTGTAAATTGACTCAATTCTATCTCCTCAGTCTTTTTAAGTTACTTGAAATTTTGAAATTCACAGCTAATTAATCCAAAATGAAAATAATCATAAATTGCAGCATTAAAAAAAAACACATGCAGCTCTAATCCCAATTAAATTATTTCACCAAAAGAATCCAACATGTGAATACTGGCACAGTTCAGAAAAAAACGACCACCTGACATTTATTAGTTATTAGATTAGATGAATGTCACCACAAAACTGTGACCTGCTCATGGTCATTAGTATGCCATTACTGTGCCCAGATGTCTGTCTCTCTGTGACTGTTACTTTCACACTGGATCATTACACTTTCAGAAATCATGACAGCTCTGCAGGTCTACTACATCTCCACTGACAAGTGTGAAATTGAGGATTTTGTATTAAAAGTCACACTATCCAACAGCGGTGGAAAGATTTATTGCAAGACCCAAAACCACAATGAAGTGCACCTGA
Organism: Thunnus thynnus; assembly: GCF_963924715.1. Taxonomy (NCBI): domain Eukaryota; kingdom Metazoa; phylum Chordata; class Actinopteri; order Scombriformes; family Scombridae; genus Thunnus; species Thunnus thynnus. The sequence goes on from NC_089529.1 coordinate 2,797,229, forward strand.
GATGAGAGTTACTGTGATGTACAGTGCAGGCGCTGTCCGAGAAATATGTAAAATGTAACTTTTTTTTGGAATTTTAATTTCAATTTGATTTTGATGACTTTATTTTAATTAGTTTTCTTTGATAGTGCAACATCCATGATAAATATCTTTGATTTTTTTTAATCAAAAGTAATATAATCATTTTATAGAGTGATATAAAACATGTTATTTGTATTGACTTTGTTCCTGATATGTTCACACAAAATAATAAGCCTACAAACTTATCAGAAACATATTAAAATGTATATCAAAACCAACTGATCACTCAAAATCTGTAAATACACATTGAATACAAGCATCCCTACAGGCACACAAGCCAGAAATCATTTTCAAGGCATCTCTTCTATTTGTGCTTTCTAGCAGCATCTCAAGATGTACGATGCTCCGCTGTTTCAAGGCTGGGGAAAATTCATGCAGATGTCCGTAGACATCTTTCACTGCTGTCCAGACATAATGGTATTTAAAGCTCTTCAAAATGCTCAGGGACATCCCAAATCATGCGTGTCAGTGTTTGGGTGTCAGCATTATGAGAACAGACAGCAAAGGAGAAGTTGAGCAAACTGTGTCCTGCTCTGCATTCTGTCATTGGCATCATTTTTTTTTTGTCCTTAAAAACTTTGCTCATGCAGAGTTGAAAAGGTCACTACATCCTGTACTGCACAGTTACGGCTGCTCCTAAATCAGTATGGTGGACTGGTCTTTGTCTTTGCTAGCTAACACTTTTCATCAGCAGGAGTCTATGCTGAACTCACCACCAGCAGGTATATTATCATACTGACATTTTACAGCATTTACATTAATTAGTGTCAAAACATTCAATATCTTCACGTAATGAATGTCGCATCTGTACATTTGTTGCCATTTTCATAATGAGAAAAATGAGTGAAGGATTGCTTATGGATGTCATCATGAAACGTCTATTATTGAGCTAAAAAAATAACATTTACAACCCTATCATCATACAATCTGTATATACACACATAAAGGAGAACTGTATTATAGGAGCTTAAAAGATTTTGGGACATTTGATGGACAACACATGATTTTTGTGAGATGAAGACATTTCACAGCCAGTATTTGCATGCTAAACATATAATATGCAATGCACAGTAAAATATAATCCATTAAATACACTTCATTTTAGAAGGATGATTCCCACTGTTGGCAGGTAAGAAATCCAACAGGATCAGAAAGCTGTATTTATGCTAATGGTAAATATTCATATATCTCATTATCATATCACTGATATAAGCTATTCATTTATTATCAGGGTATGCCAGGGCTGCATTTTACGTAGTAAAGGCTACATGTAACATTTACTATAGATGCAAATAAAAAAGTAAAAGCTAAATCATTTCAGTTGCGCTCCATTATGAATAATGCTACCCGTCCACTTTCTGTTGCTTACTTAATTATTTATTATAATGGTGGAAAAACATTCTCAAAGCCAATACATGTGAATCACACAGTGCAATCCAAACAAGCTTCACAGATTTGTCACTGTCACCAGTATTCGTTTAAGTGCTGCACCTTTAAACTCAAAAATGTTATTTATTATTATTATCATTATTATTATTAATGTCTTTTTGCTGCTTTATACATCTGGCTGATATCATTGAACTGTAATCCAAGCAAGTAAAGAGAAACGTGTATATTTGCTCCTCTGGTCTGGCCTGAGTTTGTGCCTCTTATTTATTATAATTACATTTGAGGCACTTAATTAATCAGCCCCTTTTTTCTCAAAAGATAAAGATAAATCATTTTATGATCTTTGAAAAACAAGACAAAATATATATTCCATTCACAACAAAGATTTTTACCCTGTTTTCCTATTCCCTCTATTCTCTAATCCAAACAAAAAATGGTCGACAGAAATGGCACATCTTTTGTTTGATAAGCACCTTGCCTGATTTGTATGACATGAACCAAACTTTGTCCAGTATATTTTATTATATTATTGTTAGTTTCCATTTCTTTATTTTAGTATTCGCTATAATGTGTTGATATTTTTCTAGTGTTGCACACATCAAGCAAGGTCATATGTCACTCCCCATCAGGACATTAGAGAGATGCAATTTGGAACACAGACTTAAAATCTTTTTTTTTTTATTGTGTGAATTTTTTTTTTTTTTAAAAATCCAGATGGTTGGAAGAGTCTTTTAGGATGCTGGAAATATTTTAGGAAACACTGTTAAGTGTTGTTAAATGATTGTAGTTTTTCAAAAGTAGCCTGGGATTTATCTTTCAGAAAAACACACTTAGCTCTGTAGCTCTCTGAGAGGCAAGTGAGGAAAGACGTTACTGGCATTTATTGTGACTGTACACTAGCACTGCTATCTAGTTAGCTACAGCTAATGCTGTTTACACTGTGCCTCCAATTTCATGTCATATTTCATATTTTGGAATAATAATGTTTTTGGGTTGCAGCTATAATTGGATAGTTTGAATCAGGCCTGAAAAGGTAAATCTGTGTTTTACAAGAACATAGCAAACATGATATACATTCATTTGTGTAGCAGGATTTAGTTTAGTCCCTTCAATCCACCTTTTTCTCTCCAGATATCTAAATTTGAGTTATCTGCTGATGTGAGATCAGTGCTCTCTTGTTTTCCCCAAATTGAAATTCATTGCGATCATTTTCATGTAGGCTAACAGGCATTGCTGTGACACTACAAACTGAGGCTGCAGTGACTGACCTATCATTCACATCCATCCGAACACTGAATTACAGCCTTCATTACAGCTTCTTTCATTTGAGAGAGAAGCTGTATTTAATGTGGATCGTTCACCTCATAGCCGATTCAAATCTTGTGGATCAGATCTGTGCATTCCTGCTTATTTCTTACTCTGCTAATCATCCTGCTGCCTGGGAACCACTGGACTAGAAAGGCTCTGGTTCACATTGAAGTGTCTTTAGTGCTTCCAGGAATCAGCAGAGTATTATGAATAAACACAACACATTGAGCGAACCTAAAAAAGTATGTACTGATGGAAACAATTTCTGAGTAGTTTTAAAAATGTTGGATAGATGAATGAATGAGTACACTTCCATAAGTGAACAAGGACCACCTATAGTTTAAAAGCAAATCTCACCATGTCTATAATAAGCCTGAGATAGTACATTCAGCAAGACCAGTAACACTACACCCAAAGCGAATCCACTGGCTCATCCTCTCTGACTTTGCCCAGTGGAAGATGTTCCTCTTTAACGAATATGACCTCATCATTGCCTAGTTGAAGTCCGAGCAGCACCAATAGCAGTGACACAGTGTTGAGGGGCTGGTGCCTGCATTGCTTAAGGCAAGATAACACCAAATGAGATGTGACAGCTCAAAGAGAAAACAGGCCCAGCTGATAGGGCTAAAATGTGAACAGAAGGTCCTTTGTATTATATGCTTTAACATTTTATTAGTAGCTGCATTGAGAATGTTATGAAAAATATGATTTATGAGTAGTTCCAATGAATAAAGATAAGGTTTATCAAATTAAATAAAATTGTAGTTTAAATTGAAGCTAACTGCTCTCCTGTCTCCGACTTCTGCAAAGACTCGTGGCCTCGTGACGGATTGTATGTGTCCAGTGTTAAGTGATTGCTGCCATTCAATGACCTTGTTATTGTGAAGTATGAGAAATAAGCAGGTTTCACATTCAGCTCAGGGCTCGTCTGTTAGCGAAAGATCTGAGCTGTCCTGGTGATGTAAAAGGGGGGAGGGGGGCTGGGTCTTGCTGAAATTGTTGTTTCATCAATAAATGATGGCAGACAGAACTCTGATGGCCATGCAGCGCCTCTGATCTATGATCAAACGGAAAGTACTGTCCTGCTCTCAGACTACAAATACAGCCACACGCCATGCATCAAACACACACACGAGACACATGCGCCGACACACTAACAAATAAGTCAAACTCTTCTATCAATCGAAACACATAATACAAAGCTTAACAATGCCTTTAAAAGTTGAAGTGGTGGGGGTGGGGTGGGGTCATTTTTCTCCATCATACTTCTCATAGTTCCCATGAACCTCGGCTTTAGATTTCCAAGTTCTTTGTATCTGCTGCTCTAAAGCTTTCAAGGTGCTCACAAAACCTGTTATTTCCAGCAGGTAGATTTGAGGGCTCCAGCCAGTTTTCACTGCACTCTGAAACCAAGTGAGCTCTTGAACCTTTTCTTGTCAGGAGCGATATCCTGGCTTTGCTCTGCACACTTGGCTCAGTCAGGAGAGCTGCTCCAGCTTCTCCTGAATGTTTTTCACCTTCTTTTCCGATGTGAGGAGCGTTGCTGCTGATCTATTTGCTGCTTCTTTTCACCTCCTCCTTTTTCACCCTCAGGGAATGGATTTGTCAGGCAGGGGGGCCTTCCTGGTTTACCTCCAGACTTTTTGGTTTCCAGCATCTCTTTCAATTTTGTTGGTGCCAGCTTGTGTCACCATCTGTGGTAGTCTCATACTTTTCTTTTTCAACGTCTTTTTTTTTTTTTTTTTTAATTTTACTGCATGATAGAATACAAAGGAGTTGTACTGTATGTTGGTGTATGTTGGTAATTTTTCACAGCCTGAAGGCTTTCTGCATGAGTTCAACAGTGACAAGTGTGATAGATGATGGAATTCCAAAAGCCAGTACTAATATTTTGTTATTAAAACTGCCAATACAGTGTTAGATCTCCTTGTCCTCCTTCTTCTGTCAGGAACCATATTATGTATTATAAGCAGCAGATTACACTTGTGGCTACTATTAGAAATGGCTAAAATGTCCTCCAAATTAAACAGCAAAACACATCATTTGTCAATGCCCTCCAGAATGAAATATCAGTACTCTCTCATCTAACGCCCCTACCGGCAGGACATTTATCAGTACCTTCCAGAACCACTTCAAATGACATGTTGGCAAAATAAATCAGTTTTCTGATCAGGGTAAGGGAAAGATCATGGTTTGGGTTAGGGGACAGCTGTGGTTATCTTATGCCCTCCTTTTTCCTCTGAAGTCTCCACCATACTAGCTTAATCTTTGCTCTAATTGAGACGTTTGAATACACTTTTTAGGTCTTATCACTCTTGTTTGGAGATTCTTCCACAATATAAAAAGATGAAATTCCTGTTGACGCCTTCCATCCTATCTAACCTCCCTACTCTCCTTCAAACAACAACTTCTCTTCTGTTAAGTGCCTTGGACTAAAGCATGGTTTGGTTCTCGACAACTACGCTTTAGTGGTCATGTTTGTACTTTGCTCTCTGCTTCCTGTTCATGTCAGTGACTTCTTGCAGCCTGTTTACACCTATCTGCCAAAATATCAGCATTGCTGTTGCTGGTTACATGTACAGCAGCTCTGTAAAAAAAAAGTCTTGTTTGCTACCTGGTGGTGACATGCTTTGGTCTGAATATAAAGACTGTGTATGAGAAGACTTAGTGTAGCCCCATCTTTGCAAAGCTTGTGATTATTGATGTGAAACTGACAGCGTTGTAACAAGTACATCTCATTTCATAAGGTCGAGGCCAAGGCAGTGCTTCCAGTTTTTTCCATCTATCACTGTAAAAGTTTGAGTGACATCGACAGTATGTAACTGAACTCCAGCTGACATCTGCACCTCTGCACTTAACTTCCTTTTCATGTTTCTATTCTCATTTCTCTTTTATGTGGCAACATCCTGAAGCTAAGATGTTTTCTTCCACATTTCTGTTCAGCTCAGAGAAGGTTGATGTTCATGACCTTTTAGTTTCTCACACTCTGCTGTGAGCATTAAGAAAATCCACGCACTGCTCCTGCTGTGTTGCTTTCTTCTCACAGTATGCCTGCTTCATGTTTTGCTTGCTTCTTTTTTTTTTTTTTTTTTTTTTACAGAAAAAATTTAAATGCATAGGCAAGAATGTGGGTTTGGATAAAAATGATTCATTTCTGATCTTTAATCTCATTACAAAGAGAAGTCATGAGCTCACATATAATTATGCTTTCAAAACATTGTTGTAGATAGTTGAAAAAGGAGCTTAATTTAGCTGAACTGCTACAGTTGTGGGAATGGGTAATTTGGTTACTACACTGTAAAAGATCATACAGTAATTTAGTAGAATCAACTAATATTTTGTTATTTACTTAACTTAAATATATAACTTAATTAATTTCAACTTTAATTCAATATACAAATTTGGTATGGATGGTGTGGTTTTTATTTCAATACTATACAATACTACAGAACTTATAAACATGAGTTCTTCTGACTTTTGACTTGAAATGATGAGTTGAATGAAAGTGCTGTTGAGAGTTCATTCAACTCATTAAATTAAGTTTCTAAAGAAACACAGTTAACATGTTAACAGACGTGTCAGCATGTATTGTTTGAGGGTTAAAATTCTCTCAAGACCCTTATTTTGTAATTTGAAGAAAACATACTTGATGGAAACTTGCTGTGTGTCTGTAATACATGTTAAAATAAGTCATGTTTTTTTCTTTTAAAATAATTTTAAAAACAAGACAAACCACAATGAAGGTTAGTATTGAATTCAGTCACTACCCCCATACACTGAGGACAGCTTTGCATGTTATTTTTATACTGACTCTACAGAGTAACAGCAGCAACCACAGCTGTGTCAAATGGAAAGCTGACTCTTCCAATTAAGACAATGTATTGTAAATACAACCAAATTTAATCTGAATTAGATTTTAACTTTAAAATCAATTACCTGAGCAGTTCAATAAATTAAGAGATCTTAATCCACCAAACGAGGTTAAGAGTTTATACAACATGCAGTATTCAGTCAAGATAACTCTTGGTGGTGTTAGAACTATTTTTATTTGTTAATTTAAGCTCAAATTTGAAGGCAGCCCTTTCACTTATACCTTTAAGTTGAAACTTTTTCTTTTTTAAGTTAACAACATGTAACAGTGCATGCAGGTTAGTTTAGATGGTATCCTAGCTACCCAACGAGCAGCTTTAACAGTACAGAGAAGTAAAACATGAAAATACAAATGGAAGTATGCATTTTGAACTAATGAAGTGAGCAGATGTTATCCAGGATAGACATCAAGGCCACCATTGGCCCCTGATGATATCCAGGAATTTCACATAAAATTTAATTACATTGTCAGAGTCTTTGCTGTTATAAACAAAGAGTAAATTTAGAAAAAGTACAAACTTCAAGTTTAATGCTGCCTGAGTCATTAATGCTTGAAGTCAGCCATCACAAAATAGGGTTATGTACCCCAAGGGAAGAACTTATAAAGGTCACTGCCATTTCAAAACACACACAGCACTGGTACAGAACTGAGTTGCATAACTGAATGCAATCTTTGTGGGCAACAAATGAAATAGTATTATAAAATATTAACTTGTTCATTAAAAATAATGATTGCTTCTTCTTATCAGTATGGGTTGAAAACATACAACCAGCAGCTTGGTAGTGAGTCTTTTTGTTCTAGCTGTTTTCTGGGTGACTAGCTTCCAGTACTTGTGTAAACAGTGAGGCAGTGCCATGACCTCGCTGTGACTCCATTCAGAAACACACTTCTGGCAGTTAACAAAAGTGAATTCTTTTTGAAAGGGGGCACAGAGTTCCATTTGTAAAATGCAGCATATGAGTGTGTAGGACTGTGTTAGTAGGCAAGTCCACCACTCACTGGCCTAGATACAGTACCAGTTTTGGACCTGGCTGTGTTTGTGTGAGGCAGTGAATGTGGAGACTGACACAAAAGAAATGTAGCTCTTTACAACCAAGCATGACCACATATAGTAGATGCACTTATGATTTGGTGCACAGATATTCAAAGGCCTTGTTTTTTGACTAATTGGTACATACAAAGTAATTCAGTAATTATTATTAGGACTCTTACACAGTTGATGATAGCAGAAACTGTGATTCATTTCCAAATTGACCAAAACAGAGCACTACTCTGTTCAGGTATCTATATATACATGGATGCCTAATAGCACTAAAAGAAATACATGCAATGTTGAGCTTGGGTTGGCCAGAAATAAGAATCATGTTCTCTGCAGGGTCCAGACCCTGAACTAGGGCACAGCTAATCTCAAGAAGGCAACATTTTACATTTTACATGCTACAGCCATGCTAGAGGCTCTGTGAGGCTGTACTTAAGGTGCCAGTAGACTCCTTCAGAACTGCTTGTCGGATGGTCAAATAGCTTTGGAACTCTCTCCCCCACACTTTTCTGATGTCTGATTCACTTCCACCTCATGCTGTGATTGGCCAGCTGTGCGGAAGTGAGTAAGAAGCCAAGGGACACAACTATTATTACATTACATTAACATTATTACAACATTATGAATGCTTTCCAGGATAAGCTGGCTGAAAATATGAGCATTAAGCAATTAAAGGTAGAGGTCAGAATAAATTAGATATAGAAAATACAAAGAAAATGTGCAGTGCTTGTCACTTGATCATATATATTCTACATTATATTTGTATAGGTACCACCAAGAAGATCCATTTCCAGGATACTGGACAAATTCATTACTAGTTTTTGGGTATGAAGGCTCCAGCGCACTTCTATCAGAATGAGTACCCCCTCTAGTCTACTAATTTACAGTATAAATCTAGATATGTTAATTGGAATAAATGTAAATATATTGAAATTTGGCGTCAAAGCTGTATTTTGTATCTCTCCCCGAGAAGCATACAGAGCAGGGAGAGATCAGTGCAACTTCCCCACGGGGAAGCGTGAAGAAACAGAGCTTGCAGGTGTATTCTGACATGCATAGGTAGCAGCAGCAGCTGTAAAAGCAGCAGAAATGAGCAGCTAGTTAAGCAACTAAAATAGCTCCCAGATTGGTAAATGGCAATAATCCAGTTGATGTATCATTTTATCATTTTAAATGATCCTCTCCAGAAATGTCAGATCAGTGTGTTTCATGTGTGTCTGATATGGTTTTTCCAAAAAAATGTAAATTACCTCATAGAATCCTGAAAATGTCATCCCTTCCCTCTCCCTGGAAAAATCCAGAATGTATGAATATTCAAATATTTTTTATTTCATAAGTTTAATTGCTGGACACAAGATGTCTCCTACGTCATTGTAAAGTTCACTCTCAGTGTTTGTGCACTGGAGCCTTCAAGTTTCCACATCACACTTGTGTAAATTGAATACTGGCCCATGATTGACTTTCAAACTAGTTGTAGTGTCACTTATTGTGCTTGTAGGTACAAGCCCTAAACTCAGATTTAAGGTGAGCACAGAGAAACTTTCCCCTTTCAGCAGATTAATGTGAAAACAGACATCATTGTGCACAGTGAAGCTCAAACATCCAACCGAAGGAACAAGAAGAAAACCTTTTGTTTGCCAAGCATGGTCCATGCTGAACACAAGTTATCCAAAATCCATGAGCCAAAGATACTAACAGTTACAATGACTGATCTGTGATCTGTGACAAAGAACAAGAGTTAAATTGGGTTTTGTTGCTGCTGTTTGGAGCTTGGCAGGTAGTGTTTGAGCTCTTTCACTGAAAAAAGCTGCCTGCTGCTGTTTGAAACAGGTTGATGAGATCTGTGAGACTGAGCCAAAACATAAAGTTGTGTCTGGTAAAGTAAAAAAACAAAAACAATTGCTTATATCTGAGGGGAACAGCAGGGTCGGATGATAATTCTCTGCAGGTTCATCACTACAAGTGGCTGCTTTCACATTACCTAATCATTTGACCCATTCTTCACATAAAAATATTGATTAGTGCAGCCAGACGCCCTTCATCAGCTGTAACTCTACTTCCCTGTGGCTGGTCCCTGTGGCTGTCACTGCTGCCCAATAGACTGGATTACTGAACACAAATACTCCATCAAAGCAAAGTATTTGAACTAGCCAATGGCCACATACTTTCAAGCAGTACATTACTATAATGAATCACTTTTACAAGCATCAAGCACATTACACAGTCAATAATGGGAAGAGACTTCAACCTTGTTCTGATGACCTGCTTCAACATCACTGCTTTTGATTGATTACACAAAGAACCCACTGAGCTTCGTTTACATGAAACTAAAGAACACAAATGAAATCCCTGACTGACCTGATGGCATTATCACAATAACAATACAAGAAACTAACCATAGACCCACATAACCATAATGTGGCTAGTTCCAAACAGCACTGAAAATATGTAAAAGTCAAAAAAAATTAACAAAATGCCAAATGAACAAATGAGTACTGCCATTCAGCAAATCCATGGAGGCTTTTGTAGTATGAATGACCACTGGCACACTGATTTCCCTGTGCTATCGCCCATTTTGATTCAGTAAATAATGGATGAATTAGTCAATGAGGGCTTGTTCTCAATAAAACAGCCCTAGATGAAACCAAGTGCATTTGTATGCAATAGGAACACTGCCATACTGTAGTGTACCAATATCTTTAGAACCACTGGATTCTGGTTAAGTAATCCCTTTTCATGTTACATCTAGCAGCCTCATGACACTTGAATGCTTGTTCTTGCTTGTGCCGTCTGTCGCCTATTCAGTGACTTGCATCCATTTAAAGACTGGGATGCTCTCATTTCCAATGAATGCTAGCCTGTGTTCCCCATTGTTACAATGCCACTACTGTGTGTAAGTAGTGACTCACTGTCAATGATTGTTCCGTTGTGAAGCTTGTGAGACAATATCCCAATGTCCCAAATCCAAAGTAGATTATCTGTTATTTGACTCGGTTACTGAGTAACAGTTACTGAGGTTTTTTGAGTAACAAGTTAGGAGACTCTCTTTTGGTTTGTTTTTCTGAGACTCTCTTACTTTAAGGCTGGGCACA